>NC_136918.1:103800948-104400948 GCF_949752795.1 Hyperoodon ampullatus | reverse complement strand
GCAGAGGGAGGAACACTCCCAAACTCATTCTACGAGGCCACCATCACCCTGATACCAAAACCAGACAAGGATGTCACAAAGAAAGAAAACTACAGGCCAATATCACTGATGAACATAGATGCAAAAATCCTCAACAAAATACTAGCAAACAGAATCCAACAGCACATTAAAAGGATCGTACACCATGATCAAGTGGGGTTTATTCCAGGAATGCAAGGATTCTTCAATATACGCAAATCAATCAACGTGATACACCATATTAACAAATTGAAGGAGAAAAACCATATGATCATCTCAATAGATGCAGAGAAAGCTTTTGACAAAATTCAACACCCATTTATGATAAAAACCCTGCAGAAAGTAGGCATAGAGGGAACTTTCCTCAACATAATAAAGGCCATATATGACAAACCCACAGCCAGCATCGTCCTCAATGGTGAAAAACTGAAACCATTTCCACTGAGATCAGGAACAAGACAAGGTTGCCCACTCTCACCACTCTTATTCAACATAGTTTTGGAAGTTTTAGCCACAGCAATCAGAGAAGAAAAGGA
Source organism: Hyperoodon ampullatus (assembly GCF_949752795.1). Classification (NCBI taxonomy): domain Eukaryota; kingdom Metazoa; phylum Chordata; class Mammalia; order Artiodactyla; family Ziphiidae; genus Hyperoodon; species Hyperoodon ampullatus. The sequence continues at coordinate 104,400,394 of NC_136918.1, read as the reverse complement.
AATAAAAGGAATCCAAATCGGAAAAGAAGAAGTAAAGCTGTCACTGTTTGCAGATGACATGATACTATACATAGAGAATCCTAAAGATGCTACCAGACAACTACTAGAGCTAATCAATGAATTTGGTAAAGTTGCAGGATACAAAATTAATGCACAGAAATCTGTGGCATTCCTATATACTAATGATGAAAAATCTGAAAGTGAAATCAAGGAAACACTCCCATTTACCATTGCAACAAAAAGAATAAAATATCTAGGAATAAACCTACCTAAGGAGACAAAAGACCTGTATGCAGAGAATTATAAGACACTGATGAAAGAAATTAAAGATGATACAAATAGATGGAGAGATGTACCATGTTCTTGGATTGGAAGAATCAACATTGTGAAAATGACTCTACTACCCAAAGCAATCTACAGATTCAATGCAATCCCTATCAAACTACCACTGGCATTTTTCACAGAACTAGAACAAAGAATTTCACAATTTGTATGGAAACACAAAAGACCCCGAATAGCCAAAGCAATCTTGAGAACGAAAAATGGAGCTGGAGGAATCAGGCTCCCTGACTTCAGACTATACTACAAAGCTACAGTAATCAAGACAGTATGGTACTGGCACAAAAACAGAAAGATAGATCAATGGAACAGGATAGAAAGCCCAGAGATAAACCCACGGACATATGGTCACCTTATCTTTGATAAAGGAGGCAGGAATATACAGTGGAGAAAGGACAGTCTCTTCAATAAGTGGTGCTGGGAAAACTGGACAGGGACATGTAAAAGTATGAGATTAGATCACTCCCTAACACCATACACAAAAATAAGCTCAAAATGGATAAAAGACCTAAATGTAAGGCCAGACACTATCAAACTCTTAGAGGAAAACATAGGCAGAACACTCTATGACATAAATCACATCAAGATCCTTTTTGACCCACCTCCTAGAGAAATGGAAATAAAGACAAAAATAAACACATGGGACCTAATGAAACTTAAAAGCTTTTGCACAGCAAAGGAAACCATAAACAAGACCAAAAGACAACCCTCAGAATGGGAGAAAATATTTGCAAATGAAGCAACTGACAAAGGATTAATCTCCAAAATTTATAAGCAGCTCATGCAGCTCAATAACAAAAAAACAAACAACCCAATCCAAAAATGGGCAGAAGACCTAAATAGACATTTCTCCACAGAAGATATACAGACTGCCAACAAACACATGAAAGGATGCTCAACATCTTTACTCATTAGAGAAATGCAAATCAAAACTACAATGAGATATCATCTCACACCAGTCAGAATGGCCATCATCAAAAAATCTAGAAACAATAAATGCTGGAGAGGGTGTGGAAAAAAGGGAACCCTCTTGCACTGCTGGTGGGAATGTGAATTGGTACAGCCACTATGGAGAACGGTATGGAGGTTCCTTAAAAAACTACAAATAGAACTACCATATGACCCAGCAATCCCACTACTGGGCATATACCCTGAGAAAACCATAATTCAAAAAGAGACATGTACCAAAATGTTCATAGCAGCCCTATTTACAATAGCCCGGAGATGGAAACAACCTAAGTGTCCATCATCGGATGAATGGGTAAAGAAGATGTGACACATATATACAATGGAATATTACTCAGCCATAAAAAGAAATGAAATTGAGCTATTTGTAATGAGGTGGATGGACCTAGAGTCTGTCATACAGAGTGAAGTAAGTCAGAAAGAGAAAGACAAATACTGTATGCTGACACATATATATGGAATTTAAGAAAAAAAAATGTCATGAAGAACATAAGGGTAGACAGAAATAAAGACACAGACGTACTTGAGAACGGACTTGAGGATATGGGGAGGGGGAAGGGTAAGCTGTGACAAAGCGAAAGAGAGGCATGGACATATATACACTACCAAACGTAAGGTAGATAGATAGTGGGAAGCAGCCGCAGAGCACAGGGTGATCAGCTGGGTTCTTTGTGACTGCCTGGAGGGGTGGGATGGGGAGGGTGGGAGGGAGGGAGATGCATGAGGGAAGGGATATGGGAACAGATGTATATGTATGACTGATTCACTTTGTTATAAAGCAGAAACTAATAAAAAAAAAATTTAAAAAAATAAAAAAAATAAAAAATAAAAAACAATACGTTACTAAATAACCAAGAGATCACTGAAGAAATCAAAGAGGAAATCAGAAAATACCTAGAGACAAATGACAATGAAAACAGGATGATCCAAAACCTATGGGATGCAGCAAAAGCAGTTCTAAGAGGGAAATTTATAGCAATACAAGCCTACCTCAAGAAACAAGAAAAATCTCAAATAAACAATCTAACCTTACACCTAAAGGAACTAGAGAAAGGAGAACAAACAAAACCCAAATTTAGAAGAAGGAAAGAAATCATAAAGATCAGAGCAGAAATAAATGAAATAGAAACAAAGGAAACAATAGCAAAGATCAATAAAACTAAAAGCTGGTTCTTTGAGAAGATAAACAAAATTGATAAAGCATTAGCCAGACTCATCAAGAGAAAGAGGGAGAGGACTCAAATCAATAAAATTAGAAATGAAAAAGGAGAAGTAACCACAGACAATGCAGAAATATAAAGCATCCTAAGAGACTACTACAAGCAACTCTATGTCAATAAAATGGACAACCTGGAAGAAATGGACAAATTCTTAAAAAGGTATAAGCTTCCAAGACTGAACCAGGAAGAAACAGAAAATAAGAACGGACCAATCACAAATAATGAAGTTGAAAATGTGATTAAAAATCTTCAAACAAACAAAAGCCCAGGACCAGATGGTTTCACAGGTGAATTCTATCAAATATTTAGAGAAAAGCTAACACCCATCCTTATCAAACTCTTCCAAAAAATTGAAGAGGAAGGAAAACTCCCAAACTCATTTTATGAGGCCACCATCACCCTGATACCAAAACCAGGCAAAGATACTACAAAAAAAGAAAATTGCAGACCAATATAACTGATGAATATAGATGGAAAAATCCTCAACAAAATACTAGCAAACAGAATCCAACAACACATTAAAAGGATCATACACCATGATCAAGTGGGATTTATCCCAGGGATGCAAGGATTCTTCAATATACACAAATCAATATTAACAAAATGAAGAATAAAAACCATATGGTCATCTCAATAGATGCAGAAAAAAGTTTTGACAAAATTCAACACCAATTTATGATAAAAACTCTCCAGAAAGTGGGCATAGAGGGAACCTACCTCAATATAATAAAGGCCATATATGACAAACCCACAGCATACATCATTCTCAATGGTGAAAAACTGAAAGCATTTCCTCTAAGATCAGGAATGAGACAAGGATGTCCACTCTCACCACTATTATTCAACATAGTTTTGGAAGTCCTAGCCACAGCAATCAGAGAAGAAAAGGAAATAAAAAGAATACAAATTGGAAAATAAGAAGTAAAACTGTCACTGTTTGTAGATGACATGATACTATACATAGAGTATGCTAAAGATGTCACCAGAAAACTACTAGAGCTAATCAATGAATTTGATAAAGTAGCAGGATACAAAATTAATGCACAGAAATCTCTTGCATTCCTATACACTAATGATGAAAAATCTGAAAGAGATTAAGGAAACACTCCCAGTTACCACTGCAACAAAAAGAATAAAATGCCTAAGAATAAACCTACCCCGGGAGACAAAAGACCTGTATGCAGAAAACTATATATAAAACACTGATGAAAGAAATTAAAGATGATACAACAGATGGAGAGATATACCATGGTCTTGGATTGGAAGAATCAATATTCTGAAAATGACTATAATACTCAAAGCAATCTACAGATTCAATGCAATCCCTATCAAATTACCACTGGCATTTTTTACAGAACTAGAATAAAAAATCTTAAAATTTGTATGGAGACACAAAAGACCCTGAATAGCCAAAGCAGGCTTGAGGGGAAAAAAATGGAGCTAGAAGAATCAAACTCCCTGACTTCAGACTATACTACAAAGCTACAGCAATCAAGACAATATGGTACTGACACAAAAACAGAGATATAGTTCAAAGGAACTGGACAGAAAGCCCAGAGATAAACCCATGCATCAATGTCAACTAATCTATGACAATGGAGGCAAGGATATATAATGGAGAAAAGACAGTCTCTTCAATAAGTGGTGCTGGGAAAACTGGACAGCTACACATAAAAGAATGAAATTAGAACACTCCCTAACACAATACACAAAAATAGATTCAAAATGGATTAGAGACCAAAATGTAAGACTGGACACTATAAAACTCTTAGAGGAAAACACAGGAAGAACACTCTTTGACATAAATCACAGCAAGATCTTTTTTGATCCACCTCCTAGAGTAATGGAAATAAAAATAAAAGTAAAGAAATGGGATCTACTGAAACTTAATAGCTTTTGCAAAGTAAAGGAAACTACATGGAAGAAGAAAAGACAACCCTCAGAATGGGAGAAAATATTTGCAAACGAATCAATGGACAAAGGATTAATATTCAAAATATATAAACAGCTCATTCAGCTCAATATTAAAAAAACAAACAACCCAATCCAAAATGGGCAGAAGACCTAAACAGACATTTCTCCAAAGAAGACATACAGATGGCCAAGAAGCACATGAAAAGCTGCTCAACATCACTAATTATTAGAGAAATGCAAGTCAAAACTATAATGAGGTATCACCTCACACCAGTTAGCATGGGCATCATCAAAAAATCTACAAATAACAAATGCTGGAGAGTGTGTGGAGAAAAGGGAACCCTCTTGCACTGTTGGTGGGAATGTAAATTGATATAGCCACTATGGAGAACAGTATGCAGGTCCCTTAAAAAACTAAAAATAGAATTACCATATGATCCAGCAATCCCACTACAGGGCATATACCCAGAGAAAACTATAATTCAAAAAGACACATGCACCCCAATGCTCATTGCAGCACTATTTACAATAGCCAGGTCATGGAAGCAACCTAAATGCTCATCAACAGACGAATGGATAAAGAAGATGTGGTACATATATACAATGGAATATTACCCAGCCATAAAAAGGAACGAAATTGGTTCATTTGTAGAGACGTGGATGAATCTAGAGACTGTCAAACAGAGTGAAGTAAGTCAGAAAGAGAAAAACAAATATCATATATTAACGCATATATGTGGAACCTAGAAAAATGGTACAGAAGAACCAGTTTGCAGGGCAGAAATTGAGACACAGATGTAGAGAACAAACGTATGGACACCAAGGAGGGAAAGTGGCAGAGGGGGGCGGTGGTACTGTGATGAACTGGGAGATTGGGATTGACATATATACACTAATATGTGTAAAATGGATAACTAGTAAGAACCTGCTGTATAAAAAAATAAATTAAATTAAAAAATAAAAATAAAATATTACTTTTAATGGTTAAATGCATTTAATATAAATAAACCTTTTAGATGTGCCTTGATTTAATCATTCCTCATTTTTGTACTTTCAATCTCGTAAAGATTCTTTTTGGCTATATAACATTATAACCAATATTTTTGTATATAAATGTTATATTTTTCTTATTCTGCCAGTTAATTATTAAAAGTAACTATTACTGGTCAAAATATATAAACAGTTTAAGTTGCTTGATAGCTTTTACTTCTATTTTGAATAATGTTGTATAATACTGATTTTCCAGATAGCAAGGGAAATATATTTCTAGATTGGTATCGAAATGGAGTATTAACACCATAAAACTTCTAAAACGTAAATAATTGCTATTTCATATTTTAAAACACCTGGAAAAAATTTTAAAGACTTCCAAATGTGAAGAAGAAATCACCTTTTTTTTACTTAAGGAACTATTTCAGGTAAAAACATTTTGTCTTACATGTGTACATGAGCAGGGAAAATAGAAAATAAACAAGAAAATTTAGAACATATGATATTTTAATAACAAATATTGTTTTGAAAATATTGAGAAAATTGATTTATGACACCTATATATTCCAGAACACTATTCAGAGAGAATTCTTTCTGTGTGAAAAAATAAGCCTCTATTTCTTGAAACTACTGAACCTTCAGTTTTTTTATTTCTTGCAGTAAACACTTCCAGTGGATCTAGAAATTGATTTCTGACAGGCGAATGAATATTGGAGAGGCAACTAACAGTGTCTGTTATAATTATATTCCAAACTGCTTTCAGTAATGTAAAATTAAAATCTGTTGTAATTGCTATCAGCAAAGGAAAAAATTACCTGAAGCAAAGACCGAACTAATTTGTTTCAACATTTTTAAGTGAAAAATTGCAGTTTGCATAATGCCACTAATTAAGGTAGAGAATGAAGATGAGTATTGGAAATGATACTGTAATTAGTGGTAACAGTGGAACAGTAAAATGAATGTCTTCCTTCTTGGAAGAAGTACAGATACCATAGCGTTTTTTTAACAGGTAGGTAATCAGATGATTTTTGAGAGCAGTAGGAAACTGTATTTTTGAACTTTAAAGCTGCAAAAAGTAGAGAATTTATTATTGGAAGAAAAAAATATTTTATTCCTTCAGCTCAGAGAACTACCTTGTTTGTTTACAAGAGATATTAACCAATAATCAATAATTTATTTAATCAGTCTCCCCTTCATTTTTTCAGTTAACAAATCTTGTGTTCACACTCTTCCCTCTGTTTTCCAGGAGCCATGTCTCCATGCTGCTGTTGAGAAGACACCATCTCTAGTCTCCCCACTCTGTGCCCCGGCCTAGCATACGATTACTCTTCCAGAAAAAGAGAGGCAATAACTGAGCCTCAGCCTCCAGGTCACCTAAGGAAGAAGGTCTCTGAGGAAGTTTCAGTCACCTTTGCTCATCAAAAAATAAGAGCTGCAGTAATGAAAATAGGTGGCAACCCTGTGTTTTCCAGCTTGAACTATTTACCCACGTTCTCTCAAGAAGCTATCAGGGTTAATCCCGTCATTCCTCACTTTCTGCTTCTCCTTAGTCACTCGGAGAGGCCCAAGACACCTCTGCCATCCGTCATCAAAGTGAACTTGCATTCCCACGCCCCGCTGTATGCCCATTAATCTCCTTTAATCCCTTAACTCCCAAACCCTTCAAGTGTGCCCTTTGCAAAGCACCCCCTGTCAACAGCAAAGCACTGAGTTGCTCTAACTCATCTCTAAATGTTCTCTTCAGCCTCTCCCTCTAACTGAAACCTGGCTATTCTGTGAACTACATCACTTCCCTACAGATCTTTCAAGACTCTTTTGTCCTCTCAAGGGGTTGACTACTAGTAATTTCCCATCCATTTCCTTCATCTAGCTTCTCAATTATTATGAATCATTTCCATTTGCCTTTCTAAAAACAAAAATAAAATTTGACCACCTCCCACCTCCACCCCATCCTACCCTAGCTACAGTCCCATATCTCTGCTCCCTCTGTGGAAAAACATATTGAAAACATCTTCAGTAGATAATAATGCCGCTTTCTTGCCTATAGTTCTTCACACCACTCAGATGGAGCTTCCAGGCCTACCAGTCTACCGAGTCTATTCTTTGCAAGGTTGCCAATGACCTACATGTTGTCAAAATCCACAATTATCTCCTTGAAACACTTTCTTCCTTTGAATCCCTGGTTTTCCTCTCACCTCACCTCTGTCTCCTTTGATAGCCCCCCTTCACTGTTCAATCACAAATGTTGACACATTCCAGGACTTCGTCCTGAAGCCCCTGTTTTCTCCATCTAGACTTTAGTCACTATCCTATGTGAGCTCATCTAATCCTGTGACTTTATATACTATAACTATGTGAGCCATCCCTCCAAAAGACCAAATTAATTTTTCTTCATTACTACATGTTTCCACTTGGATTTCCAACAGACATCTTGTACAATTTGGCTAAAACTTTGCTTTTTATCCCCAAACATGCTCCTGTTGACTTTGTTTCAATTTTAGTAAACATCTGCTGAGGACCTCAAGTCAGAAATTCAGATATTACCTTTGATTCATATCCTTTCCTCAATCTTATAACCAATCAAATAGCAATCCTTTCATTGTATTTTCAAAATATATTCTGAATCCATTCACTTCACAACTCTTCAACTATTACCCATGTCCACAGTGTGGTTATGTGGATTGTTCAGTGGACAAAAGCATCAAGCCAAGGGGTAAGTCTGCATGAAAATTTAGCCCATACTCTGCCTGTTTTCTTGGTGTTGGGTTATATCTTTTTGGCAGAAGGGATTTTTTTTTTTTTTGTACAAGACTCTTGGCAAGACTTGCACCAAAAGACTTGCACCAAAAGACTCTTGGCAAGACTTGCACTCTTTTCAAATTGCACAAAGAAGACTGGCTAGCTAACTCCTAATATAACTTTAGTAAAGTCACCATCATTCTTTCCCAAACAACTGTAATAGCCCTCTAATTGTCTTCTTTCTCTCTATTCTTTTCTCTACACAGTTGCCCCAGTACCACAATACATTTAGCAGCCAAAATGAAATGATAAACCAGAACATGTTGTTCCCTGGCTTAAAAACCTTTCCTGACTTACGAAGTCCTACACAGTCCATGCCCTGTTTACTTATCCAAGCTTATCTGGTATCAATTTAGAGATAATTGGTGAATCACTCTACAAAGGAAATTTTGAGCTTTCAGAGTATTTTTGGGGTGGTGGGGGACATGTTTTCATCTGATTCTCTTGTGGTTGGATGTTTGTCGCCATTTAGAGCTTATCATGTCTTTAAGGATTTCTCTGAGTATCAAAACTAAGTTGCTCTTATTTTAATATTTTGACAGTCTTTATTATTAATTCATTCTTCACTTATTACATTCATTTATTGTTTACTATATGTCTAACTTCTCTAAAATATAAGTTCCTTATTTGTCATGTTCACTGCCATTTCCCAGCCTTTTATATTGTGCATGGTACATAGTAGGTCTTTGATAAATACTTGTTCAATGACTTTCTGACTATTTTAAGTGCCTGCTCAGCAAGTCACACAATGTGATTGTGGGATATCATTGTGTGTTTACTGGAAGAATGAAAAAAGCAAAAACAAATACTTATCCTTTAAGGCATAGCTAAAAAGCAATTTCAATAAAGTCATCTTTCACCCAAAACCCATTTCAGTATACACACAAGCATTAGAAACTTGTTAGAGGAGCATTAATTTTTAAGGGAATAACATGACCAGTTAGTGTTTGGTTCTGTTTAAGATTAAGGCCTAGCTGGGAGATACAGATTTGAGACTTATATAACTCAATAATCTTTGAAACAGAGACAATACAGAATAAAGTTCTAAAGAAAGGAGAGGAACTAACATAGAAAACAAACTAGTGACATTAAAAAGGAAGCCTGAAAGTCAGAATAGTGTAGACTTTCATAGTGGAGGAAATGATAAATTAATTTTGCAATTTCTATGTGAATGGCCATGGCATTTATAAGATTTTTAAAAAAATAACTGCTGAGACTTAAGACAAAGTGAGGTATTGATTTGTTGACACTCTTACTCCAGTTTTTTTAAAACCTTGAAAAGTTTTTTTTGTTAAGTGAGATATTAGTAAAATGATGAAACTTGAACACAACACATCAAGGAAAATGTACCTATTTAGCAACTGTTTCCATGTCTGTCACACTTGATATAATCCCAGTTCACATTTTGCAGCTTTTTTTAATTAAAGCAAGTGAAAATTTAATAGTATTCTCCTCCTAGGTTTTAGAGGCACACAAAAGATATTGCAATTTCATGACTGTATATCTTACAGTATATAAATAAATAAGAGGGGTTTAGAGAAACTGGGTTCAAAATCCTGACTCTATTGTGTATTAACTGAGTGACATTGGAAAAGTTATAAAACCTTCTTAAGTCTAAACTTTCTCACTTATAAATGGATCTATGATATTTTACATTCTTGTACAAATAAATGATGTAATATGTCTAAAGCTGTTGAAACATTGCCTAGCATCACATAGCAATGCTCAGTATATAAAAGCTTTATTTATTTGAAAGGTAAATTATTTCCAGGTGAAAAGACATTATTTTACCCAGTTAAAAAATATGCTCAACACTGTTTTTAAAACGTCTGTCTGTGATATAGACTTTCTACTTCATATACCATGTTAGTATTTTCTTCCATGATTAAAAACAACAATTATACAGAAAAACATATATTCCTTTAAATTCATGAGAATTATCAACATAAGTAAATGCACAAAGTGAGAAAAGTTTGGTAATAGATTCAAGTTTACACATGGAGGTAGAATCTATTATTTTGTCCTACATTATTTTGGACAACTGTCCCTCTATTCCACCATCCCCATCACTCCTTCAACATTATGGTTTTAGTAAAAGCTAACAAGTCCCACCCTGGCCATCATTAATCAGAAAGCGTTGTGTATGTACTCAAAGATGTGCCACTGAGATATTTTCTCCATGAATTTTAAAATTGGAATTTAAGAAAAAGAGCTAATGCTTCACAGTTGGTGAGGGGAGGACGATGACAATGGAAGCAGCTGGTAGACGTGACATCCACAAGGTGGATAAAGTGCATCTGCACAAAGAAGGACTAAACTTGACAATGTGAGAGGGAGAGCCTGGGAAATATTCCTTTTCTTGTTTACAGTTGTCCATAAAGCCAGCTGTGCGTGTGACTTTTGGTGGTATGTTTCTGTGAACAAATGTATTTCCCTTTTGGCCTAAGTTTGTTCAAGCTGGGTTTCCTTCAGTTCAAAACAAAAGTGTCCTGAGAAATGTTTATTGTCAAATGTTACTGTGTATAATTAGCTCATTTGGAGTGCAAAGCACAACATGGCCAAACAAAACTGTCTTCATATATTATTTATATTTGAGAAAATTTGGGTGGAAAGTCAAATTTTGGGAAATTGTGAATATTTTTAGACAGCAAGACATTGATCTTCAGAGATATTTGCATCCGCCCTTCCTGTATTGATAATTTCCCCTTTTAGGAGGAAGTGTCAATGAGGTTTCTTCTTTCCTCAAAGAGTATAGAACAGTTTGGCTTGATTAGAATTCATCCTCTTAGCCCCAAAGTGCTCTGTTCTAGCAGCTGCATAAACAAAGGATTTACTGCTCTATATTGAGGATGCAATTCGTATCGGTGTTTGTATTATCCTTGGGTTCATCTCGTTGGTTGTTTAATTTTCTAGGGAATGTAAGAAGCCTGCAATAGGACTCTGGTTTTAAAAATTGGCAGGTATCTTAACCTCTTAAAATAGGAAAATACTTTTCCCATTAAATATTTAGTAGTTACATATAATCATGTGTAGAGATTTTCAGAATATAATTTCCCAATAATTTTACAACAGTGTTATTATTGAGAAATTTTTTGAACTTGTTACTATTAAACATGAAATACTGTCACCAAATGAAATCAAAAGTGAAAAAAAAATACTACCACTCAGGATTTAAGCAGTAATGAACTAGTACTTGCTAGCTATTCTGTTACTAAAGAGATGGGAGAGTAGTGGTTTCTAAAAGAAACATCAGGAAAATCACATAATTTTATTATTGATTCTAATGTGGCATTAGCAGATTTACTCAGAAAAGACAATGTAGCCATTCCTCTTTAGGAGGTTGTGTAGAAAATTAAAAAAAAAAAAAGTCTCCCCTCCCCCTTTATTTTTTAAGCACGAAGCTACAAAAGCAGGACTTTTCCTTCTGGAAAAGACTGAGAAGCTTCCATCAACAACTATAAAAACTGGACTGCAAATACACACTGAACACACTGAACAAGAGAACACATGCTGTTTGATGGCCCTGAGGTCATCTTTTGCACAGTTCCTGTTTACAGTCCTTAACGCTCTAGCACCTTCCACCCTCCCCACCTCTTCTGAACATTCAAACTGTTTCTCCACTTAGCCTTTAGTTTTGTGCTGCCTCATGGTACCTTCTTTACCACATGCAGTTTCTGAAGGAATTATCTCTGTCTTAGGCTCCCAAGACTGGCTTGAGCCTGAGATAGTAAAGTGTTTGATTGAATGGAACAAATACTAAAAATACCATAATAATTAAAACACCTAGAAAACATCTCCTAATACAGTTCAGTACAAGGTGCCATTTCTCTAGTTTTATCAAGTCAGGCATCAGAATACCACTGTCAGACACGATTTACTCAGTCCAGATACCTACCCATGACCACATCACAAAGGACCCTTGACTATGCATTTATAAAGAGAAAAAAACAAACAAAAAGTACATATATGTTTACTTAAAATGACTAAATTCACACTCTGCAATGAAGATAATATACATTTTACTATAAATGTCACAGAGACCATTTAATAGATAAACAATAAGTGAGACAATAGATTCGGATATAATTTTACAGCTTCTATAGAACGAGCTTCTTAGTATATAACATTGTACAATTGTTCTGTATATATGAGTCTATACATAATGCTCTAGATGAAGAATCTAGCTGAAAACAAAAAGAAATCATCATTCACGTTTGACTAAGAATTGCCTTTGTATTTGTCTACCTTGCATTTTCTAAATTCTATCGACACTGCTGCTGTTGTTGTTCTGGGTTTATCGACCATAGGCAACCACTTTCATCTAATTAACCTGATACTACTCTTTGCAGGATATAACTTGATTTGTTAAGAAGGCATTACTCCATATACTTGGTCTAATATCTGTGTTTTCTTTGTATTAGTTCAAGAATGGCTTCTCTCCCTCTGTTTCACAACCTTGAGGTTCTCTGCCTCTTGTGTACCACCTATTGATATGAGACAATCTATACAGACTCATGGAATAAATGTATGAAGAGTTGTTATGATAGAAATAGCAACTTTCAGATGAAGATCCAATCTGAAAAAAACCGAATTTGCTCCTTAATTAGAAGGAAATAGAGATATTGTGAAACTTCCAGTGTGCCCTTCATACGAAAGCTCCCTGGAAGCATAGTACAGTGGTCTAGACATTATACAATATTATGGTGGCTACATCAGAAATAAAAGCATCTGCACTTTGAAATGCTTTTAAAAATGTACTGCACATGATGTAAAATTAAATTAGAGTATATAAAATACTATATAAACAGTAAATTACCAATAAATAGTAAAAGCATCATTAGTCATCATTAGATGGAACCTATTCCTCTATTTTTGGGCTTGAGAGATGATTCCTAGTTCTGGCTGCTGAAATAGAGTTTTGCAATCCTCTCCTTTCCCTCCCTACCTCCAATATATCTGAAATAAATTAACTAGTGAATGAGGGTACGCCTATGATTATCTTAAGGATAAGAGCAGAAGTCTTCAGTATACTTACAGGCTGTTTAATGATATCCTACTACTCTTCAACTCTTTTGTTGGTGGGATTGGCATCTAATTACTTTACATGATGTACAGTAGAGCACTTCTTAATGCAATATTACACAAAGAGATTTATTTGGATGGTGACATACATGGTCCCATCTGCAATCATTTATTTTCAGCCTACACATTTTTCAGTGTTTGTAGAAATATCCCCCAAATATAATCATACAATTTCATGATTGATTTTTTGATAACTTCTCTCTAAAATCCTGAAAAATAATATGAGGTATGACTGACTTCTTTTCAGTTTCCTATCCAAATATATTTTTGTATATTTTTTGGGGGAAAAAAACACAATAGTATTTTTTGGAATTGTTTTGCTGTACTCTGAGTGGGATGTGGTTTATAATGACAGAAATCGAATTCCAAGGCACCCATTGAAATAATGAAAATATTCTTACTATAAAATTTCTGGGTTTGGTTATTTCTCATTTCTTTGACTAGCTAATTTAGAAATTGGAAACTGCATCTGGTGGGCAGTGTGGGAGAAAGGGGTTACAATCAACAGAGTAAATATAGTACGATGTTTTTAAAAACTGCCCGGATACTGAGTTTGGAAACATTAGCGTATGGTGACACTGTACAGTGATAGGAGTGAAACCTCTGGTCCAGTTGTAAGTGGATTACTTGGGGTAACAGCCTCACCTGGGTAGGAAGCATGCAAATGAAGAGAAGCCTCGTGAGAAGTCGTTGGTGGGAAGAAACAGCAGAGCAAGGCTACTTAAAAGAACAGACAAAATAATACCAAAAGGCTGAATGCACATTTAAGGTTTCATAGGCAAAGCAGGGGTAGGTCACAAGGAGAGAAAAAAATGATGAGAAACATATAAGTTAACCTTTCTGAATAGAAACGCCATATGCAGGAGTTTCCCAGCCATCAGCACTGTCCCTGAAGACCATTTATACTTCACAGCATTAATATTCATTAGGTGTAACGCCATATGTTGCACAGCAGGATGCATTGCCAGCAGACTGCTTATCATAAAGCCAGATTTAATAAAGCATTGTAAAACAAACATTATGATGATAAATACAAAATGACAAGCTAATTAAAGAATCTTAATTGCCATTTTTCCATAATAACATTTGTTTAGCTGTGTCTGTCTTTGTGCTAGCATCCTTCTTATTCAGCTTGCATTCCATGCACCTTCCTCAACACTCCCCACCAAGGGAAAATTATGCCACATATGATTTAAAGTACTTAATGCCTCCTTTTCCCCTCCCACAAATCGATTATAAGGTAATGAATAGCTGCATGCCATTGATGGTCACAAACATTAACCTATAATCCTAAAAGCATGGAAAGCAACTCTAATGGAAGTTGTGTACTCACATGCCAGGTGAAATAATAAGTTGCAGAAATCAATACAAACTCTAAATCCAAATATTACCTAAAATCTTTTGTGAAATATTAGAAATTAACTTTTTTCAGCATGAAGAAATCCAATTTGGATTTCAGCAGTCACTATTACCGTTTTAAAAGAACTCCTGAAGCCCATCAAATTTCATTGAGCAACTCTCTAGTGAAGCAAGGAGAGGTGATTTACATACCTTACATCATATTAGTGAATAGAAGGTCTCTAATCTTCACTCAAAACTTCTGTATCATATTTCACAAGCTCCCCAACTGGCCCAGTCCATAAAATATCTTATATTTTTCTCCCCTTCTTTTATAAGATACCATTTAAAATGTATACATTCTTGTTGCAGTTTAGAAATAGGGGCTTACTAAGAAGTCCGAATATTGCCTAGGAAAAGGATGAATAACCATCTCCTAAGAGTCTCTACCGTATTTCCTTGGTACTTTCACTAAAGCGCAAGTTCTAGTCCTCAGCTTTGCTGTATCATGGGATGACTAGACTGAAGCAGATTCAAAATCAGAGGTGTGCTGGTAAATATTTAATAGCTGGCTCTAAGATTGGGAGAAAAAAAGCTCTGATTTGTGGGATTTGTGGATCTCAAGCTAACAATGAGAAGTCACTTAAGAAGTTGGAAAGAGATGCACATGATTGGCTATCAGGGTTGTTGATGTAACATATAGATGAATTAATTATCAGTAGAGAGTCACCCCAATTAGGTTTTCTATTTTGGGAGAGAAAATTTTCTGAATTTTTTTGTACCCATGGTTCAGAGAAAAATCTTGGAGCTCGGAAACTGGAAACATCAAATATGTATCTACATAGTCTGAATAATAATAAATCTATTGACAAATTTTTGGCCAACAAATAACAATTTCATAGGCAGTTAATTGGTACAAACATCTACTCCAACTAGAAGTGTAACAATGCTAAATAAGGTAGAAAAAAATCACAATGGCCTCTGAAATACAATGTTAAAATTTTCCTAGATATGTCTAAGAAAATGTCAATACAAATATTTGAAGTGATTCTGCCTAAAAATTTTTTTTGAGAAAAATTGATGACATTTTCAGTATTATTTTATATCTTGTAAAAAACTTATCTTTCTGATTTAAGGTATGGTTTGTTCAATTATTAAGTTCAATTTTGATGGGATGGAGGACGGAGGGAGGCTGAACACATCTCCTGTTAAGATGTGTGGAAAGTCAGATGAGAACTATTAGTTTTAACAAAATAATCTGAACACTTCTCAACACTCTTCAGAACTACCTACTAATTCTGCAGTGCATTATATAGTAGGCTGAAAAGTAAGCTTGAACATGGATAGTTCTGCTTCAGTTTATTAGATGTTTCTCTGGTCAATTATTTTGTGAAACACCACAATTATATAACTTTATAAAGTTTAAAAGGCATATAATTATTAACTTTATTATTTTCACAATCATCATAATCAAACTTGGCTTTCAATCTTGGATTCACCACTTGCTAATTCTTTGACTTTTGAAAAAATCTTAACTTTTCTGAGCATAGCTTCATTATTGGTAAAATAATGGTACTTGGTATATATTGAGTAGGCAAAGTGTTCAAAAATGCAACTGGTTTCAAAAATATATTATTATTATTATTATTTTTTTTTTTTTTTTTTTTTCGGTACACGGGCCTCTCACTGTTGTGGCCTCTCCCGTTGCGGAGCACAGGCTCCAGACGCGCAGGCTCAGTGGCCATGGCTCACGGGTCCAGCGGCTCCACGGCATGTGGGATCTTCCCGGACCGGGGCACGAACCCGTGTCCCCTGCATCAGCAGGCGGACTCTCAACCACTGCGCCACCAGGGAAGCCCAAAAATAAATTATTATTATTTACACTATTTAAATTGCTGCAAGTACTTTGGCCAGTGAAAAGTAAGACTACAACATTTCTCTTTTTTTCCTAGGCTTTATTTGATAGAATCATCTTTCCATTTTCACTAACATACTTTCAGGTTGAATTGTATCCATCACAATGTGGCATTTATATCTTTACAGTTCTATTTATTGCCATAAGACCAGTTAAGTAAAGACACGATATGGGTGTTATTCAGGTTAGATCTTGGTTGGAGTGTATTTCTGATAAAACTGTGCACAAAGATGTAATCTAATGCCAATTTCTTTGTTGTAACTCACTGTTATATACCATATTCCTTATATGGGCCAATCAACATAAAAATAATAATTGGAAGATTAAGGAAATGATTTGAATTTGTAAAAATCTAAGATTTCTGCTAACTACTCAATGAGTTTATCGTTCTCACAAATTAATCCACATTTTAAAAATGCAATATTATTTTTTAGATTCAATCATTGATCAAAATGTAGACATTTGAAAGACTACAACAGAGATTCTAACAATTTTATCTTAATTATTTGTATGTCTTATATAGTTTTGTTTTCCTAATGCCTCTGCCCATGTTATAAAGCTCCCTTAAGTTTTTAATAATCCTCTTCTTCTTATAAGTAATAGAATGTTTGAAAAAATAATACTCACTTTCATCATTTTAATCTTCATTATTAGAATGATTTTTAAGCATTCAAAAATATATTTGAACATGTGTAGTAAAGTGCCAAAAAATAAAAAGACATAAATTCTTAGAATTAATCAGTACTAAATCTTGTTATTGCTTTTTATTAATATAATACTGCTCATAAATGCCAAAAAAGTAAAAGAGTATGTGAGAGCGTTACACAAAAAACAAAAATTTGAGGGGAGAATCCCACAGGGATTATATGCCAATTGCCCTAAACTTCAGATTACTATCATTTTAAACATACTCATGAAACTAAAAAAGTGCACAGGTAATTCAAAATAAAATCAGCATGTTCAGGTGTCTCTTTTACTTTTGAAATAGTGGAAAAAGTAATGAAAAAATAAAAAGAATTTTATTTATTAGGACAAAAGAATCATGTCCCACCCCCAGCAAAAAAAAAAAAAAAAAAAAAGGTTTTTAATTGCAATTGTTCTAACTATCAAAGTTAGATCTTCTTTTATTGAATAAGTTTCATAAACTTTGGTCCTTTCTCAGTTCTATACTTTTGTGATTTAGGTCAGAAATTTATTTTTATTTTTAATTTAAACTCAATATTTAGCACACATTTATGAAACTATAGGCTTAAGTGATTTAAATGCAATAATATCTTGGTTATGAAAATAATTTCATTAAACAGTTATATCACTAGGCTATACATCTTGACTCATAGTTAAAACAAAAAGACAAGTATCTAAACTTCATTATAAGGGGGGAAAGAATCATTAAGCAAAGTAGTCATACAAATTAAGACTTATTTGCAGAAAATTCCTATTCTGGAATTGTATTGTCTTAATCTAATTATCATCTTAATGAAAACTCTAAAGTTTACTCACAGGTAGTAGAGGATATGTCTATTAATTCAATCATTTTGGCAAAATTTTTTTAATCAGTTAAATTCAGAGAGAAGTATCCACTTACCCTACCTGTATGTGATCCAGCATTACTTTACTTTTTTTTTAGGGTTTGCCAGATGTTTGGTTATAAAGATGAATTGCTTTTGGTGTAAAAACTGTGAAGCCATTTTCTAGGTATTAGGTTTACTCAGAGAATAAACATAGTATTTCTATTTTTTAAAAGCTTATATCATCAGTCTAATATCAGAAACATCCACCTGAAATTGATTTCAAAAGAATGGACCTAAACACTGAGGCAGAGTAGAGACGTTTAGTTTGGTATAAGACAAGCCAGACCCCTTAACTTCTTGGCAGCTTTTACTGCTAGACGTGCTGTGAGCTCATCTTTAACAATGAAGGCAGGGCAGTCTCTAGGCTTGGCTTTGACTCTATGTGGAGCATCAGGTTTCCACTCTGCCTCATCCTCTGTCTGGGTACTTCTGCTCTTGGAATCAAATAAACTGGGTGACTCAGTGAACCAAGTACTGCAAAGACTTAAGTGATTCCTTGGCAACAAGAAAAAGAGTAGTTAACTCTGTGGGTTCATTAAAATTTAGTATCCCAGAACCACAGATTATTAAATGGCACTTGGTTGAACACCAAATATAAAAAAAGAAAAGAAAGATTACAAGTTTCTATATGTTCCCTACAGATGGGAAGAGATTTTGCACTTTTACATTTTATATCCATTGTATCCATTGTTTTTGCTGTTGCTGCTGATATAATGTGATTGCAGTTATGTTTTAGATCATTAATATTTGGAAGAGCCTAAATAATATCATTTTATATTAAATATATACAGAATAATATATAAAGGACACCTAAAATTGATATTGAGAAAATCTACAGTAATATTTAAGAATTACGAAAGAGAAGCAGATGTTAAAACGTATTAGAGCAATAATAACGTAAATAGCATGGGATTTGTGCAAATAAAAATGATCACTAAAAAAGAATAGGTCATAAACCAATGTGAAGTGAATGTATGTCCAATAAGTTATGCTGAGAAAGTTTGTTGAGGGAAAAAAAATTACATAACTTTTTCACGACTAGCACTGTTATTGCTCATATTTCATAAGTTTCACAGAAGTAATGTAACATCATTTTACTGTTATTTCACAGTAGAGAATACATATATATTAATAATGACTAAGAAAACAAGTATATTTCTTGTGGGTAAGTCCCATGTGTTATATAGTTGATAATTCCAAGGTTTCTTGTATAGTGCTGAACCCATAAATTAGTGTCATCCAATATTTGTCTAACTGATTATCAGGCATTGAAATTATCTATACAAAGTTTCCAAGTACTATTGCAAAACAGAAGGTTTCTTGCAACCTACATGAGAGTTTGGGCAGATTATAAAAACAATGAATGAAAACTTAAGACTACTTGAAAAAATATAAAAGGAACCTAGTATTCCTCAGACCACCATTAAACAGTCTTTGCAAAAAGACAGTTAGAAAATGATAACTGTCAGCCTTTTTCTACATTTGTTTGGTTTGGTTTCATGTTCTATTGCCTTTTCTTTTCTTGCCTTTTTTTTTTTTTTTGGCTTCCAGTAAGTATCTATTTATAATACATGTAGCATGTAGTTTTCCATAAGAAGTCTTCCTTGTGTTAATTTCCCTAATTTTGTTCAAATCCCATATCTAAATTTTGTTTTTGAATTTGCACTTTTATCATTATCACATTATGCTGACTGATTTTAGTGCATGTGTCTTTCAAATTGTCATGAATTTACATATGCATCCCTAGAATGAACAAACTGGACAGGGTAGTTATATATGTAGGAAGAGAGAGACAAGAACTACAGTCCATAAAAGCAGCAAATGATAATTATTTACCTCAGGGGTAACATGCTTAAATTCAGGTGTACAGAAATATAACTTTGTTTTGCTATAACTAATTCCACATACTTTGAGCCCTAATCTTGTTGAACTGCTAGGAAACTTTTACCTTCATCTACTCAGTAAAATTTCTGGTGGACATGCATAAGACAAAAGGGCAAAGAGGAGCTGAGGAAAGAAGGTTACGGAATGCTCGGGCTTCCTGAGGCAGGAGAGCATCTTTCTCAGTCAGTCATCCACACAGCTCTTCCCCAAGATGTCTTTTTCTTCCTGTGTCTCCTGCCTGCCCTATCTGTAACAATTTTAGGGATCCTGGAATCCAGTCAGTATTTCACAATGTGCCAGAGGACCCAGAAGTTTATGAGAGGCTCTCTGTCATCACACTTAAGAATCACAAAACCATTCCTTCTCTGGAGTGTTTCCACCTTCTCAGTGCACATGGCCCCATTTGGGGAGATCCACTTCCTGTTTAATTTTCACTGCCTCCTATCTGTTTCTCTTCACACAAAATCCCAGACTCTTCAAATTTAGACAAAGTGGATTTGATAAAATAGAAAAATACTTCTCCTGATAATATCTTCCAAAGTTATCTCATCCCTAATCTCTGTTTCTCCAAAACCAAAAATAATGTGGAAAATTCACAACAACAGGAAAATCAACCCCAAACATCTTCATTGTTTGACATGTGAAGTATTTTCTTACACAGATTTACTAAAACAAATACATTTAAATTAGTTGCCAAAACTTTAAAATCTGGATTTCTATCTTCTCCTAGAAATTTTAAAAGTTGGGATTCATGAGACCCCCATTCCTGCATCACAAAAAATTTAGTGCTGAGTTACAGCTGCTCAATTAAGAAGAAACCCACGTTCTCTATTTCACGTTCTCTAGTTGCCAGCACTCCTGAAAACTGAGGCGAGTTTTAGTTGCCCTTCATCAGGGAGCTTTCACTGCTGTTTCTCTTACACCTGCTCAATTCACTCTTTCATAGGACCTGTCTTGGCCCTTGTATGCATTTGCTTTTGCATATAAGACAACGGACTTAAGTTTGGGGAGAAAAAACAGTAATTCTGGAGGGCTTTTTTCTGTCTTATCATGTCCCTCCCTGGGAGCAATGAGTACAGACCAATTAGTTGTTTCTGAAACACCAGGGAAAAGATGGCATACTGGAGAAATAAAGGACATAGACTGATATCTCAAAAATATTATTCCATTACTGACTTGTCAAATTATTTTAATTATATCATAAACTTTAAAACCATTAATTCTGAATAAACCCCCCAAATGTAACACCAGCTTATCAAATCCATCAATATGTACATGATATACATATAAGGTGTTAGATTTATGGATGGTGTTAAAGAGCCATCTATGAAATTCAACACCCTTAGAGATTTTATTTTAATGAAACTCAAATATAAATAACTCAAAAGAAAACCAAATGACTTAAAATATGCATGTAAAATTTGAAGTGGACAGTTTACCAGAAAGATTTTTGCAAGAGATGGTTAACAGAGAGTTTCAGCTATTATGTCATGCTAGTTAAAGCAGTATTAAAACAAAATCAGAAGCATTTGTCTTTCAAAGAACCAGATCTAGCAGGTAAAAAATTGATTTCCTTGCAGGTGGATACCATAAACATTCTGAGGTTGTACTAATGCCTCTCAGAGTGCTATATGCATAGTAGGGCCTTGATATATTTGGGGGAAAAAATGACTGCATGATAAATAAAAAAAAACATTAAAAGTATTTCATTTTCTACAGTAAATATAATATGTCACATATATTGAATAAAAAATATGACTTACACAGATTAGTTATCTGTGGAAACAGAATTCATATTATTCAGACATAAAACAGAAGTTCTTCTACTTATAAAGACATTCATATACATTTAATATTAGGAGATGGATTTCTAAACATGTTTCTAGACTGATACATGCTTTCTGAGTTGTCTTTGCACACGATAGTCTGCTTAGTGGAGAACTGGCTTACATCATATTCTTATTTCATTTTTTCCTCCTAGATGTTAATATTCCAATTGTACATATGAAGAAATTGAGTCTGAGTGGTTGAGAACATGATCCCAAACTCAGACTGAGTAAGTAACAGAGGTAGAAACTGAATTAGCATTTGTCCTTGAGACTGTACTTTGTGTTGGGTAATCACACAATTTGAATCTGGAGTACCATTATTTCTGATGTATGCTTTTTTTTGTGGCTCACCTGTTCTTTATATACATGTGGAAGAAATAGAAATGTTTTCTATTTCATCTCCTTATTCCTTTTTTTCCTCAATCTTAGAGAAAAAGCAGTTTCTGTTTAGATAATATAAAGACAGAGACCTTTTTAAAAACTACATGATCTATCAAAATTATGCTAAGAAATAGGTGGGCAGACAGTGATCTCTGCCCTTCAGTTTATAAATGAGTCCCAGAGAGAGTATGTGCTAATTCATTTGAATTTATTATTGCTTGTTTATAGCTCTTTCAAAAAAAATTAGTTCATTGAAAGGGTAAATGTGGCATATAGATAAAACACAAGGAAAAAGGGAGAACTTGAATAAGATAAAATAAATAAACAAAGCAACATCACTAAAGCATTGTTTTTAACATTACATTGTATTAGAAGAAATGCAAGTAGATGGACGATTACAGCGGTATGTGATAAATCCAACAAAAATATTGATGGTGTAATGTGGTAGACATCAAGAAATGTTTAATTCCATATGGGGGAATAAGTAGGTCTCCAGAAGGAACATCTACATGAACAGGAATTAGAATGTCATAGTATGGGCTGTTACACATAGAGAATAAATATGTGTCGAAGCACATATTTATGATGAGGAAAGCAGTAAAATGGTCAACCTATTTCTAAGGGCACTCAAGAAACAGGGTTTCCTACAGGCCATCAGAAATGACATTTTTATTTTTTTAAAGTGTCAAAATAAGATTATGAGCAGAGATACAAAGTTAGAGACCCATTTCCACAATGGTGGTATGAGGAGTTCTGTGGACCTACTTGCTCTCCAGTCAAACAACCACAGCTTGCAAAATTTGTTTAAAAAAATAAACAAAGTAAAAAAGCCATTTAAAGTCTCTGAAATTGTTCTACAGGCATTTATGAAGAAAATTTATTCAAGAAAATTATTTATTCAAGAAAATCTACTAAATCTCTCTAAGAACAGTGAGAATCTATGGCACTTGGGTCATGACTCACTCCCTCCCCCACTCCACACACACAGCTCAATGTGATGGAAACTCCATTCGGGCAGTTAACACCAAAAGAATGGGATTCTTCTACCACCAGCCCTCAGTCAAGGGTTACAATATCGCCCTGGAGGGGTAAGCTTCCAGTATTTCTCATACCTCCCCATACACAACTCCATGTTGCAGAAGTTAAATTTCAGGTAAGTACAGCTGAGAGACTGGGGTCTCCATTTACTCACCCAGCCCTCACTGGTAGATGGACGCTTGAGGCTAGGAATAGCATGCAGAGAATATTGGTCCTCCAATCACCTTCACTCCAGAAAACTCACGGTGCAGAGGTTCCATGCCAGATGAGGCAAGCCAAGAAGACCAGAGGCTTGTACCTGTTTTCACAGGTTTTGCCTCCATGAAAAATGCATTTTTTTTTTTTTTTTTTTTTTTTTTTTTTGCAGTACGCGGGTCTCTCACTGCTGTGGCCTCTCCCGTTGCGGAGCACAGGCTCCAGACGCGCAGGCTCAGCGGCCATAGCTCACGGGCCCAGCCGCTCCGCGGCATATGGGATCTTCCCGGACTGGGGCATCGGCAGGCGGACTCTCAACCACTGCGCCACCAGGGAAGCCCGAGAAATACATTTTTCACTGGGGATAAGAGCCAGGGAAAAATAGCTTGCTGGTCTGGTGGCTAGGATTCCTGGTTTTCATCCAGGCTATCCAGGTTCAATTCCCGGGCAGGGAATTAAGATCTCGCTTCACGCCACCACTCACTGCTGCCTCTCTGAGATCAATAGGAATATAATGCAACTGAAATATTTAATTTTATGTTAGCCACATTAGATAAAAGTAAAAAGAAACCATTGAAATTAATATTAAAAATAGATTTTATGCAACCCAATAGATCCAAAATTATCAATAACATTATCAATGTTACTGATTTAAAATATTGATAATCAATATTTTACATTCTTTTGTTCATACTCAGTGTTAGATATTCAGTTTGTCTTTTACACTTACAACACATTTCAATTCAGACTCTAAGTTTTCACTGGAAATACCTGATCTGCATTTAGATTTCATGAAACTTACAATTGAAAAAGATTTACATACCCAAGTTGTTCCAAACATACTCAAAAATTTTACAATAACAGAGTTAAATTTAATTTTCATAATTGAAATTAAAATTAATTAAAAATAAACAAAATTAAATATTCATTTCTTCAGTTGCACTAGTCATATTTCAAGTGCTACCATATTGGAGAGTTCAGGTCTAGATGAGGGTCAGATCAAAGGAGAACAATCAGTACTAGGCTGTGGCATGTAAGTAATATATTAAGGTAAAGAAGTGGACGAAGAGGTAAAAAAAAATATCCAAAGAGGTACTGAAAAAACCAGGAGACAGAATTCATTCATCCCTTCAGCTCAGGAGGAGAGCCAATTGCGCATATCTCTTCCCAGTTCTGCATTGAGTGATGTCGCATCAGTAGCATGGTTTTGGCCATCCTGGGCATATTTACACCATAGATAGTAGCAAATGCCCTCCTCTTTGCCAAGAGATAGTTATTAAATATTTACCAGAACATCACTAGAGTTAAAAAAAATGTGATTTAGGAATCACATCAGTTGATTTTAATTTTCTAAAACTTTTAATATCTTTTCATCCAAATGAAATCTAAAATGCTGTATGACCCTACATATTCTGACTTTAGTTGACCTCTCCAAAATCATTTACATTCTGTTATTAGGTTACTCTGTTCTTCCTTCAACAGGTCAACCTTGTTCCAACTTAGAATCTTCTTTGCTTGTTGAACATTTTCCCCACAGATCTGTGAATTTCATCCTTTTGCATATTTGCTCAAAGCTTTATTTCTCAGAAAAGCTTTCAGGAACCAGTTTCTCCCTAACCCGTGGGGCTATCTATCTGCATCCTTGCTTTATTTTTCTTCCTAGAATTAAACACAACTTAAAATTATATACTTTTTGCTTGTTTATTTAGTTCTTGTCTGTCTCTGGAAATTAAATGTAAGTTCCTTGAGGGCTGTGTTGGTTTTTTTCCAGTGCCTCAAACTGCTAGAGCACTACATGATAGTGACATTCAGTAATAATTTGATGCATGTGGGAATAATTGAATGAATGAATGAATGAGCAAATGAATTGAAATGGAATCTCTAATACATGGATTTGGTCAATAATTGCATATAGGGGATGAAAGAGTCTAGAGAGCCAAGAGGTCACTCAGATGATCAGGAAGACATTCACTAGATAAGATAATAAACACAGGAGGAAGAACTAATGTGAGGATGAATATTACAAGTTCTATTTTGACCATGCCAAGTGTAAGTGACTGTGGAAACTATGAATCAAGAAGTCCAACAGGATATTAGATACACAAGTCTGGATTTAGGGAAAGAAAAGGGCTCTAGTTAAAGACTGGATTACTATTGCTTACAGGTAACGGTTCAAGTCATGGAAGTGAATTTGGTCACTTAGGAAGATGTTGATAAAGGAGAAGACAAAAAAGTTCAGTATGGAATCCTGGAGAATGCCAAAATTTAAGTGGTAATTAGAGATAAAAATGTGTAGGAAGAAGTAAAAGAAAAAAAAAAACCCAGAGAGATACTAAAGAAACCAGGAGTCAGTCTTCATTTATTGTCACAACAAAAAATGCCAAGCATTATGCTAAAATATTTGGTAATCAAGCAGGAATAACATATGATTCCTATTAGATTTCAGGAAGATGAACACATGGCAGGAAACACCCAAAATGAGTCTGAAAGGCTTAATTGTTGAGTGATGGTTTAGAGCACACAGTAAGGCTGTGCATGACTCTTCTGACTCAACTGTCTCTTTCCCACAATCATTCACAGTGCTTCTCAGTTCCACCCACTCGTTAGTCCTGACTCTGAGAAGGAGAAGCCAGTGGTAAAGTAAGAGAACTAGGGTCCCCAAATATCTGCTGCGGAATCTTCCCCTGAAAGGCTGGATACTAGAAAGCAACAGTGTCGAAACAGTATAGGCCTTGAGAAACAACAGCAACCACAATAGGAAGCAAGGTGACTCCCCAGGGAGTCCCAATGTCCAGTCGTGGCCAGCACTTCTGATTAGGCACCCTGAGGCCCACTGCAGCAGGATGTGAAGGGCCTCAGGAGACCTCGGGGAAGTGTATCAGAGCCATGGCAACAAGCAGATTATATGAAATATGGTCCACAGAGCAGTTCTCATGCAGGGAGCTGTGTTGGGGCCCTGCCACTTGACAAGTGGATTTTGAGTTCTACTCATCTCTGCCGCTCAGGACCAGCTCAAGTGTTAAAATAATTTCCCAGTTCCATATATTTCATGGGAATTAAAGTGGATATTTAGGTTACTATTTGGAAATATTTTTAAAAAGTAAAAATTTTCTCATATTTGTAAGAAGTATGGAGTCATATCTCTTTGTTTGTAGACACCCTAATCAGTCTTATTTGTATTACATTGTCCACTTGTTGGTAATATAAGGTCACGACTTACTCTATTTTATCATATGCGTTATTCTTACATATTTTGCTTTATTTGTTTTTATAACTTTCAGTACCTGAAAATAGTAGATGCTTACTGTATAGTCTCTAAATTATTTGAAGACTTTTGCTCTGTTCCTATTTGTGGGAAATAGCCAAGAGTATCCAAAATGGCATTCCACTTAGTGATTAACTGGAAACACACTGAGAAACATTCCACTAAGATGCTGGGGAGAGAGCTGATATAAATTCAAACCTGAAATTGTATTATTCAACTGAAAATCAGAGCAGAATGAAATGAAAAATAATTCAGAATAACTGAATTGCTGACTTTAATCACTAAGCTAATTTTTACTTTTTAATGTCTACATGTATGCATTCACTAGGGAGTATTCTGGTTATTATCAAAAAGTCTGTCAGCAAGAGATCAATATACAAATTGTAACACATGGGAATATTATGTGAATTTGTGTCACTCCCTGGAGAACTTTAGGTTTATACAAAGCAATGAATGAATTACACAGATACATAAATATGCTCCTGCATTTTCATCTGTGACAGATATACTCTTACTGCAATGTAGTCTTAAAACTACACCACCTTGGGCTATGAGCTCATTAGAGCTCTCAAGCTCAGCAGGGTCAAATCTGGCTAATGTTTGGGAGGATGAGCTCCAAGGAAAATCCAGGTGCAAGAGGATATAATGTTAATAATTCAATAGATGATATGGTTCCCTTTGAGTCACTAATAAGCAATTTCCCCTCAAGGCTGCTATCAGACACCATGCTACTGGATGTTTCTTCTTAAAGATTTAATATATGTGGACATTTAAAATCTCATGCATTTTTTCCTATCTTCTTTATTATCATGATAATTATTCTGTGTTAAACAAATTTTCAATTTTTTTATTGAGGTAAAATACATATAACATACAATTTAATATCTTAACCTTTTAAAGTATTATAGTGATATTAAATGCATTTATATTGTTATGCAACCATCAATACCATCCACCTTCAGAACTCTTTTCATCTTGCAAAACTGAAACTCTATGTCCATTAAGCAATAACTCCCCATTCTCCCTCCTCCCAGCCCCTGGCGACCAACATTCGACTATGATGGTTGCCAGTCTCTATGATTTTGGTTACTCTAGGTATCTCATATTAGTTGAATCATACAGTATTTACCTTTTTATGATTAGCTTACTTCATGAACATAGCATAACGTCCTCAAGTTTCATCCATGTTGTAGCATATGTCAGAATTGTGAACTATTTTCTTGATCTTTCAAAAGGAGCTAACAGAGTGGGATTGAGTGAAGAAGGCTGATTAGTTTTCATGGTTAATTTTATGTGTCAACTTGACTGGACCATGTGATGTCAAGATATTTGGTTAAACACTATTCTGAGTGTGTCTGTGTGAGGGTGTTTTTGGATGAGATTAACATTTGAATCAGTAGACTGAGTAAATCAGATGGCCCTTCCCAATGTGGGTGGGAGGGCCTCATTCAATCCTGTGAAGGCCTGAATAGAACTAAAAGCTTGAGTAAGGGATAATTTGCTTTCTCTGCTTGATTGTCTGTTAGTTGAGACATTGGTCATTTCCTGCCTTTGGACTCAGAGTTGGAATGGAATTTATACCATCAGCTCTCCTGGTTCTCAGGCCTTTGTACTCAGACTAAAACCTACCACTGACTCTCCTGGGTCTCTGGGTCTCCAGCCTGATGACTGTAGATCTTGGGACTTCTCAGTCTCCATAGTTGTGTGAGCCAATTCATTCATTATATGAAATATTGGTTAGAATATTGGTTCTGTTTCTCTGGAGAACCCTGACTAATACACATAGTATATCTACTTTTGCATGCCTAATTCTATGAGTTCTTTTATTCCTTTTTATACTATCTGCCTCATAATTTTGGCATTTCTACTTGATTTACTGTGGGTCATTACTTTCTACAAGTTTCTGAAAGCCATCTTAGCAGCATGTTAGCAGTGTCTCCCACAATAATTATCAGGGAGCTTATTATTTCTTAGGAGAAACTACCTTAAGATAAATATTCCCTTATTAAACCCTATGTTCTACCCCATCAATCCTGCAACCTTAGAATCCAGTCCCATGAATACTTCCCTAATTTTGCCTATGCATATTGGCTAGGTCTGACAGTTTTTTGGGGTTTAGTCCCTTTTTCTCCTAGTAGGTTCACATTTCCTTGGTCTGTTTATGTTATGATTTGATCTACTTATTGATATGGTAGCAGGAAGGTAAGGTGAGTATAGGTCTTGAAGAGGAAACAGGGTGCATATTTTCCTTAAGCGAGAGGCATAACTAGTCTTTAACAAGGAGGACTGGGACATGTTTGCAGAGTTTTGAGGGATATGGAATATAAAATACACAGTTTTTGTTTTTTGCCTCCTTTGAATTGGATGTTCCCTGAGTATCCTTAAGATGTCAACTCTTCCCAACAAAAGCCTTGACCCTGGCAAAACAGAGTTGAGAAGTTGTGAATTCAGATCTCTCTGTGTGCATCTCTATTACTTTTATTATTAATTCCTAAGCCTGGATCTCATTTTTTTTCTGCCCTCTAGGTGCATGCAAGAGATAAAGGGCTTTTTAAAAATGTTGCTAAAGAAGCCCGCTCAGATTCGCACTTCACCTTCATTTGGTGATCAGGCACCCTCAGCTTTTCGTTCACTGTATTTTTCCAATACAGCAATGGTATTCAGCAAAGTCCATCTGATTCCACTGTTGTTATAATTAACACTTTACCCCAAACCCTCACTTTCCTGAAATACTGTGCCTACCATTGAATTCTTTTATAGTGGTAGTCCATCCTTATGGACTATCAGTAAAACTTTAACAATTGCTTTGGTATAAACTACAGAGGATATTAGTGTTTCATCTACTACCAGTGAAAGGTGTTCATTACCAACTTACCAGTGAGTGGCCCAAATCCAGAGTCTCATTTTTAAGTTTGCTTCTGTAGACCAATCTAGCACTGATTGCCTTGGGTCAGGTTTCCTGGGAAATAGATTCTGAAACAAACATGCATGCAAAGCCTTTAATGGGAGTATCTTTGTTATCAAAAATTCAGGAGGAGTGAAGAAAGGAACTGGTATATGGTTACCAAAAAAGGCCTCAGTCAATCTTGTGGATGTCCCTTCAGAGTTGTACCCCTACAGACAAATAAGTCAGGGCTTTAAATCCCTACATCAACTAGTTCAGGGGTCAGCAAACTTCTTCTTTAAAGACCAGGTAATAAATATTTTTGGCTTTGTGGGTAACATTCATTCTCTGTCACATCTTCTACTTCTCCTCCTCCTTCTCCTTATCTTCTTCTTCCTCTTGCTCCTTCATTAAGACCCATTAAAAATATAAAAACCACTTTTATCTTCTGCACCCTATAAAAGTGGACTGCAGGCCAGATTTTGTCTGCAGGCCATACTTTGCTGACCTCTAAAGAGTCAACAAATGTGTGCTTCCTTCATGAAGGGGATGTGAGCTTAGGCTACGTGGTTCTCTTGGACCTGAAGAAATTCCTAGAGAAAGATCCATCTTCGTGTGTCAACATGCAACACCTGTAAAAACTAAGGGTAATAAGTGACTCACTCCCAAGTGGGGAATCTTGGTGGCACACCACTACATATACTATTATTTTAGTATACTATTATTTTAGTTATATTTTAGCAGGAGACTCAGCCAGTAAACATAAACATAACAAATAAGCAAGTAAATCAATAAATAGTATATTATAAAGTTATAAGTGCTCTGGAAAAAAAGTAGAGTCAGATAAGGAGGAACAGAGAGGGGAGATGCATTTCACTTAAAGTAGTTGGGTAAGCCTCATTAGGATGTTTAAATATGTCTTTTTATGGAGATACAATAAAATCAACACTTCACATCCACAGTTTGATGTGTTTTGACAAATATATGCAGTTGTATAAATATCATCACAATTAAGATATAGAGCACATCCATTACTCACCCCCAAATTCCCTTATGTCTCTTTGTAGTCAGTCCCCTTTGCTATCTAAACACTTGGCAAACACTGTTCTGTTTTCTATCCCTACAGTCTTGTCTTTTCCAGAATGTCATATCAATGGAATCATGCAGTATTTGTTTCCTCTTCTTCCACTTAATATATGCTTTTGAGATTCATCCATGCTGTTGCATGTATTAAAGATCCATTCTTTTTTTTTTTTTTTTTTGTCTGCACTGAGTCTTCGTTGATGCACACGGGCTTTCTCTAGTTGCAGCGAGTGGCGGCTACTCTTCATTGTGGTTCATGGGCTTCTCATTGCGGTGGCTTCTCTTGTTGTGGAGCACAGGCTCTAGGCATGTGGGCTTCAGCAGTTGCAGCACGCAGGCTCAGTAGTGTGGTGCGCAGGCTCAGCAGTTGCGGCGCACGGGCTTAGTTGCTCTGCGGCATGTGGGATCTTCCCGGTCCAGGGCTCGAACCCATGTCCCCTGAATTGGCAGGAGATTCTCAACCACTGTGCCACCAGGGAAGCCCAAGATCCATTCTTTTTTAATAACTGAATAATATATTATTAAATGGATATAGCACAATTTGTTTATCCATTCACCAGTTGATGGATATTTGGGTTGTATCCAGTTTTTCCTTTCTCCTTACTTTTTTTTCTATAAAGAATAAAGCTGATATGACTATTTACATACAGGTCTTTTTGTGAACACATGTTTCCATTTCTTTGGGCAAATTAACTAAGGACGGCATGAAAGAGTTATAAGATAAATGTTTACTGTTTAGAAAACTGCCAAAATATTTTCCAGAGTGACTATCCAATTTTGCATTCCCAGCAACCACATATTAGGTTTCCAATTGCTCCAAATTCTGAGCATCTTTAGGTATTGTCAGTTTTATCTTAGCCATTTGAGTACTTGCATAGAAATATCTCAGTTATGGCTTTGTTTGCATTTTTCTGATGACTAAAGAGGTTGAGCATATTCTTATATGTTTTTTAACCACTTGCATATCTTCCTTGGTAAAGTATTCAAATACTTTGCCCATTTAATAATTGTCTTTCTGTCTTTTTATTATTGGGCTGTAAAAGTATTTTATATATTTCAGGCGCAAATCTGGCATCAGATATGTGTTCTGCAAATATTTTTCCAGTCTGTGACTTGTCTTTTTCCTCTAGCTGACAGTGACTTTTGAAAGAGAGAAGTTTTAACATTGATAAAGACCAATTTATATATATTTTTCTTTTATGGTTCATGCTTCTTTTTTGTCCTATCTAGGAAATTTTTGCTTAATGCAAATTCACAAAGATTTTCATCTATTTTTTTTTCCTTTAGAAGTTTTACAGGTATAGTTCTTCCATGTAGGTCCTCAGTTAATATCAAGTTAGTTTTACATATGAACGTCTAATTTTTCCAATGCCATTTATTGAAGAGACTAGCCTATTTTAGAGCCTTTATAAAATAAAAGTTTGGTTCTATTACTAATTTTCTCTTTAATTGATCTATACACCCTTATGCCTTGATTACTGTATCTAACCATGTGAGTTTAGAGCATTTGAATGTGTAAGATTGGGAGGATAGTATGGATACTAATAAGAAGATACAGTATTTTATTTTAAAGCAACATGATAGGACTTATTTCTTGTGAGATATCATCTGCTAAATATAAAGCAATGAAATACAGTTAATAAAGGTTCCAGGTCACATCAAGGATTTTAAACATGTACCTGACTATTATTAGCAAACTATCTTTGCCTCAATCAAAAATGAAAGTACATTATTTCTAAGTAATAGAAAATCTAAACCCAAGTAAACTTGGCGTGATGAATAAAAAAAAAAAAGAAAGAAAGAAAGCATTGCATATTGATGCTTTCTTACATCCATGCCTCAATTGTTTACTAAAATCCAGACATTCATTTTATCATGTTTGAAGAGAGAACTCTAAAGATCTTTGTCCTCAAGGTTTTCAAGATGGTAAAGAAATATATATATATATATATATATATATATATATATATATATATACACACACACACACATAATCATAGAATTCTGTGGTGAGTACTATGAGAGTGTAATCTTTGCATTAAATTCAGGAGGGTTTTCCAGAGGAAAAATGCTAGCACTAAATTTTGGAGATTGAGTAGAATTTTTCCAATAAATTATTAGATTGAATTCTATTTGGTGAAAATGAAGAGTTTATGTGAATTGGGTTGTTGTTTTTTTTGTTCTTTTCTGATGCTTTGAAAAGTCTTCGTTTAATTCCTGTCACTCCCAAAATACATACTGAAGACAAAGATAAGTCAAATGCTTTTGTCAATAATTTCTTAAAAATATAATGTTCTTTTCCCTTTAAATGTATGAAGCACTTGCCAAGCAATTATTTATCTTCATTTTAGAGATAAGAAATAGAAGAATGACACCTACTCACCCTTGTGTCTAATAAATATTCAGACCAGGTTTTATCTGGTTAATCATTTTATCAGAGGGTATTTCAGAAGCTCAAAAATGTGAATGCATTCTCCAGTGTGGGTAACCACCTCTTGAGCCGTAATTTATACTTTGGTAGGTCCTGAATGCCTTTGGATGACAATGATGATGATATAGTGCTAGGGAGCTATGATTTATCACAAATCATACACACAACAAACTACTAAAGAAGTGCAGAGTAAGTAGTAAAGGACCTCTGGATCCCTCACTCATTACATTGAGTCTTAAATATTGTTTCTGTTTTCCCTCCTAGTCTATCACTGCCACTTGATAAATTATTTAAATGGAAGGGATTTGATATAATATTAAAAATCTAGTTTTTAAGTTATTAAATTAAATGAACTATAAGTTAGTTTTAACCATAAAGTCTTTTTTGCAAAATAACCATTGCTTTAACTATAGGATTAAAGCACTATAGTCTTTATAAAAGAAAGAACTTTTTCTTTCTGCAAAAGTTTAGTTAAATATGAGATTTAGAAAAAACTCATTTGTTGTTATCACTGTGTCCAAAATTTAATATGGGTAATAGAAAAGCATTTTTAATAAACATTTTAAAAGCTAGCATTTATTTGTACTAAAGCTGCAGGTGATGTGAATTATCTTATTTCCATATATTTAATGAATTGTTTGCATTTACATCAACACTGATGTTCCAATTCAGAAGTTTTGGTTTGAAATTATAATTACTTAAAATGGTGAGACATTCTTAGGAAGACAAATGACAAAAGAATACCTTGGGAATAATAGTTTGGAGATCACTGACACAAGGCACTGCATCACCTTAACTGGGGCTGAAACATCTATAATATTGGATGGTATCTAGCTCCTTATGTTTTGAATCACATGTGAACATGTATGTGCAAGAATATTTATTTGTCTTGCTTAAACAAGTATTGAAATTTCCATATCTACTTTCCAAAAGAAAATTGAAATTCCCATGATAATTTAAAGGTTTAATAAGCTATATGATATAGTTATTTTTCAACTTAGAGTTAGTTATTTTTCAACTTTTTAATTTCAAAACCCAAACATATTCTTAGTGGTGCAAGACTCTAGAAGTGATATAAGAAGAAAATCCTAGAAGACTTTGAAGCTGGTATCTGGCCAATAGCTACATTACATCAACATTTATACTAAAGTTTATTTTCTTCTCTCAGAAAGCTTCCATATACAGTCCTCTGAACAATACATGTTGGTAATATAGGGTATGTAGACTAAAAGAGTTCCAGAATAAGAGCAGAAAGAATTAATTTTGAGTACGCACTATATGCCCACAACTTTACACATAAACCTCACAATAACCCTAGGGATGGGCGTTATTTTATATTACAGACATAAAAAGCACACGGGGATTAAATCACTTGTCTAGTTTCATATAGCTGGTATACGGCAGAATCAAGACTCACCCCTAGATACATATAAACAAAAATCTTATGTTCTTTTCTCTATAATGTAAACACTCAAAAGAACCTAAAAATATAGTAAACTCCATTTCTTTTTAGGATACAGGCATACCTCATTTTATTGCACTTTGCTTTATTATGCTTCGAGATATTGTGATGCAGGTTTAGCAACCCTGCACTGAGCAAGTCTATTGGTGTCATTTTTCCAACAGCATTTCCTCACTTCATGTCTCTGTGTCACGTTTTGGTAATTCTTGCAATATTCAAATTTTTTCATTATTATATTTGTTATGGTGACCTGTGATTAGCGACCTTTGATGCTAGTACTGTAATTGTGTTGGGGTGCCACAAACCATACTTCTATAAGATAGTGAGCTTAAGCAGTAAATGTGCATGTTCTGACTGCTCCACCAACAGGCTGTTTCCCATCTCTCTCCCTCTCTTCAGGCCTCCCTATTCCCCAAGACACGAAAATATTGACATTAGGCCAATTAATAACCCAGGAATGACTCCTAAATGTTCAAGTGAAAGGAAGAGTCAATCAGTATGGTAAACTTCCTTGTTGTCTTCTTTTAAGAAATTTCCACAGCCACCCCAACCTTCAACAGCCACCACTCTGAACAGTCAGCAGCATCAACATGGAGGCAAGACCCTCCACCAGCAAAAAGATTACTACTCACTGAAGGCTCAGATGATGGTCAACATTGCTTAGTGATAAAGTATCTTTTAATTAAGGTATGCACACTGTTTTTAAGACATAATGCTATTGCACATTTAATAAACTACAGGATAGTGTAAACATAACTCTTATATGAACTGGGAACCAAAAAAAATTGTGTGACTCGCTTTATTGTGATATTCACTTTACTACAGTGGTCTGGAACCAAACCCACCATATCTCCAAGGTACCCCTGTATATAAGAGCATAGAAGCCCTAAGAGGGAAGTAACTTTTAAAAATATGTAGATAATGGGCTTCTGATCCTAAACAAAGATGGAGTAAATGCACTTCTTCCTATTTCTCCCCCTAAGTGCAGCTAAAACCCTGTACATGATACATTAACTACACATAAGAAGGCTCTGAAAGGTAGAGAGAAGAAAGCAGACCATCAAGGGAAGTTAGGGCCCAAGGAAAGACATGGCAGTGAGTTCCCTGGGTTTTCATTTTGCTTTATATATCACAAACTGAGCACTGAAGAAGTTGGCGATTTGAAAACACCAACGAGCACAGGGGGGAAAAGAAGCCAGAGTGAAAGCCTGTTCTCTATAGCCAAAGGACCAGGAAAAGGGCAGGAAGGCAAGACAGAAGATGTTCGGATTGTAACTGCTCTACTTTAGGCAACCATGGCTCCAGGCACAGTGGCTCCACCCCTACCCTCATCAGCAAAGGCTGAGTGGGGAGCCTAAACTTCCAACCTTATCTAGCCATAGCAAGGTATTTTGTTTTTCCCACAGAGAGGTGGTGTCAGAAGAGGCTAGTGAGAGTTCAGGATTCCCATCACTACTCAGCAGTATTGTGCGCCCCTGCCCCTCTCAGTAAAAATATCACAGGAGCAGTAGTGGGAAGCTGCAAATTTCATCACATCCCAGCAGTAACAAAACTTTCTTGTCAAGTGAGGGAAAGTGACAAGCTTCTCCTCACCCTCACAGCCAGGGTGGATGCCTAGTAAAGATCCTGAACTCCCACCCATATCTAGCAGTAATGAGGAATCCTTCCCCTCTATTCTAGGGTATCAACACAAAACTTGAGTGGGGAACCTAGACTTCTACCACTACCTGGCAGTAACAAGGCAGCTTTTCTTCTCCCACAACCATCTTGGAGGAGATTTGATAAAAGAGAGGATTTAAAATAGATCCGGAGTGTCTTAATATGACATATAAAATGCACCAGATAATAGGGAAAATCACCCATTGTACCAAGAACCAGAAAAATCTCAAGTTGAATCAGAAAAGACAATCAACAGACACAAAAACTGAAGTGATACTAATGTTGGAATTATCTAACAAAGTTTTCAAAGCATCTTTATAAAAACACTTCAGCCAGAAATTACAAACATGCTTGAAACAAATTTTTTAAAAGTCTTAACAAAGAAACAAAGATATAAAGAAGAACTGCATGGAAATTTTAGAACTGAACATAAAATAACGGAAATAAAAATTCAATGTATATGCTCAACAATAGAATGGAAGGAATAGAATAAAGAGTCAGTGAAGTTAAAGATTAAACAATAGAAATTACCAAGCCTGAACAAAAGAGAAAAAAATGAAAGGATACTCAGGGGGACTATTATAGTCCTGTGGGACTATAATAAAAGATTTAAAATACATGTCATCAGAATCTCAGGAAAAGAGAAAGAAGGTGGTGCTGAAAAAGTATTTAAAGAAATAATGGGGGCTCCCCTGGTGGCACAGTGGTTAAGAATCTGCCTGCCAATGCAGGAGACATGGGTTCAAGGCCTGGTCTGGGAAGATCCCACATGCTGCAGAGCAACTAAGCCCGTGCACCACAACTACTGAACCTGTACTCTAGAGCCCACGAGCCACAACTACTGAGCCTATGTGCCACAACTACTGAAGCCTGTGCGCCTAGAGCCCATGCTCTGCAACAAGAGAAGCCACTGCAATGAGAAGCCTGTGCACCGCAATGAAGAGTAACCCCCATTCACCACAACTAGAGAAAGCCCATGCACAGCAATGAAGATTCAATGCAGCCAAAAATAAATAAATTAAATTTAAAAAAAGAAATAGTGGCTAAAAATCTCCCAAATTTGGCAAACAAACAAATCGTAAACCTATAGATTAAAAAAGCTAAGCAAACCCGAAATAAGATAAACCCAAGTATATCTATGCCAAGACCCATAAGAATCAAACTTGTGAAAATGAAAGAACAGGAAAACAAAACCTTGAAAGGAACAAGAGAGAAATTAGACCTCACTATGAAGAAAAGTGAACTAAATAACAGTGGATTTCTGATCAAAAACCAAAAAGAAGTGGCGTATCATTTTTCAGGTGATGAAAGCAAAAAACAGTCATCCCAGAATCATATACCTTGCAAAATTACCCGATAGGAATGAAGTAGAAATTAAAACATTCACAAAGGAAAACTAAAAGGAGTTTGTCACTGGAAGACCTATCCTAAGAGAATGGCTTAAGGAAACTCCTAAAACAGAAAGAAGATGATAGAAGAAGGAACTTTGGGGGCTTGGGGGCTTCCCTGGTGGCGCAGTGGTTGAGAGTCCGCCTGCTGATGCAGGGGACACGGGTTCGTGCCCCGGTCCGGGAGGATCTGGCATGCCGCGTAGCGGCTGGGCCCATGAGCCATGCCCGCTGAGCCTGCGCGTCCGGAGCCTGTGCTCCGCAACAGGAGAGGTCACAACAGTGAGAGGCCCGCGTACCGAAGGGGAAAAAAAAAAAAAAAAAAGAAGGAACCTTGGAATATTAGGAATGAAGAAATAACAATAAAAAGAGTAAAAATATGGGTAAATACAATGGACTTTCATCTCTTGAATTTCTTAAATTATGTTTGATAAACTGAAGGAAAGGTTATAACATTTTTCTGATGTGCTTCTCAAGGTATAGAAAGGAAGTATTTAAGAAAATTGATATTATAAATGGGCAAAGAAAAAGATTTTTAAGGGAAGTAAGTTTTTTGTTTTTTGTTTGTTTTTCTGCGGCACGCGGGCATCTCACTGTTGTGGCCTCTCCCATTGCGGAGCACAGGCTCTGGACGCGCAGGCTCAGCGGCCATGGCTCACGGGCCTAGCCACTCCACGGCATGTGGGATCTTCCCGGACTGGGACATGAACCCGTGTCCCCTGCATCGGCAGGTGGACTCTCAACCACTGCGCCACCAGGAAAGCCTGGGAAGTAAGTTTTATATAGTTCACTCTAATTGGTAAAATGTCTACATCAATACCCTATGATAAATTATATATGTAAATGTAATACCTAGAATAACCACTAAAAATCAATACAAAGAAATATGCTCAGAAACACTAAAGATCAATCAAAGGGAATTCTAAAAAATGTTCAAGGTACTATTGATACACACAACTCCTTGGGTTGATTTCAAAGATGTAGAATGAAAAAAGTCAGTCTCAAAAGGTCACATGCTATTTGATTTGACTTGATTTGATTTATACAGAATTTCTGAAATGACAAAATTATACAACTGGATAACAAATTAGTATTTTCTAGGAGCTAGTAATGGTGGGGGAGAAAGTGCGGGTACTCCTATAAAGGGGTAACATGAGAGGAGTCTTCCTGATCATGCAATAATTTTGTTTCTCAATTGTAGTGGCAGTTATATGATTCTACATATGATAAAATGACACAGAGCTATAAATACACATTTTTTCAATATCACTTTCATTGTTTTGATATTACACTATAGCTGCATAAGATAAAACCTTTGGAGAAAACTGGGTGAAAGATACATGATATCCATCCATAATATCTTGACAATTTCTTGGAATTTATATTTCAATAAACATTAAAAAATACATAGATAATGGCTGAACTTGTTTGAGTGTAGGTTTAAAAAAATTCCTTGATAGTAACAATAAACTGCAGAGGTTAAGAGTCAGAATACTGGGAACCAGGGTAGCCATATTTTCTTGGAGATTCCTCATCCATTCGATTAATGTATTTCTAATAGATAATATAGATAACAAGGAAACTTAATTAGGCCATCAGGACATGAACTCTATATTGAGATACTAGCCAGTCTAGGACGAAGAACACATTTATTACATGGCAAATATTTTTGAGAAAGTTGTAGACTTTGTTTTCATTCTTGAAAAGTAAACATCAATTCTTATTTTATGAACTTTTCAACAGAAATACTTGGTAAAGTGACATTTATAAAATTTATGGGGTTTCCCTGGTGGCGCAGTGGTTGACAGCCCACCTGCCGATGCAGGAGACACAGGTTCGAGTCCCGGTCTGGGAAGATCCCACATGCCGCAGAGCGGCTGGGCCCGTGAGCCATGGCTGCTGAGCCTGCGCATCCAGAGCCTGTGCTCCGCAACGGGAGAGACCACAACAGTGAGAGGCCCGCGTACCGCAAAAAAAAAAAAAAAAAAAAAAAAGCATAATAAACTAGCTTAGTCATTGTCTATAAGAGAAAAGAAAAAAACAAAAAAACAACTATATCCTAGCTAACACCTAATTCTAGGAATCCTACACCATTCTTTCTGAGTCTATTTCAGAATACTTTCATACCTATTACATATACCAAAATTCTGAGCACCCAAAACAAGTCAAATATTATTATGAATCACAAAACTCTCTTCCAAATTTAATCATGGCTTCAAAATTCTTCTTAATAAACTCTAAGAAACTATTGCCATTGGAATTGAAAAATATGGTATTCATAATTGAGATCAATTCGCCATTCTTTTTTTTTTTTGCAAGTGGTTTAAATCTTTTTATTAAAAGATAAATTGAATTAAAGAATAATACAACTTTGTGCAGCTTACAAGAGTTATATCTAGGACTTCCCTGGTTGCACAGTGGTTAAGAATCCA
This sequence comes from Hyperoodon ampullatus, assembly GCF_949752795.1. Classification (NCBI taxonomy): domain Eukaryota; kingdom Metazoa; phylum Chordata; class Mammalia; order Artiodactyla; family Ziphiidae; genus Hyperoodon; species Hyperoodon ampullatus. Next base: position 104,360,329 of record NC_136918.1, on the reverse strand, counting down.
CATGCCAACGCAGGGAACACGGGTTCGAGCCCTGGTCCAGGAAGATCCCACATGCCGTGGAGCACAATATAGTGAATAGGATAATGGGTAGTTTATGTTGATAAAGTGTGTTATTGCAGATTATGCTATAATAGTTTGAGTCATTATATTTCATATATTATTATCAAATGATATAAAGAAAAATATTAAAAATAAACTAAGAAATTTTATTTTATTCTTTTTAAAATTTTTATTGGAGTACAGTTGATTTACAATGTTGTTAGTTTCTGCTGTACAGCAAAGTGAATCTGTTATACATATACATATATCCATTCTTTTTTAGATTCTATTCCCATATAGGTCATTACAGAGTATTGAGCAGAGTTCCCTGTGCTATACAGTAGGTCCTTGTCAGTTATCTATTTTATATATAGTAGTGTGTATATGTCAATCCCAATTTTCCAGTTTATCCCTTCCTCCCCTTACCCCTGATAACCATAAGTTTGTTTTCTACATCTGTAACTCTACTTCTGTTTTGTAGATAAGTTCATTTGTACCCTCTTTTTAGATTCCACATATAAGCGATATCATATGATATTTGTCTTTCTCTGTCTGACTCACTTCACTCAGTATGACAATCTCTAGTTCCATCCATGTTGCTGCAAATGGTATTATTTCATTCTTTTTTATGGCTAATTAATTTGCCATTCTTTTTTAAGGTAAAATTCTAAAGACATCCTCTAACATCGAAGCGCTATTAGTGCATCTGAAATGATTATAGTGAATTTGACACCATCATAACATCTAATAATGCAATTTGTGTCTAAATGTAAAGTAAGTTCTCTAGATTTTTGCCTAGCAACATTAATTTTTTTTTTTTTTGGCCGCACCACATGTCATGTGGGATCTTAGTTCCCCAACCAGGGATCGAACGCATGCCCCCTGCAGTGGAAGTGAGGAGTCTTAACCACTGTACCTTCAGGGAAGTCCCTTTTTATTAGCTTTTTTTTTGCAACACTGAAATAAAAGACATGCATCCCAAATGACACAGCAATTCCATCTCTAATTATTCCACTCTGGAGAACCTCTCACAGGAGTGTACGAGAAGACATGCGTGTGTGTGTATATATATATATATATATATATATATATATATATATATATATGACTATTTATGGTAATATTTATTAATAACAAAAATAGAACCTATCTAAGTATTAATAAGAGAACAGATAAATTGTAGTATGTTCAGAAAATGGAATATAGCAGTAAAAATTAATAAACTAGAACGTCCTATATTAATTCTATTTCATTCAACAAATATTCTTTCAGCATTTTCCTCACTCGTTCCACCCTGAGTCAGATGCCTTCCACAGCCTTTTCCCATCAAGCTGGCATATTTGCATTATTTTTTTCTTGCTACTGTGCCTACAATTCTAACGGTTGTTACCAGGTGAAAAGTGATAGTCATTAAGGAAAGCAATTTCTCTTGCAAAATTAATAAGTTGATAAGCATTTTATCTGTTCATATGATTTTTTTTTTGCTTATGAGAAAAGATAACAAAAACAAATACTTTACTTAAAATCAAGTAAGGAACAACTCTCTTCGTGCACTCCTTATCCACTATTTTTCTCAGCATGAAAAACACATTTGCCATTTTCTTTCTCCATAATGGAAATCCAAAACCAAATCCCATGTAATCTTCTCATATGTAATGAGTCAAACTTTAAAAAAATCTAAACAAATATCTTTTTAAAATTTCATATATCTTAAAATGTGCTTAGTAAAAACAAAATTTCCCTTTAGAAATATTAGATATTATTAGGTTATCTGTTGAGATAATATGAACAAAAGTGAGGGGGAAATAGTTATTATTTCTAGAGGTGATTTTTAGTTCATTTGTTGAATCCAGAAATGAAACCTCTAACACCACCCTCTCTTTTGCTTCTTCCCCCATTTTTTCATGATAATCCATCATAGTCATATATAGAAGTCATAATATTGTCATCAATGCCATTTTGAATGACAGCTTATCCTAAAATCATGTATCTACTGCTTCCTGATTTCCTGTTAGACTTTCGGTTCTAAGTTAAACCTGTGTTTCTTAAACCTGTTCTTGCATTCAATGTATCAACTGACATTATTTGAAGTGTAATGTTCTTCAATTCCATCTATAGGTTTTTCATATTTATTGGATAGTACATGCCTGAGAGTAGAGGTTTTGCTTTATTTAATTCTGTAACTTGCCACAGAAATTGGCATTGTACCTGACAACTAGAAAGTAACTACTAATGATTTTTCAAAGAAATAAATAGAAAATGTTCAAACTTTTTGATCTCCTTTGACTGCCTTTGCCTAATGAAATTACATTTCTATTGTAGTTTTGCAGATTTTATTCATTATTAGGCTAAGATATATAGACATCTGTTCTGGTGGTGTTCTTTTATTTTTAATTAGTCATAACATCCTTATATTGACATTTTAATTTCTCTGAACTTTTTAAACCAACAGAAATTAAAACATGTTGATAGTTATGTTTATAAAGAGCAGCATAGATTACATTTTGAGTTACATAAATAACTTGGAACTATATTCCAATAATTTAAATATGACTTTCATCTATTTATATACTCTTTATATCATTAGCTGGCGGTTTTACTTAGTTCATGTCATTTTCCATTTTTAATATTTGATTCATATGCACAATAATACTTTACTTATGGAGGGCTTCTTCTTACCGATTTATCCTTTGAAATATATTTCTTATGGACTCCAAGCAGCAACGTCTGCATAATAGACCACATAATCAATTCTCTTAATGTATCAGGTTTAAAATTTTTTTCAACTTTAAACCTAATTTCAGATGTGTTCAAACATTTCTCAAGATGAAATATTTTATCTTTTTTCCAGTTTTATTGAGATATGATTGCCATATAACATTGTGTAAGTTTATTTTGTACAATGTGATGATTTGCTACACTTGTATATTACAAAATAATTACCGCAATAGGGTTAGCTAACACCTCAATCACCTCACATAATTAAAATTTCTTTTTTGTGGTGAGTAAACTTAAGATCTACTCTCTTAGCAACTTTCAAGTATATAATAATAATATACATAATTACAATTATATATATTATAATATAACACTGTATAAAATGCAGTATTATTAACTAATAAGACTGATGTTACCGCATCTTCTGTATCCATTCATATGTAGATAGACATTTAGGTTGTTCCTATAACTTGGCTATTGTGAATAATGTTGCAATGAATGTGGGAGTGAAGATAACTCTTAGAGTACCTAATTTCATTTTCCTTGGATATATACCCTGAAGTGGATTGCCAAATCTTATGGTAGTTCTGTTTTTAATTTTTTGAAGAATCTCCATACTGTTTACATAGCAGCTGTACCAATTTATATTCCCACCAACAGTGCACAGGGGTTTCTTTTCTCCGCATCTTGGCTGAATTATCTCTGTCTTTTTGATAACAGCCATTCTGACAGGTATGAGGTGATATCTCAATGTGATTTTGATTTGTATTTCCCTGGTGGTCAGTGATGTTGAGCATCTTTTCCTGTACCTGTTGGCCATTTGAATGTCTTCTTTGGAGAAATTTCTATTCAGCTCCCCTGCCATTGTTAAATTAGTTTTGCTTTTTGCTTTTGTTTTTGATTTTTACTATTGAATTCTGTGAGTTCCTTATGTATTTTGAGTATTAACCCCTTATCAGTTGGTTTGCAATTATTTTCCTTCATTCCATAGGATGCCTTTTCATTTTGCTAAGTTTGTTTGTTAGTTTTTGGCTTTTGTTTTTGGGTTTTTGTTTATTCTGGGCAGAATCTTTTTAATTTGATGTAGTCCTATTTATTAATTTTCACTTTTGTTGCTGTACTTTTTGGTGTCATACTCCAAAAATCTTTGTTAGGACCAATGTCAAGGAGATTTTTTCTACCTTTTTTTCTAGGAGTTTCATGGTTTAAGGTTTTATGCTTAAGTCTTAATCCATTTCTAGTTAATTTTTGTGTGTGTGGTGTAAATCAGGGGGTCTAATTTCACTCTTATGCATGTGATTATCCATTTGCCCCAACCTAAGTTATTAAAGAGACTACCATTTCCCCATTGAGTCTTCTTGACTCTCTTGTCAAAGGGTAGTTTATAGTATGAACAAGGGTTTATTTCTGGGCTCTTAATTCTGTTCCATTTGTCTATGGTTCTTTTTGTATGCCAATAGCATGTTGCTTCTATTACTATTGCTTTGACATTTACTTTGTAATCAGGAAGTGTGATGTCTCCAGCTTTGTTCCCCTTTCTCTGAATTTCTTTGGTTATTTAGGGGTCTTTGGTGGTTCCATACAAATTTTAGGGTTGTTTCTTCTATATCTATGAAAAATGCCATTGGAATTTTGATAGGGATTTTTATTAAATCTATAGATGAGTTTGAGTTGTATGGACATTTTAACAATATTACTTCTTCTGATCCATAAACAAGGGTATCTTTCCATTTATTTGTGCCTTCTTACATTATTTTCATCAAAGTCTTATACTTTTCAGTGTACAGATCCTTCACCTCTTTGTTTAAATTTATTCCCAAGTATTTTATTATTTTTGATGCTATTGTGACTAAGAATGTTTTATTTCTTTTTCAGATATGTCAATGTTAGTGTATAAAAACCCAACTGATTTCTATATGTTGATTTTTTATCCTGCAAACTTAATGAATTTGTTCATTACTTCTAATAGTTTTTTGGTGGTGTCTTTAAGATTTTCTCTATATAAGATCATATCATCAGCAGAGATAATTTTACATTTCCTTACTGATTTAGATGACTTTTGTTTCTTTTGTTTTGCCTGATTTCTCTGGCTAGAACATCCAGTAATATGTTAAATACAAGTGGTGAAAGCAGGCACATTTGTCATGTTCCTGATCTTGGAGAGTACAGCTTCAACTTTTCATATTATGTATGATGTTAGCTGTGGGTTTGTCATTTATGGCCTTTATTATGTTGAGTTACATTCCTTCTATACCCAATTTGTTGCGAGTTTTTAATCATGAAAGGATGTAGTATCTTGTCAGATGCTTTTTCTCCAGCCATTGAGATTATCATATATTTTTAACCTTTTATTCTATTACTGTGGTGTATCACATTTACTGATTTGTGTATGCTGAACCACCTACACATCACAGGGATAAATCTCACCTGATCATGCTGTATGATCCTTTTAATATGCTGTTGAATTGGGCTTCCTAATATTTTGTTGAGAACTTTTGCATCTATATTCATCAGGGATATTGGCTTATAGTTTTCTTTTCTTGTATTGTCCTGATCTGGCTTTGGTATCAGCATAATGCTGGTCTCATGAATGAGTTGAGAATACACCTCCTCTTCAAGTTTTTGGCAGAGTTTGAGAAAGATTGACATTCATTCTTCTTTAAATGTTTGGTAGAATTCAGCAGGGAAACCACCTGGTCCTGAGCTTTCCTTTGTTGGGAATTTTTTTAATTACTAATTCAATCTCCCTACTCATCATTGATCTATTCAGATTTTCCATTTCTTCAGTCTTGTAGGTTGTATGTTTCTAGGAATTTATCCATTTCTTCTAGGTTATTCAATGTGTTTGCATATAATTCTTTATAGTTGTCTCTTATGACTGGAACTTCTTTGCTAGACTCCTGAACTTCCACAAAGTCTTTCACATCCTGATTGTCTAAGACAGTGTTGTCCAGGGACTCCCAGATTGTGGCTGAGAGGGGCTGCAGCTGGTTCACAGGTCACTGTGGGGTCCACAGCTGGGAGTAAAGTCTGTAGACCTATTACCCCACACACAGTGGGCGGGACTCCTCCCATGTCCCTTGATATTTAGTTCTGGATCCCACAGCTCCCACAAAGGCACTTTTGTCTGTGGATGGATGCCAAATTGTTGTTGTTGAGGAGAAGATACATGCAAGGGACATTTTATTTGGCCATCTTGCTAACGTCACCCCTCCAAAATAATATTTTAAAACAATGCATTCTTTAATTTGAAAAAAGATTGGCACGTTTTCACTGAAAAAGATTGATAACCCCCAAATTTTTCTAAAGTTACTTTAAGCCAGTATTATGTAAGTGCTTTTCTATATGATATTTAAGATGATTTTTATAATAATTATGTGAGGTAGATGATAATATCCAACTGTAGAAAAAGAAAAAAAAACTGACTTTCAGAGACGTTAACTACTTGTCTAAAAGCACCACTTTGTAAATGGAAAAGTCAAGAAATAAAAACACAAGGACAAGGAAATCAAGACCTATTTTCTTATAAACAAGGAAGAAATATACATACATTTAAAAAATATCCCAAATAATGTATTCACTCCATTTGTTATATCATATGGCCTTGATGATAATTTACTAAAAATTTTTTTTGCTGAATAGATAAAACATATCAAAGTGGTGAAACAAACTCTAGAAAGCAAAAGTCAGCACAATTTATTCAAAAAATAATTAAAAGATTAACAGAACATTCATTTCCCTCAGGTTGGCATGATTTCATCTCTGCTTTTTTTTTTTTTTTCTATTCTCATCCTGATGATCAATCATGTTATGCACAGCAACCTGTCAAAACGTGCTATATTAGCAAACCTAGGATGCTTTGCTCATCTTTCCCCTTAAAGTCCATGTATTTTAATAGGACAAGTGAACTCAAGTCAGTACTTGGAAGGAAGTAAAAGCAGAGAGTAAATCAATATCACCTTGCTTTAATATTCTTTATGATTTTTTTTTCTATTGGTTAAAAAATTGTTTGGTGATCCTGCTTTGTTCAATCAGAAATTTTTAGCATTCTTCATGGAAACATATGTTACAGTTTTAACCAAAATAGGAGAAAACATACATTTTTATTATATAAATCCTGTAATGACTCACAGCATTGTGTAATAAACAACTGATGCAAACTGCTTTTTAGTTAGGAAGAAATAGTTTTGCTCATTTGACATTCCCGTTGTCTATAGTTAAACTCTTTCAAGTTAATTCCTTTCATACAATTTATTTTGCTTCTTGAAGGATTAGTAAATTTTGTCAATGAAAGAATGACATATACTAATTCCCCCAATGGCAATAATTTATCAGATATCCAAAGGGAATAACACCAAAATATTTTCTGATCACTTAGAGTATCTAGTAAGATTGAGTACCTGTTAAGCAATTTTTTCTCTTTAAAAAAAAGTTTTTTTATTGAGGTATAATTGACATACAACATTACAATAGTTTCAAGTGTACGATGTAATGATTTGATATTTGTATATATTGCAAAATGATCACCACAATAAGTCTAGTTAACGTCTGTCACCATATAGTTAAACAGAACTTATTTTTCTTGTGGTGAAGACTTTTAAGATCTACTCCCTGAGCAACTGTCAAATATGCAATATAGTATTACTAACTATAGTCATCATGCTGTACATTACATCCTCATGACAATTATTTTATAACTGAAACTTTGTACCTTATGACCCCTTTCACCCATTTCACCCACCCTCCCCCCAACCCCTACCTCTGGCAACCACCAATATGTTCTCTGTATCTTTGAGTTTCCTTTTTTTTAAAAATTGTTGCTGCTGCTGTTTTTAATTCCACACATAAGTGAGATCATATGGTATTTATATTTGTTAAGCTATTTATAGCAGTTAGACTGCATTCTGATACAAGTAACAAAAGACCCAACCAAATACAGCTTAAATAATAAGATTTATTCTTTCATATAATAAGATTTATTAGTTCATATTACAGGAATTCTGTGGAAAGAATGACTTCAAATTGGCTAATTTAGAAACTCAGTGGGTTTCCCTTCAAAGTCACAAGATGGCTGCAGAAATTCTAGGCATCATCATTTTACTCAGCAACATACAAAGGCACAAAAACTGGGAGAATTCCTAATTTCTATTCTGTTTTAAGATTGAGAAAACTTTCTGGGAATGCCTCGGCAGATGTTTCCTCACTTTGTATTCATTAGGTTTGCATCACATGCTAACATCTGAAGCACTCAATGTCAAGGGGAATAGATCTTTCATGAGTGACTTAGATTTTATTTATTCACTGGTCAAATCAATGCCAATAAGTGAATAAAATCTGGTTTCTGTTATCAAAAAATAAGGAAGATGGCTATAGGGATGGCTTTGGATAAGCAAACAATAATGACTGCCAATACCTTTTATGATGCTAAAATCTCTAAAGCATTTTCTTATGTTTTTGTGTAATATTTATTATCAAACTACAAATAAGAATTTATTGGTTCTACAAATTTCACAAAGACAACTAGTTTGCACCCTCTGAGTGTTATTCTGGTATGTGATATCATGGAGATATATATAATACATGTATAAAATGTATAAGCATATACAGAAAATAATCAGAAACATGGCAATGAGGTAGAGAATAGAGTGTTAAATTGTGGGGTTCATTTTAGTTTTTAGGTGAATAAAATACAGGCAGCATAAAACAAGGGAAAATAATGTAACAATGGCATATCACAAAAGAGAGATTAATCCAGGGCTCAGACTACAGTAGAATGTTTTGTAGATCTAGACATTGACCCCACTAGTGAAGCTTAGGTAGATTTCAAATAGGGGAACTGCAGAAGTGAAGTTTTGGTGGTGATGGAAACAGAATGAACAGGGATAAGCTAAGTAGATGGAATATGGTTTGAGGATAGTGGTGAGTTGGGGGAATATAGATCTTGGGTGTAGACAACACTGAGTTGAAGATCAGTTTTTTAAACCTCACTCTTTCATATTGCTATTTCTGCAAATCAAACATGTTCCTATGGAGAGGTGACTACAGGGAAAAAAAAGAGCTCTCAATTTCATTTCAATGACAGATTCATTATTTAACTTACTCATGTTGACTTTGGGTAAGGTACTTAACTTCTCTATGTCATCACCTGTAAAAAGGAAATAATTTTGGCCTCTCACCTTCTGAGATGACCCACACTCTGTGGATTGTGTTTCTCTCTAAATAAATCCACTTCTTACCTATCACTTTGTCTCTCACTGAATTCTTTCTGTGACAAAATATCAAGAACTTGAGCTTCATTAATTCCTGAGATCAGGTGTGTGGTCTCAGTTAAAAGATGTGGGTTCAAGTCTTAATCTGGGTTTTGGCCAGATTCAAGTCTGGACATACAGGTTCAAGTCCAATTTGAGTTGCATGGTTTCAGCTGACAAGCCACAAAGGGATAGTGATAAGGTAAGAAAATGTTGAGAGTTAGGCCTTGGTCCTAGGCAGGCTTGTGGGATGAGGCCAGGTGTACCAGGGAGGATGCTCCACTGAGGTCTGCCCATTTTTGTCAGGCTGGTCAATCCTGAATGCTTTGGGACTGTGACTGGGAACCTAGGTCTGGACCAGAGGAATGATGGCAATCAGCATGGTTTGCTATAGAAAGATGGTATGGAACGGTTATGCTTAGGCACATCCAATAGCAGGTCTAGGACAGAATTGTTGCTGCAGGATTTGATAATCTATACTCTTCTCCCTGACTCTGAGGGTTTTTTTCCTACATTCTATGTTCATTCTTATTCCACTTCTCCCTTTTCCTCCTTCCTTCCTTCCTTCCTTCCTTCCTTTTCTTAACTTCAGAAGACCTGTGTGGCTGCCAATATGTACTTTCTATTGACAAGTGCTGACCTTTTGTTTCCAACTTATAGCTAGACCAACTCCTGCTCACCAGCGACACGATGGGGGACACTTTCTGTACCATTATTTTGCAAGAACTTTTTGGACACTAACACCTGGTTGGGAGACTACCTTGGAAGGGATAACACCTAAAATCGTAAGTGCAAATCTTGACCAAATTGTGGGGTGGATTTTGACATGAGAGTGAAATTTTGGATAGCATGGGAGTTACAGACATCACTTCAGGCTTGAGTCTGAAATGGGTCAGGCCACCCCAATCCTGGCTGATACCCCTCTGGGCCATATATTCAGGGACTGGGAAAAATTCAGAAAATAGGAATTAAAAAGGAGAAAAAAAAAACTTATTACATTACGTAATCAGGTTTGGCCACAATATGAGTTAGGAAATTTAAAATGGAGTAAGGTATTGTATGCTCAAATTTTCATGGTCTTGGAAAATCCAGGCAATGGAACACAAAAGGAATTTAATGCATGTGCAGCTTGGAGGGATAACTCTAGGAAAGACACAGAGGACATTTTAACTGACCCACCCTATGGGGCCATGCAGTACACTGGGTGAGGAACGATGCCATGCCTGAGGCAGACCCACAAGGGAATTACCAGGAGAATTCTATTGATAGAGATAGATGGGACCATATGATTACCTGTTTAATAGAGGGTATGAAGAAATTTATAGTAAAACCTGTTAATTATGGAAAGGCAAAAGAGGGCCAACAGGGACAGGACAAAAATGCTGCTGTCTTCCAAGGGAGACTAGTGGAAGCTTTTAGAGAGTATACGAGCATGGATCCTTCCTCCCCACAAGGGGCAGGCCCTTTTGGCTATGCATTTCATAGTCCAGGTAGCCCCAGACATGAGGCGCAAAATTCAGGAATGAACAACTCAGACTTCAATGAACAATTTGCTCCAATTGGCTTATTTGGTTTTCGATAATAGGGATATGGCCGAAAAGGCTGAACACACTGAGAGAAATATGCAAAAGGCCCAGATGATGGCAGTGGCTTTGACCGCTCAGAGACCACCAAAGGGAAGTTGGCTTTTCCAGGCCAGTCTGACTTTGGTGGACCACTAGGCCCACAGGTCCAGCGTACCCTTTGTGGACAAAAGAGACACTGGAGGGAAGATTGTGATCACTGTGCCCTTTGCAAACAACGAAGGCACTGGAAGAGAGAATGTCCCAGATGCCAGAGAGCAAAGGGGGGCCCCCCGGCCATTGATGGTTTTACAATCAGAAGACAGAAGGGGCCGAGGCCGAAAGTGGCTCTGCCTAGAGATACCATCTACATAACTAATGTTGAGCCTCAGGTGGTCATTGATATGGCGGGCCACTTGATAGAACTTCTTATAGACACTGGTGCAACCTTCTCAGTCTTAACCCAAAGGATTGGAAACCTTAGCAATCAAAAGGAGTATGTAATGGGGTTGTCAGGGAAGAGGTAGGGGCACACTTTCCTGGAACCCCTTTTGTGCAACATCAATAGCCAGCTGTTTTTACATTCCTTTCTGATTGTGCCTGACTATACCATCCCTTTAGTGGGAAGAGACTTACTATATTAGGGGCCACTCTGTTTCTTGAGGGGCAAGGGAACCACCCTCATCACCAAATGGTTCTAACAGAAAACAAAGAGGAACAGATTGAATCTGGAGCTGAAACAGAAGGCTTAGTAGACCCTAGAGTGTGGAATATCAAGATTCCAGGCTTGGCCAGAGATATCCAGCTGGTGATTATTAAATTAAGACCTGGACGGGGACATCCCTGTAAAAAAACAAAAACAGTAACCAAAATGGGAGGCCACTAGTCTGACTAAACTAACCATAGATGATATTTGGAGCCTGATAAGAATTTGGAGGAAAGCCTTCTCCTCCAAACTAAATGAGGGAAAGTAAAACCTTACAATATAGGTGAATGGGTGTGCCAGTCTTTTGATGTCATTTGGAGGCTACCCAATTCTTTGAGAAAGGAAAAAAAAAGAAGAAAAAAAATGTTTTTCTGGACTTAAGAGAACAAAGTCATCCTAGGAGGAGCTTGCTTGTGCCTTTGAGTTGCAAATGTTCTACCTGGTCTTCTCAGGACCCCTTATCTCTGCCATCTTTTTAAAACAAAAATTTTGAAAAAGGGGGTAAAGTAATTTAGAATTTGACTTATCAGGGATAAATAGAAATCTGAAGTGTCTCTCCTGTAAACATTAGTAAAAAGGGTTTAGCCATCTAGACAGGTGACCTTGATTTTTTCCATCTGCCAGAAGCCCAATTTGAATCCAACCCCTTGTAACTGATGGGTTTTATGTTGTTGTACCTAACTCATGGCTGAAATTTTGAAATGGGAACTATGAGGTCTCTGTTTGTGTGTTCGTATGTATCTATATGTGTATTGTAGATCTATAGTATTGCCAAAATCAGTTCATAAAAGAGCTCTATTTAATTGGCTTAAAGGAACTTAAGTGCTTATATAAATACTCATAAATATGAAAAAAAAATCCCAGCCAAAATGAGTTTTGGGTTCACCTGATCTAGGAAATATTCAACATTAAATTAATATCTGGTATTAAAGCTGGCTTAAGCTTGTTGGTTTGATTAATATAGACATGGCTTTAAAGTCATCAATGTTAAGTATAATACTTCCTAGGTTTACTGAAGGTCAAGTTTATGTTATTCCTGTTTCAGAGTTTGTCAGCAGAAAGAAAAAAACTAAATTAACTAGGATTACTTGGTATGTTAAATGTAGTCATTCGTAATTCTGGTTATTGTAACCAGGTTTATCAATTACACTGTTTAACTGTACCTTCTAAATCTTCTGTCATTTATAGATATTTTTGTACTCTGATGCTATTACAAAAAGTGCTTCATCAAGAAGATTCAAAGAAAGGCTATGGAAACAGTTCCACATCAAGATGACGGCTATGTGAGGATTCCAGCCCATACCAACTTAAAACAAGGAGATGTCCTGCCCCTGGCGCCCCAAGATGAGGCATCCAGAGTCTTTTACTCCCTGACAGGTAGGGTCGACGCCCCTACTCAGCCTTGAAGCAGTTACAGAAGACTGACCTTCACCCCTCTGCTTCCCATAAGAATATAGGAGTAAAATCTCTGAGAGAGAAATGAAACAAGAGGAAAGGGTGCATGGCACAACCTTTAAAGGAATGATATAGCCATAGGACATGACAAAAACTGGTTAGAACCAATTAGGTCCAAGATGGCAGAAGATTCGACTTCCAGTGGACTCTTGAGCCTCATTATATGCTCACTGTAATACATTAGCATGCTAAATGACACACCCACCAGCACCATGAGAGTTCTGAGGCCAACTGTAAAAGGTCAAAAAGTGGATAGTGGCCCAATTCCTGGAAATCTCCTCCCCTTCTCTGAAATAATTGGAATAACCCTCCCACTCATTAGCCTATGAAATTACCCAGGCCATAAAAACTAACCACACCATATTTTGGGGACTCTCGCATTCTGAGATGGCCCACACTATCTGTGGAGAGTGTTTCTCTCTAAATAAATCCACTTCTTACCTATCAAAAAAAATAATTTTTACACCTATTGCCCAGAATTGTCATGATGAAATAAGCAAAACATGTTAAAGAAGCTTGCATAAATCTTCAGCTATTAATAGGTGATTACTGTATACTAGTATGTATTAGTAAAAATACTACCAATTATTTCCTGTGACATGAAAGTTTAGACAGAGATATATAATCCTATTAATAGCTCTAGGTAAACACTTTGACTATTTCTTGGCACACGGCATTAACAATGTATTCACAGTATTAAGATTCAAAATTCATAGTCTCAAATTGAAAATTAATGAGCAGAGGGACTTCCCTGGCGGTCCAGTGGTAAAGAATCCGCCTTCCAGTGCAGGGGAAGCATGTTCCATCCCTTGTCGGGTAACTAAGATCCTACATGCTGCAGGGCAACTAAGCCCGCATGCCACAACTATTACAACTATTGAGCTTGCGAGCCTTAACGAGAGAGCCCGCATGCCGCAAACTATGGAGCCCACGCGCTCTGGAGCCTGCGTGCCACAACTCGAGAGAGAAAACCCACAAGTCACAACTAGAGAGAAGCCCAGAGCCACAACGAAGAGCCTGCACACCGCAAGGAAAGATCCCACATGCCTCAACAAAAGATGTAGCCAAAAAAAAAAAAAAAAAAAGGAAAATAAATAAGATATATTAAAAAAAAGAAAATTAAGGAGCAGAGTTTTCCAACAAGAAATCCCTCTTTGTGTTAGTGTGATTTGTGAGTGACCATTCTGGGATAACTTTAGAGTTTACATCAAAACTCTATGTATTTTTTATGAAAATATGTGGACTAACACCATTTTAAAATTTGTAGTGTTAGTACAAAATCAATATTTTGTAAAGTCACAGTTGTATACGGGTGTTTGGAGCTAAGAAGGTATTTATTATTGTAATGAATTTAATTCTGATGGGTTCTTTGAGCAGTACTCTCTGTTAAAGTTTCATTTAAAGTATTAATTTAAGAATAATTGAAAATAGAGTCAATGAGTCATTTGAAAAGAATCCGTCAGATTATCGATATCAATGTGTGCCATAATACTTAAAAGTCTGAATTTAAAAGCACTGTACAGTCCTTGAAATAGCTGAATCAAGAGTGAGTCTTTGCAGGGCTGCATGTTATTAAGTGATACCTGTTCATAAACAAGCAGCTCCATCTGTTGTGCAGTGATGTGTTCTCTCCAGACCTCACAGACTCATGTTTTACATGTTCAAGTGTAAATCAGAAAGGGCCACCCAAACACTCTGGGAACAGAAGAGCTGTTTACACCAAATAAAAATGCATCCAACATGACAGTCTTGTGTGGATTACTTTTAAGTTTATTGCACTGTGTGGCATTACTTCACTAAATAAAACTAATTTCAGGCTGCATATTTAAATTCAGAGGTTTTTTTCCCCCAGGGTACATGTATTTTAATTTCACTTACACATGTGTTAAGTGACTTAAAAACTCTACTTCATGTACACCTTATTATTTAAATTCCTCTTCAGGACAAAAAAGCCAACCGATTCTCGAATGGAGTTTGAGAACAACTACAATACCATTTTCTTTCTCAATGTCTCATTATTTTTCTATAACATAAGTAAATCAAAATGATTTTCTAGGTGGAAATATTTAGTATTCATTGTCTATAATAAAAACAAAAATCAACCCTAAACCTCACCAGAAAATGAGAATATCTAGATTTAAAAGGTCAAATTATCATGTTGTCTATTTACCTAAACAGATATCTGTTAGTCTATAGCACATACCTTGTTATTTCCACTTAAGTTCTTTTGTACCTCTGTTGTGGCATGTTTTAAATATGAACAGATTTAAAATTTTTTGTTTTATTAATTAAGTGTATATTGAAGAGTTAAGTATCGGGGCACTGGGCTAAGCTCTAGACACGTAATAGGCTCCCAAATAATAATTGATGCTGTAAGCTCAGCTTCTCTGTATACTGGTGCCAAATCAAATCTCGGAGACAGAGTTTTGGGTGAAGTAGAAAGGAATAGCTTTATTGCTTTCCCAGGCAAAGGGGGACACATTGGCTCTTGCCCTCGAAAACTATGTGTCTCAACTGGGGAAGATTTCATGAGGAGTTTTATAACAATACTGCAAGGGTGAGATTGCTGACAAGATTAGGGTGTGTGCAGGGTCTCAGGTGGTTTCTTGGCTGCTCCTCCCTTGATTAGCAACTGTTCCATAATCTGCCCTTTGGAACTCAGGGAAGGTCATGGAGGCTGGAGTCTTGCCTACAAGAAATGGGGGACAAAAAGAGGCCTCTGTGTCCAGGCCCCACTAGGTTTCATAATCACTCTTTTTACTCACAGAGGAAATACATTACCTATTTTGGAAACAAAATTAATTAATAATTAAGTATCAGGGCTTCCCTGGTGGTGCAGTCGTTGAGAATCTGCCTGCCAATGCAGGGGACATGGGTTCGAGCCCTGGTCCGGGAAGATCCCACATGTCGCAGAGCAACTAGGCCCGTGAGCCACAACTACTGAGCCTGCGTGTCTGGAGCCTGTGCTCCGCAACAAGAGAGGCCGTGACAGTGAGATGCCCGCGCACTGCGATAAAGAGTGGCCCCCACTCGCCGCAACTAGAGAAAGCCCTCGCACAGAAACGAAGACCCAACACAGCCAAAAATAAATAAAGAAATAATTTTTAAAATAATTAAGTATCTATAGATTTGTGAAATGAAAAAAAGTACATTCAGGAAAACTGAAATGTATACACATATAAAATTGTTTTTTTTTTTCCAGTATTTATCAGTGTTGGTAAAATGAGAACTACTTGGTGAAAGTTTTAGAGAAGGTGTTAGTTTATGAAGGGCAAAGGGGGAAAAGTTGTAAGAAAAAATTCAAATACAGGGGATGGATGACTCCTAGGACAGACTTTTGAGTAGTTTGAAATAAAATTCATATTTTATGGCAAGATGAAAATTTAAACATAAAAACTTTTCTCTGCCCTTTGGCCCCCTTTCTCCCCACACTGTGCATTGAACCAAACCTCCCACATCAGCAGAAATACCTGCTCAACCATAAAGGGCAACATTGTCCTAGCACCAACAAGACAACTCCTTGAAAGATAACATTCCTTAATGTTGTTAAGGGGCTTAAATCTGGATTGTGTAACTTGTCAATAATACCTCATTCAATGTACAGCCCTCTATTTCAAAAACTTACATAACTGTGCTTTGACCTCTCATGGGTGGAAGAGTTCTCAAGAGCTTTCTGAAAGCCTGTTCCCAGGTTATAATCCTCAATTCCGCTCAAATAAAATTTTCTTTCTTAGATCAACTAATTAATTTTTTCTTTGCCAGTAGAAAAGTGCCTACATGTTGGTTCCACCTCCAAGATATCATTGCTCCCGAAATCAAGCAGAACCCTGTGGGGTCCTCCCAGGTACAAAAGCCTTTCCATACCCCCCATTTCTTGTTTACAGGAAAAAAGTTTCAGCCTCATACCTTCCCTGAGTTCCAAAGGGCAGATTCAGTCACTAGAGTAGTGAGGGAAAGCAGAAACAAAGGAAAGGCAGTCAAGAAACCATAGTGCAGCGATGCAGCAAGATCCTGGTTCCTCCCCAAGGGTTATACACAGCAATCTGATACACATGTCTGCGTTCTTCTACAGGAACTAAGGCCCCCAGCCAAGTAGAGGATGGCAACTTCAGGCTGAGCACAAGCACTTAGACCCTAGATTGGTTGGAACCAGGGGGCTGATGACTGAGATTCCTGGACCACCACCCTGTTACCTCACCACCAACCAATCAGAGGGAGGTCACAAACCCAGCAGACTTCCCCCCAAATTCTGCCTATAAAAACTCTTCCCTAAAAACCATCGAGGAGTTCAGGTCTTTTGAGCATAAACTGCCCCGCTCTCCTTGCTTGGCCCTGCAATACAACTTTCTCTGCTCCAAACTCCAACTTTTCAGTTTGTTTGGCCTCACTGTGCAATGGGTACATGAACTTGGATTCAACAACACTCCAGTATGTCTGGATTTTTTCCCTTCAATTTGTTAGTCAGAAATTCCACCAAATACAGTAATTTGTATGAACACACTTCTATTTTTAAATTATAAATACTCCTTAGATAATTATTAATCCCATTAGTGTAAATAGAATTAAACTACATTGCTTTCTTGTTATAACCTGAGATCAGCAACATCAAAATGTGGAACACATTGTGATGCAGAAGGAGAGGCAGATAATTCTGGAATAGTGTGAATTTTGCCAAGAATGGGTCAGATCAGAGTCATAGTCCTTCAGGATGGTTTGGGCTTATGAGGTCTCTTGAGAAAGCATGGGAAAAGCAGGCTGGAAAGGGGAAAAGGCTGTGGGATCAAAACAAATGCCAGAAAAGGAAGAGGATATTTTCTCTTCAATCCTTCCTCCAGAGACATAGGAATAATAGGCAGATACTATCAGCCAAATAATGGGTTAAAGCAGCTATTTGTGGGCTTGCTTGGGAAACACTAACATTTATCCTAGTTTATACATAAAAATATGTTTAGTCCCAAACAAGTGGCTCACAAATGCACTTTTGGAATACAGTCCATTCATAAATTGTGGTGTCCTCCTATAATTACATTCAGACAAAAATCCTCTGACTCATAAACAAATTAAACAAATAATTTCCTTCCCAAACATCTGTTAGTATGAATTGCAATCGTGTAAACCAGCCACAAGATGCCTTATAATAACACGTGTGGTACAACCTTAGCATATGAACAACATGAAGTCATGAGTTCCTATGGATGTGGTTAGCCATGATTAACCATTTATTCATACCCTTTCCCCAAAGATTTTAGTCAGGACTTTTTAGGGCAGTAGATGGTAACTTCATTTCTTTCTTGGACAATCTAGAGGAAAAATTATTTTTGAAGATAATAAACTCTGGGACTACTACCAATGACCTTATCTTTTCTTTTATAATATTCTCCCAAATTCAATTTACATTTTTATAGTTGAAATTGATTAAATCCATTTGACATCAATGGAAGTAGTGACTTTTCTGCAGAGAATAAATCCAATAATTACTGTCACAAGTTCAAGAGGTAGTTGATTCCAGATAACATAGGTATAAAATAGATAAAGGATGTCCTTAGACAAAATGCTTAACTAAGTTGGTTAATAAGGAGCCAGCCCTCCTCTAAACTTATCTGCCAAACCTAATATTTTAAAGTGATAATGAGAAAAACCAGATATTATATCATATGATAATAATACTTGTTAATAGTTTACAGTGCTCACAATATTCTGGATCTTGTTCTATGGATATTTGGAAATATGACATCATTTAATCCCAACAAAAAGCTATAAGGTAGGCACCAGATTTATGACAGTCTTAAAATGAAGAAATTTAGAAAAAGATTAAGCATCTTGCTCAAGGTTGCATGGCTAGGTGGTAGAGTATATGTATGCCATTCAGGTGAGTAAAAGAAATATTCTGTACAACTGATTTTTTAAAACTTAGATGCTACATCAAGCATAAATCAGGCAGTTTAGAAGCTTTTTGAAGAATTTAGGATTTTATTTGTTAGTTTATGTCTAGGAGCTCCAAAGACTATATTGTACAGATTATTTTCCTACACTTGTATCTTTAAGATGGCCTTTATTATTTTAGATCAAAAATTATTTGGGTCTCTTCAATAAAATGTACTTTTGCAGATACTGTAAGAATTCTGTAGGAATTTAGGAAGAGAAAAAAAGGGAACGAAGGAAGGAAGGAAGGAAGGAAGGGAGGGAGGGAGGGAGGAAGGAAGGAAGGAAAGAAGGGAGGAAGGGAGAGAGGAAGGAAAGTAGAACAGGGGTAGGGAGACCAAGTGAAAGAAAATAATTCGAGTTGTTTCATAATAGACATGCTTCCTGCAATGCCATACCCATTCAGGAAATTAAACCAACACAAATGTCTGTAATGCAGTGTAGTATACGACAATTGTCACAAGAAGAATCTAAATAAAGTGAGCAGCCAAAGGCAGTAAAAGTGCACGCAGATACCAGTCTGGGAAGAAAGGCCTTAAAAGATATGTTTAGCTGGTTGAGACATGGACATGATAAGTGCAAACTGCATTTAGTGCATAAACATTAGTTTAACATAAACATTAAAACATATAGAGGAAAAGTGAAAGTAAGATTTTCAAAAAGGTGCTTACGGTCTCTACCAGTTATCAATTACTGTAAATAAGTTACCTCAAAAAATATTGACATACAATCAGTTATTCCTTATGTCTCATGAATGGTGGATTGCAATTTGGGCTTGGCTGGTTACTTCTGCTGCTGCTCAGGGCTGATGTCACTCATCCAGCTACAGTCATCTGGATTTCTGACTAGGACTGGATTGTCCAATAGCCTCAAGCAAACATCTGATGGTTGGTGCCAACTATTTAATGAAGGGGGAGTGTTCCAAGAGGATGAAAGCAGAAGAAGCTGCAAGGCTTCTTAAAGCCTAGGCTTAGAAGGCACCTTCTGCAGTATTCTGTCACTTCTGAAGTATTCTGCTGCTCAACATAAGTCACAGGGTCAGCCCAGATCCAAGAGTTGAGGAAAAAGACTCTACCTCTTGTTGGGAGCAAGTTCATATTGCCAAGAGGCCTAGAAACAGAGATGCATAATACATGAAGGGCCATTATTTTTTTATTTTTTTATTAGTTTCTGCTTTATAACAAAGTGAATCAGTCATACATATACATCTGTTCCCACATCCCTTCCCTCTTGCGTCTCCCTCCCTCCCACCCTCCCTATCCCACCCCTCCAGGCAGTCACAAAGCACAGAGCTGATCTCCTTGTGCTATGCGGCTGCTTCCCACTATCTATCTACCTTACGTTTGGTAGTGTATATATGTCCATGCCTCTCTCTCGCTTTGTCACAGCTTACCCTTCCCCCCCGCCATATCTTCAAGTAGGTCTGTGTCTTTATTCCTGTTCTACCCCTAGGTTCTTCATGACATTTTTTTTCTTAAATTCCATATATATGTGTTAGTATACGGTATTTGTCTTTCTCTTTCTGACTTACTTCACTCTGTATGACAGACTCTAGGTCTATCCACCTCATTACAAATAGCTCAGTTTCGTTTCTTTTTATGGCTGAGTAATATTCCATTGTGAAGGGCCATTATTAAACCAATCCACTACAGGACCATTAAGTGTTTTGGCTCATTATTGAATTTTTCCCACAACATACAAACGTGCTGCTGAATTCTTCCATCTTTCAAAAGAAAAAACTTTATCTTGACCTCACTTCCCTCTCAGATAGCTCATCGTTTCTTTTGTTTTTCTCTGTAATAAACCATCTTCAAAGAACAGTCTGTTCTCATAGTCTGATTTCTTTCCTCCCATCATTCCCGGTTAAACCCAATCCAATCAGGCTTTAGTCCTCACCACTCCTCCAAAACTATTATTGTCAAATTAATCAACAAGCTCCACATTGTTAAACTGCACCACCAGGGAAGCCCCCCAAATGGTGCTTTTTCATGGGCAACATGGTATCCTAGAAAGCAAGTGAGGACCAAGAAGGAAGGAGTGTTGGATTATGTGAAATGCTAATGATAGGTGGAAGAAGAGGGCTAAGGACTGACACACACACACACACACAAAGCACTATTTGGACATCCTGCCGCAGGAGTATAATTGACGATCTGAGAATGCCTGCCCCAGCATTCTTAGATACACCCTGTGTTTGGGTGTTGAATCCATGCTTCCGATTGGCTGCTCCCAACCAATGGTTGAGCACAGTGTCAGCACTAACACAAGATCCCGAGACATACAGAACTTAAATGGGGTCTTCGGCTTTAGGACTTGCCACCACCTGGCAGAAATGTTCTTAGAACTGCATTGCAGTCTAAGACTCATTCCCCTCAATCCTCCTTCCTCTACCTCTTTTTTTGTGGTGCTCAAATCTCCATCAAGATCAGAAACTTCTCTTTACTCCCTTTGGCTCCCTCCTCTTTTTCCTTAAAAAAAAAAAAATCCCCCCTAAACTCTCTTGTACATCTAACTTTTAATTGGTATCTGCTTCTCTTTGGACTCGAATTAACACACTCTCTGTTGGTTTTTCCCCTACCTCACTGTTTATTCCTTCTCAGCATATTTTGATGATTTCTCCTCTTTTGTACTACATTCTAAATGTTGAGTGACCCCAAAGCACAGTTTTTGTTTGTTTGTTTGTTTGTTTGCGGTACGCGGGCCTCTCACTGTTGTGGCCTCTCCCGTTGTGGAGCACAGGCTCTGGACGCGCAGGCTCAGCGGCCATGGTTCACGGGCCCAGCCGCTCCGCAGCATGTGGGATCTTCCCGGACCGGGGCACGAACCCGTGTCCCCTGCATCGGCAGGCGGACTCTCAACCACTGTGCCACCAGGGAAGCCCTGCCTAACTCTTTTCAAGACTTTGTTTTAATCCATCTTCTCACAAGTTTTAACCTGACCACCATATTTAATACTGAAATCTACACCTATGTGCAGTAACTATTCATTGACAGGACAGTCCTCATTCCCTTTAACCTGCTCAACTTTGAAATGTTTCTGTGCCCTGATCACCTTCATACCATATTGTATAAAAATAATTTATTAATTTCTTGTGTCTTTTGTTTATTATGTCTCCCTTCTCCAAGAATATAGGTTCTCTGCACAGAAATTTTATCAGTTTTGTTCACTGGTGTATCCCAAGCATATGAACATTGCCTAGCACATAGTTGTTTAATAAACATTGAATAATTAATGATTATTCATTATATGAATAATGTATGGTTATATATGACAGCTTGTTATTATTAAAATGAAAGTTTTTAGGAGTCTTTGTCAAAGATAATTTTCTCAACCCAACACTGTATCTTCTTCAAATAACCATGTTTAGTTAAATATTAATGCTCTTATTACACAGCATTGACTTATTAGAGTCTAATACAAATTATTACTTTAACAATTCCCTCAATAACATTAGAACTTTAGAACTCTTTAACTTCATTTGCATTTATCCTGCTTTTTAAATTATTTTTGTGATGTGTTTTAGCTCAACTATAATTTACATCCACAATATATTACTATTCAATATTTAGTCAATATTCCGTCAATTTTCACTGAAATATTTACCAAAATATTTATCCTTTTCAATACTCTTTATTCTTTCATGGTATAGTCATATGATAGAATATAAAGTAACACTGAGAATGAACAGGCCACAGGTGCTCCCAACAACATGAATGAATCTCACAAACACAACGTTGACCATAAGAAACCTGACACAAAAGAGAATGTATTGTGTTTCCATGTTCATAAAGTTAAAAAAACAAGCTAAATTAAGCTATTGTGTTAGAAGCTAGTATAGTGGTTGCTCTAGGCACAGGTGGGAAGGTTTATGACTGGAATAGAACATGGGGATTTTGAGGTTGTAGGTACCTGGCTGGGTTCAGTTTTTTAAATGTATGAAACTGTACATTTATAATTTCACCACCTTTTTGTAAGTATACTTCAATAGAAAGTTCATATTTAAAGAAATTAAATGAAATTTGAAGTACAACATTTCTACTTGTGAAGTCTTGTCCTGATATATAAAACATGGATGATAATATTGTCCTTACAAAATTATTGTAAGGAACTATTAAGACAGTGAATATGAGACACTTTAAAATGATAAACATTATGATTATAAAGTAGTTTTATATATAACAACAGGCTAATATCTAAAATAGATAAATTGGAAAATGGAAAAATGAATTATTGATTTGCTTTAATGTGCTGCATTCTCTAAGACAGCTTCAAATATTCAAATGTATTGTATTCTAGATTTTTGTAAGAGTCATAAATAAACCAAGGGAATAAATTAAACATTCTCTAACCCCAAATTACATTTAAAATACTGCATAATATACTAATGCTTGCATAGTCAGAAAATGACTATTTCCTCAAAGCTTCTACTTACAAAGGAATAGAATGTTTACTCACAGCTAAATAAAACCAACCTAGTATAGATATAAAAAATTAAATAGTAGATAATTGTGGGTATGTTAAAATTTTCACATTGTTTTCATTAAAATATTGGCTTGAAATTATTTGAGGATTTTGTTTGTTTGCATAAAGCCATCTTAAAATGCCTCAATAGGAACTTCCCGGTGGTCCAGTGGCTGAGGCTCCACACTCCCAATTTGGGGGGCCCGGGTCCAATCCCTGGTTTGGGAACTGGATCCCACATGCATGCTGCAACTAAGAAGTCCATGTGACATGGCAAGGATCCCGTGTGCCGCAACTGAGACCCAGCACAGCCAAAATAAATAAATATTTTTTTTAAAAAGCCTTAATAATTATTTGGTAGCCATTTACTTAGGTTTATGATGGAAACTATCAGATTTATTTGAATTAAAAAAGAAAGTGAATTAATCAATAGATATTTCCCGAGTTCCAACTATGTTATGCTGTGAATAAGATTTTAGTGGTATGTTAAATGAGAAAATTAGACTGAGACCCTACAGTGATAATTACAACATTCCAAATACAGTGATAATTACAACATTCCAAATAATTCCAACATTCCAATTACCAATAAAATTATTGAAAATTAAATATCTAAAACTAGTTTGGTGATATTTTCCACAGCTAGGAGATGAAGGCTGGAGATTTAAAGAAGAATTTAGAAAGGTGTTATTTGTATTCTGAAGTGTTTTACCTCTTCTTCCATGGGGGTGGAGAAGGGGGTGCCTTTTCCTCCCCTCAGCCTCGAGACAGGATTTTCAGCAGGGCCTTCCAGAGGGCTAGATGTGGTCCCCTGCCACTGGAAGCATGGTGCACTGGTGTGTAACTCTCCCTGAAAAATCTAAAGCAGCTTCACGCTCACATTCTACAAGTTAGGGAGAAAGGATTCAAACATTGTATATGTACATGCACATTTGTATTTGTATGTTTTATTTATATGTGTCATTTTAAATATTCCAAATATTTTTGTCAGTGAGATACCTAAAAACTTGTGTTTTATTTTCCTTCAGTGTAATTATGTTATATAAAAGCAAAGAGCAAATGGGGGGAGGGTGTGGAAGGAGTTTTATTAGTGTTTTACTAATAAATAGTGAAGTTATTTTTATTTTATTTATTTGCGGTACACGGGCCTCTCATTGTTGTGGCGTCTCCCATTGCGGAGCACATGCTCCGGACGCGCAGGCTCAGCGGCCATGGCTCACGGGCCCAGCCGCTCCGCGGCATGTGGGATCTTACCAGACCGGGACACGAACCCATGGCCCCTGCATCGGCAAGCGGACTCTCAACCACTGCACCACCAGGGAAGCCCTGAATTTATTAATAAAGAGTGAATTTAAAGAAACAGTGAATTGGTCAGAGGATAAAGCAAATGAACTCTGCAGTCCTCAGAAAGACAAGAAATCACACTAAAGAACCACTTTAGTCAAAGGAAATATTTTCCCCAGAATCCTTTGGAATTCTAATGCTGTTACTGAAACCAGCAGAAGGCAGCAGGGTCTGTATTAGCTATCAGCGGCTCAGGAAATCACCCACAATGATCAAGCCCACAGAAGACAGAGGTACAAGGGTTGGTGGAATCTTAATTTTACTTAGTCTTATGCTCAGAAAAATCCAAAAGGGAAGAAATTAGGTATACTCAGTTTTAAATACTAGCTAGAAAAATATATTCTCATACAACAGAAGGAGCTTGTGACAAGTGATGACTGCATTTCAAATATTTAGAGGGTTTTATTTCTTCAAATAAGAACAGAGTCTTCTGAGTTTCTCTGTGGTAGAAATATCACATTAGCAGTTTTTCTTTTACATTTCAGATACGTTTCCAATTAAATTCTGGTCTGCTGAAACTAAAACTGAGCAAAATAGCTGTCTTAAAATAAATAAACACATACATACATACATACATGTGTATGCACATACATACCAATTAGAAAAAGTGAACATATATTAAATAAGATTGTAAGATTCTTCAAAACATAAGGCTAAAAAGAAACAACAGGAAAAATACTTAGGCTATTTCCATACACATTTATTTTAAGAAATTATCTAATTTGCATGCTGTGCCATGCTAAGGGACTTACACCCTCAGAATGTTTGAGCAAGAGGGAACCATGTCCAATCTCTACTTGTGCTCACATTACAGTGCAGGAAATGCAGCTAGTTGTGTTGGTTGTCTGATGTCACACAGCAAGTGGTAAGAAGAACTGTGTTATGTTGGCTCTGAGATAGTCCTTCTACTTCAAGTAAAGGGAAAAAAAAAGGGACAACAATGGTACCAACCTAGGAGGAAATGAAGTTCCATTGGAGCAGCTGTAAGAGAATCTGCCTATTCCAGGACCTCGGCCTACCCTGTGTGAGAAGGCTAGCTCAAGAGATCCAGGGTACTCTGTATCTGCAAGAAGATAGATTTATGACAATAGTTCACAAGGGGCCTAAGATCAGCCCATGCAAGTAGGGTTGCCAGGTAAAATACAAGATACACAGTTATATTTTAATTTCAGATAAATAACATTTTCTTTTTAGTAGAAGTGTGCCTCATGAAATACTTGAAACGTACTCTACTAAAAAAGTTATTATTTTTTTATCTGAAACCAAAATGTAACTGGGTTTCCTATATTTTCATTTGTTAAATCTGGTGACCCTACATTCAGGGAATTTCCAGAAGAGCAGGAATGCAGGTGGGCCTAAACATACAAGCAGGCACCAAGGTCTCTATGAGATTTCTGAGAAAGGCTATGTCACCACTGATTAGGTGGGCCTGAAAGGATTTTTTTAAAGGCTGAAATGACTGAGGAATAATCTATGCCTATTTCTAGAAACTTCACAAAAATGTCTTAGTTCAACTCTGAAGGAAGAGTATCTTTATGCCTTTTTCCAGTTATCTCTCAAGATTTCTGAGAAAAGAAGAATGTCAATAGAGCAATTTTCTATTAAAATAAATATCTGCAGAAAAAGAATTATGAGACAACAGTGTGGGAGTTACAAAAAAAATTCTTTCAATTTAAAATTAAGTAGTCTTGTCACTGTAATATGTGGCCATTTATATTAATGTAACACGTTTTTAAATCAACAATCTGTATGCTAACCTTCAATTCTTGCACTTTTTAAGCAGGGAAGGTTATATGCAAGAAATTACACATTTTGTTTTGGGGGCTTTATTGGGTGCTTCACAGAGAAGGTGAAATAGATTAATTATTAGATTGAGGCAGTCCCAACACAATGATTTCTTGTCATAAGGTCTATTCCAACCCATGTAGCTCCTTCATCATAACATAAACTTATCTTAATTACTTGATTATTTACAAAGATACAAAGTGATGACAAGATAAAATAGCAAACCAGTAATGTGCCATGTGTCATTACTCTTTTCCATTGACATTTTTGGTGCAGTTTAGTATCATGAGCTTTGTCTCCACAAGAGAGTTCAGGTACTTTTTTTTGTGTGTGTGGTATGCGGGCCTCTCACTGTTGTGGACCCTCCTGTTGTGGAGCACAGGCTCCGGACATGCAGGCTCAGCGGCCATGGCTCACGGGCCTGGCCGCTCCGCAGCATGTAGGATCTTCCCAGACCGGGACACGAACCTGTGTCCCCTGCATCGGCAGGTGGACTCTCAACCACTGCGCCACCAGGGAAGCCCCCAGGTCAGGTACTTTTGGAAGTTGTAGCAAAGGTGAGGAAGGGACAGTGTTGGGGATGTGCAGCATAAAAAGGACTTGCTTAGGCTCCAAGTTCAGACTGGATTAGTTCAAGTGGGTGGTAGTCTCAACTAACTTGACCTGCTACAATTAACCAACTCCCAGCAGTTTAGATTTTAAGTCACAGTTTTACATTCATCTTCACATTTGCACAATAACTCTGTAAGCTAGAATTAAAATAAACAAAGCATGGCTCAAAGTATTTAAGTAAATTTCCATGATTACGCAGTCAGGAATTGGCCTTGTAAGTCTTGATTCCTGATCTGCCCATACCAGAAGCTAGGCTCTTTTAACAATAATATTCTCTAACCAGACTCTTAGGATGTGTGTGTGTGTGTGTGTGCGTGCGTGTGTGTGTTATCTTTACAACTGGCCTTCCATATATTCAATATGATATGTATTGCTATGGGTTGAATTGTGTCCCCAAAAATGATATGTTGATGTTCTAACTCCTTGCTCCTTGTACCTCTGAATGTGGCATAATTTGGAAGTAGGGTCTTTGCAGATGTAATCAAGTTAAGATGAGGTAATATTTCATTAGGATGGGCCCTAATTAACATGACTGGTGTCCATATCAGAAGAGGTGAGAAGACAAAAAGACATAGAGGGAGAAGACCTTGTGAGGACAGAGACAGAGGTCAGAGTGATGCATCTACAAGCCAAGGAACACCAGAGATTGATGGGTTACCACGCAAAGCTAGGAAGAGGTAAGGAAGAATTATTCCCTAGGGCTATCATAGAAGCATGATTATGCCTACCCCTTAATTTTGAACTTCTAGCCTTCAGAACTGTGTGTCAATAAATTTCTGTTGTTTTAAGCCACGGAGTTCATGGTAGTTTGTATGGCAGCCCTAAGAAATGGATATATACCAAGGTAGATAACCTTTCCCCAAAGTAACATATTACTCTGTATAGAAAGAATATTCATTATAGAGAAAATAAAAAAGGAATAATATTAGTGGATTCTTAACCTATAGTAAAGCAAATATTTTTAAATACAGTTGCAAGAAGAGACTAAGCATAATTAATATGTGCCTTTTTCAGATAGGGAAAAAATGCGAATTAGAAGCTGTATCTTTCACAACACTGTATATTTCAGGATGCCTTTATAATCTGGGTTTACATTTTGTCTAATATAATACAAATAATTTTTAAAGCCGAAAATCATTTGTTTAGTTATAAGATGCTAGTTTTTCAATCAGGACCTCTAATTGAATATTTTCTCCCCCCACAAAACAAAAAAAAAAGCACCTGTAACAATAAAATCACAGCAATTTGTTATATTATGAGAACATGTTTATTAATCCAAGAAAACATCAAGTTAATGTATTGTATTAATGTTTAGCTAGTGGACACACTTTTTATTGTGTGACCATCTGCTGTGAGGCTTTTGTTAAATGACTTTTACCAAAAATTGCTGATTAAAATTGAAGCTACTAGATTTGCTAGATTCATGCAAATCTCTTAAAGGAAAAGGTAAACTCACTAAAATCTAAATCCTTTCTTTGATTAGTTCAATAAAAGTAATGACTTTTTGACAAAGCTTTGAGTCATACACATTTTGATAGGAATGTTTAAGTGCACATAAAAACTAGCTTTTAAGAAACGGTTACAATAAATGGTTTGATTCATTTCATAAATATTAAAGATAATGCTGGACTTTTGATGGTAAGAAATACCTTCTGATAATCCCTTATATGTGTATGAGGTTTAACAGATTGCCAAATGCTTTTGTGTAAATTATCTCTATTATTGTTCTGAATATGGGAATCGGTGAGTATTCTTTTCTGTGACAGATGAAACTGCAGTAGAGGAGTAATGACTTTTCAAGATAACTGAACTAGTGAAAGAGAGAACTTGCACTTCATTGCTAGTGCTCTTTTAATTTCTGTATGGTTGGCTGTCAACCCATGACCGCCTTATACTCTAATATGCTGCTATCTGAACAAAATGCCCTCTAACTTTCTCACTGTCTGTCTCCAATTACACTTGCTTTCCAGGGATATTTAAACCACACCTTTTGATAATTGTTCTAGTGTTACAGCTATTCCACTGACCAAATCCCCTGCCAAATTACCCACAAATTCTTTAATCTGGAAAAATTGTTATATTCTACTCTATGATTCTAAGTAATCCCTGAAGGATAAAATTATACAACTTGGAAATTAGAATCATTACAAATTATGAATTACTAACTTCAGCTGTATCTATCATGCCACTCGTCAATTCTTTTTGAGTTGGCCTTCTCTCACACTTCCCTTCAGTTTCTCCATCTTAAGAATTATCTGTACATATGTGTGCTTTTTTTGTTTGTTGGTTGGTAAGGAGTGGGATTGGGGAGCAGGGCTAGTTTACATTTTTCCTTTTTTGAGTTATAATTTACACATAGTAAAAAGCACAGATCTTAAATATTCAGTTTAGTGAGTTTTGACAATTGTATATATACAAGTAACACAAAAGAAGAGATAGAGCCTTTCTATCCCTCTAGAAATGTACTTTATATTATTTTCTAGTAAACATTGGCCTTCTAGAATTTGATTGAAATGAGTTCAAGAAAGAATGGAAGAAATGTTGCTTGAGACAGGAAGTTTGCACAACTACTTCATTATGACTTTATGCTTCCAAGCAGGTAGTCAATGGAGAAGAATGGATATTCAAGAGAATTTATTTTAAGATGGACAAAATAACTGTGTATTTACCTGGCAATGACCACTAAAGAGGTAAATGTTGATACCAAACACAGTGGGGATAATTGAAAAGCTGGTATATTTTTGGAAGGCAAGAAGGATGGAATGTAGTACACACATGGATAGACTAGCTTAGGCAGGAGTACACACATTAGCTTCATTGTGTCAAGATATAAAACAGAGTATATGGATATAGATGGAATAAGTTGGTAGATCTGTTGGAAAAAGCATGTAGTAGTTTTTGGTTTTGCTTTTTCTGATTTTTAATAATGATTTTTAATAGTGAAATCAGAAGCATTGCCACCAGCTGAAAATGGGATGGAGAGGGAATTACTTGGCATTTGAGAACAAAAGAAAAGAGATGGAAGAGTCTTCTTTATAGGAGAGTAAATATAACAGAAACTTAACAGGTTACACTAAGGACCAGTTTTGTATAAGGAGTCATGAATTTAAAGGAAACAAATCAGCATGGTTGTATGTTTCCTTCTAACATTGTTTATTCAGCTGGGCAAGATGATGCGGTAGTATATGCAGCATTTTATGCAACTAGTATTGATATTTTCTAGGTGGGCATAATAAAGGGCAAAGAGACCAGAGAGTGAAGACTCTGAGGCAAATGACTGATTACAATCGAAGACCATTGACCTAAATTAGATAAAAGGGAAGTGAGGTTACTACCTGAGTGAGGGAAAGTGAGATGATGATTAAATCAATATATGGTTACACCTTTTAAATCCTTAAATGATCACATTGTGTGTCTGTGTTTATTATAACTAAACACATCATTTTCCAAACATAAAAGGGTACCTACTAAGAGACATAAATCCAGGAATTTAGGTAAATCCTATAAATTTTATTCTTTCTATGTCATATCTACAAATATGTTAGACTTTTTTGTCTTCAACTTTTTAGGCTAAGATATTCTAATCTTAACCTACTGTAAACTGTCTTGATCATTTAGTTGTCTTTCTCCAAATTTTCCCTGCTTCAGTTATATTTTTCATTAATAGAATAACAGCTGTGCTTTGAATTCTTAATGTTAAGATTTTGGTTTTGCTTTGTTTCTATCAACAACATAGGCAAAAGATAATTTCTTAAAATATACATCCTCGGGTAAACAGAAAGAAAAATAGTTCAACCTTATAATACAAAAATCTTAATCTTTTATCTGAACTAAAATAAGATTGTGTCAAGGTCAAAACTGACTTTCACTTTGCTAAATGCAATGGCCAATTCTCAGGTGAATATGCTGAATCATCCCAAGGATTTAATACAGTTGATGATTTATCATTCCTGAAATGCTTTCTTTCCACAGCTTATTACTTCTTCCCTTACTTTGTAGGCCATCATTTTCTCAGATTACAGCTCCTTTACTTGAGAGTTTACCCAGGGCTTTTTCTCATTATTTATACTCACTTTATAGTTGATTCATCCATTCTTATGGTTTTAAATGCAATTTATATGATGATGATTCTCAAATTTACTTCTCTGGCCAGACCACTTCCCATGAACTCTTGATTCATATATCTAACATCTTACTCAAAAATCTCCATTTAGATATCCAATAATTTTTTCAAACGTATCATGTCTAAACAAAATTTCTGATTTTCCCTCTCAGAACAGTTTACGCCACTCTTCATTTTATCTATGTTAATGAGAACTCCACTGTTCCAGTATTCACTCCAACATCTTGGAGGTGTCCATGGTGTCTCTCTAAGCTACCAGCATTGTCTATTAGTTCCACCATCAAAGTACAATTATAGGGAGAGCTTCAAGATGGCGGAAGAGTAAGACGCGGAGATCACCTTCCTCCCCACAGATACATCAGAAATACATCTACAGGTGGAACTGCTTCTATAGAACACCTACTGAATGCTGGCAGAAGACCTCAGACCTCCCAAAAGGCAAGAAACTTCCCACGTACCTGGGTGGGGCAAAAGAAAAAAGAAAAAACAGAGACAAAAGAATAGGGACGGGACCTGCACGAGTGGGAGGGAGCTGTGAAGAAGGAAAGGTTTCCACACACCAGAAGCCCCTTCGCGGGTGGGGGCTGCGGGTGGCGGAGGCGGGGAGCTTCGGAGCCACGGAGGAGAGAGCAGCAACAGGGGTGCGGAGGGCAAAGCGCAGAGATTCCTGCACAGAGGATCGGTGCCGATCGGCACTCACCAGCCCGAGAGGCTTGTCTGCTTACCCGGCGGGGCAGGCGGGGCTGGGAGCTGAGGCTCGGGCTTCGGTCGGAGCGCAGGGAGAGGACTGGGGTTGGCGGCGTGAACAGAGCCTGAAGGGGCTAGTGCACCACGGATAGCCAGGAGGGAGTCTGGGAAAAAGTCTGGACCTGCCGAAGAGGCAAGAGACTTTTTCTTTCCTCTTTGTTTCCTGGTGCATGAGGAGAAGGGTTTAAGAGCGCTGCTTAAAGGAGCTCTAGAGAGGGGCATGAGCCGCGGCTAACAGAGCGGACCCCAAAGACGGGAATGAGATGCTAAGACTGCTGCTACCACCACCAAGAAGCCTGTGTGCAAGCACAGGTCACTCTCCACACCCCCCCCTCTCGGGAGGCTGTGCAGCCCGCTACTGCCAGGGTCCCGGGATCCAGGGACAACTTACCCGGGAGAACGTATGGCACACCTCAGGCTGGTGCAACGTCATGCTGGCCTCTGCCACCGCAGACTTGCCCCACATTGTGCCCCTCCCTCCCCCTGGCCGGAGTGAGCCAGAGCCCCTGAATCAGCTGTTCCTTTACCCCATCCTGTCTGAGGGAAGAACAGACGCCCTCAGGAGACCTACACACAGAGGCGGGGCCAAATCCAAAGCTGAATCACGGGAGCTGTGCAAACAAAGAAAAGAAAGGGAAATTTCTCACAGCAGCCTCAGGAGCAGCGGATTAAATCTCCACAGTCAGTTTGATGTACCCAGCATCTGTGGAATACCTGAATAGGCAACGAATCATCCCAAATTGAGGAGGTGGATTTGGGAGCAAAGATATATTATTTTTTCCTCTTTTTCTCTTTTTGTGAGTGTGTATGTGTATGCTTCTGTGTGTGATTTTGTCTGTATAGCTTTGCTTTCACCATTTGTCCAAGGGTTCTGTCCGTTCTTTTTTTGTTTTTGTTTTTTACTTAAAATTTTTTTTCTTAATAATTATTTTTTATTTTAATAACTTTATTTTATTTTACTCCACTTTATTTTATTTTATTTTATCCTCTTTTCTTTCTACTTTTTCTCCCTTTTATTCTGAGCCGTGTGAGTGAAAGGCTCTTGGTCCTCCAGCCAGGAGTCAGTGCTGTGCCTCTGAGGTGGGAGAACCAACTTCAGGACACTGGTCCACAACAGACCTCGCAGCTCCATGTAATATCAAAAGGCAAAAATCTCCAGGAGATCTCCATCTCAATGCCAACACCCAGCTTCACTCAACCACCAGCAAGCTACAGTGCTGGACACCCTATGCCAAACAACTAGCAAGACAGGTACACAGCCCATTCCATTAGCAGACAGGCTGCCTAAAATCATAAGGCCACAGACACCCCAAAACACACCACCAGACGTGGACCGGCCCACCAGAAAGACAAGATCCAGCCTCATCCACCAGAACACAGGCATGAGTCCCCTCCACCAGGAAGCCTACACAACCCACTGAACCAACCTTAGCCACTGGGGACAGACACCAAAAACAACGGGAACTATGAATCTGCAGCCTGCGAAAAGGAGACCCCAAACACACTAAGTTAAGCAAAATGAGAAGACAGAAAAACACACAGCAGATGAAGGAGCAAGGTAAAAACCCACCAGACATAATAAATGAAGAAGAAATAGGCAGTCTGCCTGAAAAAGAATTCAGATTAATGATAGTAAAGATGATCCAAAATCTTGGAAATAGAATAGACAAAATACAAGAAATGTTTAACAAGGACCTAGAAGAACTAAAGAGCAAACAAACAATGATGAACAAAACAATAAATGGAATATAAAATTCTCTAGCAGAGATCAATAGCAGAATAACTGAGGCAGAAGAACGGATAAGTGATCTGGAAGATAAAATAGTGGAAATAACTACTGCAGAGCAGAATAAAGAAAAAAGAATGAAAAGAACTGAGGACAGTCTCAGAGATCTCTGGGACAATATTAAACACACGAACATTCGAACTATTGGGTTCCCAGAAAAAGAAGAGAAAAAGAAAGGGACTGAGAAAATATTTGAAGAGATAATAGTTGAAAACTTCCCTAATATGGGAAAGGAAATAGTTAATCAAGTCCAGGAAGCACAGAGAGTCCCATACAGAATAAATACAAGGAGAAACATGCCAAGACACAT
Organism: Hyperoodon ampullatus; assembly: GCF_949752795.1. Taxonomy (NCBI): domain Eukaryota; kingdom Metazoa; phylum Chordata; class Mammalia; order Artiodactyla; family Ziphiidae; genus Hyperoodon; species Hyperoodon ampullatus. The sequence goes on along the minus strand of NC_136918.1, from coordinate 104,326,511 downwards.
ATTAGTCAAACTATCAAAAATGAAATACAAAGAAAAAATATTAAAAGCAGCAAAGGGAAAACAATAAATAACACAAGGGAATACACATAAGGTTAACAGCTGATCTTTCAGCAGGAAATCTGAAAGCCAGAAGGGAGTGGCAGAACATATTTAAAGTGATGAAGGAGAAAAACCTACTACCAAGATTACTCTACCCAGCAAGGATCTCATTCAGATTTGATGGAGAAATTAAAAGCTTTACAGATAAGAAAAAGCTGAGAGAGTTCAGCACCACCAAACCAGCTTTACAACAAATGCTAAAGGAACTTCCCTAGGCAGGAAACACAAGAGAAGGAAAAGACCTACAATAACAAACACAAAACAATTAAGAAAATGGGAATAGGAACATACATATCAATAATTACCTGAAATGTAAATGGATTAAATGCTCCCACCAAAAGACAAAGACTCGTTAAATGGATACAAAAACAAGACCCATATATATGCTGTCTACAAGAGACCCACTTCAGACCTAGGGACACGTACAGACTGTAAGTGAGGGGATGGAAAAAGATATTCCATGCAAATGTAAATCAAAAGAAAGCTGGAGTAGCAATTCTCATATCACACAAAATAGACTTTAAAATAAAGACTATTACAAGAGACAAAGAAGGAGACTACATAATGATCAAGGGATCGATCCAAGAAGAAGATATAACAATTGTAAATATTTATGAACCCAACATACGAGCACCTCAATACATAAGGCAAATACTGAAAGCCATAAAAGGGGAGATCAACACTAACAAAACCATAGTAGGGGACTTTAACACCCCACTTTCACCTATGGACAGATCATCCAAAATGAAATAAATAAGGAAACATAAGCTTTAAATGATACATTTAGCAAGATGGACTTAATTGATATTTATAGGACATTCCATCCAAAAACAACAGAATACACATTCTTCTCAAGTGCTCATGGAACATTCTCCAGGATAGATCATATCTTGGCTCACAAGTCAAGCCTTGATAAATTTAAGAAAACTGAAATCGTATCAAGTACCTTTTCTGACCACAATGCTATGAGACAAGATATCAATTACAGGAAAAAAACTGTAAAAAATACAGACACATGGAGACTAAATAATACACTACTTAATAAGCAAGAGATCACGGAAAAAATCAAAGAGGAAATCAAAAAATACCTAGAAACAAATGACAATGAAAACACAATGACCCCAAACCTATGGGATGCAGCAAAAGCAGTTCTAAGAGGGAAGTTTACAGCAATACAATCCTACCTTAAGAAACAAGAAACATCTCAAATAAACAACCTAACATTACACCTAAAGCAATTAGAGAAAGAAGAACAGAAAAACCCCAAAGTTAGCAGAAGGAAAGAAATCATAAAGATCAGATCAGAAATAAATGAAAAAGAGATGAAGGAAATGATAGCAAAGGTCAATAAAACTAAAGGCTGGTTCTGTGAGAAGATAAACGAAATTGATAAACCATTACCCAGACTCATCAAGAAAAAAAGGGAGAAGACTCAAATCAGTAGAATTAGAAATGAAAAAGGAGAAGTAACAACTGACACTGTGAAAATACAAATGATCATGAGAGATTACTACAAGAAACTCTATGCCAATAAAATGGACAACCTGGAAGAAATGGACACATTCTTAGAAATGCACAAGATTCTGAGACTGAACCAGGAAGAAATAGAAAACATGAAGAGACCAATCACAAGCACTGAAATTGAAACTGTGATTAAAAATCTTCCAACAAACAAAAGCTCAGGACCAGATGGCTTCACAGGCAAATTCTATCAAACATTTAGAGAAGAGCTAACACCCTTCCTTCTCAAAATCTTCCAAAATATAGCAGAGGGAGGAACACTCCCAAACTCATTCTACGAGGCCACCATCACCCTGATACCAAAACCAAATATGTCACAAAAAAAGAAAACTACAGACCAATATCACTGATGAACACACATGCAAAATCCTCAACAAAATACTAGCAAACAGAATCCAACAGCACGTTAAAAGGATCATACACCATGATCAAGTGCGGTTTATCCCAGGAATGCAAGGATTCTTCAATATACGCAAATCAATCAGTGTGATACACCATATTAACAAATTGAAGGAGAAAAACCATATGATCATCTCAACCGATGCAGAGAAAACTTTTGACAAAATCAACACCCATTTATGATAAAAACCCTGTAGAAAGTAGGCATAGAGGGAACTTTCCTCAACATAATAAAGGCCATATGTGACAAACCCACAGCCAACATCATCCTCAATGGTGAAAAACTGAAACCATTTCCACTAAGATCAGTAACAACATAAGGTTGCCCACTCTTACCACTATTATTTGACATAATTGTGGAAGTTTTAGCCACAGCAATCAGAGAAGAAAAGGAAATAAAAGGAATCCAAATCGGAAAAGAAGAAGTAAAGCTGTCAATGTTTGCAGATGACATGATACTATACATAGAGAATCCTAAAGATGCCACCAGAAAACTACTAGAGTTAATCAATGAATTTGGTAAAGTAGCAGGATATAAAATTAATGCACAGAAATCTCTTGCATTCCTATAAACTAATGATGAAAAATCTCAAAGAGAAATTAAGGAAACACTCCCATTTACCACTGTAACAAAAAGAATAATATATCTAGAAATACACCTATCTCAGGAGACAAAAGACCTGTATGCAGAAAATTATAAGACACTGATGAAAGAAATAAAAGATGATACAAATAGATGGAGAGATATACCATGTTCTTGGATTGGAAGAATCAGCATTGTGAAGATGACTATACTACCCAAAGCAATCTACAGATTTAATGCAATCCCTATCAAACTACCACTGGAATTTTTCACAGAACTAGAACAAAAAAAAATCACAATTTGTATGGAAACACAAAAGACCACGAATAGCGAAAGCAATCTTGAGAACGAAAAATGGAGCTGGAGGAATCAGGCTCCCTGACTTCAGACTATACTACAAAGTTTCAGTAATCAAGACAGTATGGTACTGGCACAAAAACAGAAAGATAGATCAATGGAACAGGATAGAAATCCCAGAGATAAACCCATGCACATATGGTCACCTTATCTTTGATAAAGGAGGCAAGAATATACAGTGGAGAAAAGACAGCTTCTTCAATAAGTGGTGTTGGGAAAACTGGACAGGTACATGTAAAAGTATGAGATTAGAACACTCCTTAACACCATACACAAAAATAAACTCAAAATAGATTAAAGACCTAAATGTAAGGCCAGACACTATCAAACTCTTAGAGGAAAACATAGTCAGAACACTCTATGACATAAATCACAACAAGATCCTTTTTGACCCACCTTCTAGAGGAATGGAAATAAAACCAAAAATAAACGAATGGGACCTAATGAAACTTCAAAGCTTTTGCACAGCAAAGGAAACCATAAAAAAGACCAAAAGATAACCCTCAGAATGGGAGAAAATATTTGCAAATAAAGCAACTGACAAAGGATTAATCTCCAAAATTTACAAGCAGCTCATCCAGCTCAATATCAAAAAAACAAAAAACCCAATCCAAAAATGGGCAGAAGACCTAAATAGACATTTCTCCAAAGAAGATATACAGATTGCCAACAAACACATGAAAGAATGCTCAACATCATTAATCATGAGAGAAATGCAAATCAAAACTACAATGTGATATCATCCCACACCGGTCAGAATGGCCATCATCAAAAAATCTACAAACAATAAACGCTGGAGAGGGTGTGGAGAAAAGGGAACCCTCTTGCACTCTTGGTGGGAATGTAAATTGATAACAGCCACTATGGAGAACAGTATGGAGGTTCCTTAAAAAACTAAAAATAGAACTACCATACGACTCAGCAATCCCAGTACTGGGCATATACCCTGAGAAACTAGAATTCAAAAAGAGTCATGTACCAAAATGTTCATTGCAGTTCTACTTAAAATAGCCAGGACATGGAAGCAACCTAAGTGTCCAGCAACAGATGAATGGATGAAGATGTGGCCCAAACATACAATGGAATATTATTCAACCATAAAAAGAAACGAAATTGAGTTATTTGTAGTGAGGTGGATGGACCTAGAGACTGTCATACAGAGCGAAGTAAGTCAGAAAGAGAATAAGAAATACCATATGCTAACACATATATATGGAATATAAGAAAGAAAAAAAAAGGTCATGAAGAACCTAGGGGCAAGACAGGAATAAAGACACAGACCTACTAGAGAATGGACTTGAGAATATAGTGAAGGTGAAGGGTAAGCTTTGACATTTTGAGAGAGTGGCATCTACATATATACACTACCAAATGTAAAATAGATAGCTAGTGGGAAGCAGCCGCATAGCACAGGGAGATCAGCTCAGTGCTTTGTGACCACCTACTGGGGTGGTATAGGGAGGTGGGAGGGAGGGAGACGCAAGAGGGAAGAGATATGGGAACATATGTATATGTATAACTGATTCACTTTGTTATAAAGCAGAAACTAACACACCATTTTAAAGCAATTATACTCCAATAAAGATGTTCAAAAAAAAAAGTACAATCATAATCTAGTTATTTCATCCAAATCCAGCATTACCACCTGTTTGTGTTCCCCCAAAGTTCATATGTTGAAATTCTAACCTCCAAAGGTGGTGATAGTAGTAGGTGGGGCTTTTGAAAGGTGATTAGGTCATGAGAGTGGAGCATCATGAATAAGATTAGTGCTCTTACAAAAGAGATGCTACAGAGCTCCTAGCCCATTCTGCCATGTGAGGATACAAGAAGAAGTCTACAACCTGGAAGAGATCCATTGTTTAACCATACTTGCACATTGATCTGAGACTTCCAGCCCCTAGAACTGTAAAAAATAAATTTCTCTTGTTTATAAGCTAACCAGTCAGCACTCTTTGATTATAGAGGCCAGAATGGACTAAGACAGAAAATGCTCCCAGCCCACCATAATTCCTTACCTGGATTATTGCTATGGCCTTCTGAATATTTTTCTTGCTTTTGCCCTTACTCCTCTAGAGTCTATTGTCATGATCGTCAATGTAATTCCTTGTAAAACATAAATCAGATCATATCACCCCTCTGTTAAAATGCTTCTGTTAGATTTCTTTCTCACTCAGAATGAGAGCAGAAGTTTTTACCAGGACCTACCAGGCTCTGTGTGGTTTGGCCCTGCTATCTCTCTGATCTCATCATTTCATCTCCTTCTCCTTTCCTTCTCACTCACATAGGACCAAGTATATTAGCCTTCTTGTTCCCCAAACACCTCAAGTGTACCTTAAGACCTCTGCACTTGCTCTTCCCTTTGCTTGGGATGTTCCCCATGATATTCATATAGCTAACTCCTGACCTCCCTCAGGTCTCTCTGCTCAAATGTCACTTTTTTGGAAAAGCTCTCCCTGAAAAACCATTAAGAAACCCTACTCTGATACTCCTATCCTAAACTTGGCCTTGAATTGGACAAGGATTCTTATGCAAGGTAGACTTCCGATTCAGGAACTTGAGTCTGACGAGAGTTAGTGATCATAGACCTAAGGCAGGCAGGTAAACAGTGGTTGTTCTAGGTGACTCCAGCAGTGTGGAGGGTCCAGTCAGTGACTGGGGTCCAAGGACACTGGTGCCACATTAGCTGGACCTCCCAAAACACAACATGGCCAGAGCCTAACCAAGGAGCCTAGCCAAGTAGCTTATCATTCAGTTCAGTACTCTCATCATCATGCAGGAAATAAAATGTTAATCAGAATGCAACCAAGACACACAGATTGTAAAAACATTGTGGGAATTAAGTTAAGGCTGTGGATCTGAATAAGCCCATGAGTTCAGGGTTTAACCCTGGCATACAAGATGCTGGACTGACAATAGTATGACTAATTTCAAGCCTCATAGAGCAAAGTATTTGAATCTACATACACACTGCCAATGTTGGTTAAGACTATCTGAGCCTGTCAATGCAGTGTCTGTAAAGCAGAGGCCTAGGATAGTCCTGGACTCATTTAAAACCCTTATTTCTTTGGGCTACACTGACATTTTGGGGAAGGGGAACATAATTTATAGTGCCTAATATATACAACAGGAATAATAAAATATATGAGGATTAAGGGCAGAGGCAGCATATTTAATTCTCCTAGAACTTCTATTTTGGTTATATTACTGCTAGGCACTTAGAAGTCATACCATAAATATGAGTTGAACTGAAGGCACTATATCTAGATTAATATTTATCTGAAAGCTTTTTTAAGCATGTAAGCAAAGATATTAATCAAAAATGTAAAAACAAAAAAAAAGAAAGGTATATTTGACTACTTACAAATGAAACTTCACCATGTCAAAAATAATCCCAAGTTCCAATAAAAATCAATGATAAACTGAAAAAATTCAATGCATGTAGCAAATAGCAGCACTATTAATCTTTTGTGAAAACATACAAATATTTAAGATGAAAACATATGCCCCAACAGAAAAATGTATAAAAGGCATTAAAAAGAAGTTCACAAAAGAAAAAATATAAATGACCCATGAATATATGAAAGGTTTCTAGCATCATTAGTAATCAAAAAATGAAAAGTAGAATAATATGAGTACTTTTTTTTTGCATCTAAAATGAATGGTGTCCAAGGTGACAAGAGTTAGATATAATTTTCACTCTCTGCCCCAGTGCTTTAAATTGACACAATTGTCTAGAATTTCTTTTGACAAAATTTTCAAAAGATTTAAATATGTTTGCAATATTTGAATTAACAATTGTGCTTATAATAATTTAACCTAGAAAATAGAAGAGCCTTAAATTATGCATTTATAGTGGTAGCATTGTTATTTGCAGTAGGGAAAATTTATAATAGAGAAATCCAAGAATTTTGGAAATTTTAAATAAAATAAAAATTTTCTCTAATATATTCTGTATAGTCATTAAATAGCATACCTTTGAATAACAGCTAATAACAATGTATAATGCTAATAACTAATAATAATTTTGAAATTATACAGGCCATATTACAGAAAAAGGCAAAGTTATAAAACTTTACAGTATATTAAATTTTTTGAAAAATAGTTTAGACACATAGAAAACATAACACAAAAATAAACTGTGGGGCTTCCCTGGTGGCGCAGTGGTTGACAGTCCGCCTGCCGATGCAGGGGACATGGGCTCGTGCCCTGGTCCGGGAAGATCCCACATGCCGTGGAGCGGCTGGGCCCGTGAGCCATGGCCGCTGGGCCTGCACGTCTGGAGCCTGTGCTCCGCAACGGGAGAGGCCACAACAGTGAGAGGCCCGCGTACCGCAAAAAAATAAAAAATAAAAATAAATAAATAAACTGTGAATGGTGGTTCAACTTTTACATGGTATGGATATTGTGTGTTTTTGTCATACTTTTCTCAATTTTGTATCTTCTTATAATGAACTTATACTGTCCTACCAAGAAAATATTTTATATAATAAAAGTTTGGAAAAATGAGGCTTGCAGAACAGAGAAAAAAACAAATATCATGTGTCCTACCAAACATCTCCCATTGTCATGGACAGAAAAAAAAATCAGATGGGTATCAGCTGTCAGTATGAGCCATATTGTTGATTCAAAGCCTAACTTAATTTTTTAACAAAAAGATTACCCTGAAAACCCTCAAGACCCTTAAAATACTAGTTAGAAGTAAGCAGTACTGTTTTATTTTTGATATAGAAAACTCGAGGAACAGTACAGAATTTGTTTAAAATTGAATTTATAACTCCATATTCGTAATTACCTATTCTGCTTTTTCTCAAATGTCAGGCTTCATAGATTGGATAAAGGGTATGAATTAGATTTTGGTCAGTAAATTAAACATTTTTTCTATAAAATTATCATGCTCTGCATAATTGCTTTTGGCTTTTAATCAACCACATGACCATTGACTTATGCAGCAAATACAGAATCAATTCACTTAGTACAAGTTTAGGGGATTTGTATGCACAATCATCTTCTAAACAGAAATGTGAAGTTTGTATTATCCTCCCTCTGAGCACTGTCAAGTTCACTGCTTTCCTATTGAAAAAGAATGAGACAGCTCTATTGCTTTATACTTAATTTTGAACTTGCCCATAGTCTCTTATGCATAATTTGAATAAACATTCAAAGAGGCAAAATACAATGATTTTTAAGTTTTATATGATATCATTAGTCCATAGATTTTATTGACCTTACATTTAATCAACCTAAATATCTGAATAAACTTTTAAAAAAATTCTCCAAAGAAATGACATGCAGTCCAGGAGTTTAAAACTTAAAACAGACCAAGCTGAACTAAACAACAGGAATAATGTCTTCATCATTTTTGTATTTTTTAAATGTTGCCAAAACATAAGGTGTTAAACATTGTGGAACTGATTTTACTTCATTGTGTATCTAATTTGCTTTAAATCTATATATAAAAATCCATACTATAAAAAGGAGAATACAGTTCTTAAAGGAGTTTTTCTTGACAATAGAATTCTTAATAAAATTGTATTAAATAACAATTACTTTAGCACAGTTACAAATCTGGAAATTAAATATGATTCCACTTACAAAAATATTTGTGTAGATTTTCTCAGTTGTGTGTCAAATTGAGTATATATATTGCACTATTCAAAGGCCTCTGTTACAAATACATCCTTCTTTAAACGTGACCAAATTAATCTTGCTAATGGATATCTCTAAATAATCACTTTACACCTTAAGTTCCTTTACTGGTTTTCCATTACTTCTATATTCCTTACCAAGAACATCCTGGGGAATCCATCTTGTTCAACTATACATCTTCTAGCTAACATTTCCAACCTTCTTTTCCAAAACTTTTTTTTTCATTTTTTCCTCCCACAAAAATAGGTTACTCATTTTACTTAGAATATGTCCCAAGTTCTCTTACCTTTGTTGTTTTGCCTACAGTATCCCTTCTATTCTTATATCATAATTGCCCCCACTTCTGTTGCTGACATATTGCCCATCCTTTAAAAGTTCAAAAGTCTTTTCACATACTTTTAAACTTGATTTCATTTTTCTCACTATGAATTCCCTTGATTATCCTCTTATGTTATTTGCACATTCTGCAATTTACTTTGGTTACCTAGAAGTTTGTACTAGGCCTCTCATTTTTCCATAATCGGCAGAACTACCAGAGTACTTTGCTCAATAAATATTTGTTGAATTGACAGGCAAGGATACATTAAATGGATAGTGAAAGGGAAGGAATGACAGATATAAATATAGCATAAATATCCCTAAATGAAATAGAGAGGAACACTCAGCTGGGCTACAGGGAACGTGGTCACTATGTAAGCTAGGAAAATCACATCCAATTTTGGATACGTTTGTAATTTTTTACTTCACAAGTGTAAGTTCTATTGGACAGGGATCATGTTTCATCCATCTTTGATTTATTTTCTAACACAACCCAATCACACTATTTACACTTACTGGTGAATTTATCTTGAACTTCCCAAAAGTATTTAGGCATATGGTAACCAATTCATTGGCTTTTGATCGGAATTTAGAAGTTATGATTTTAAATGTCAAAGCCATATAAGCTATACTATTTTGAGAACTAAATTGCCTTTCTTTTGTACTTGAAGACTTTTTTGAGTAGTTTTAGGTTCACAGCAATATGAATGGAAGGTACAGAGATTTCCCATATATCCCCAGACTCCACACATGCATAGCTTCCATCATCATCAACATCTTCCAGCAGAGTGGTACATTTGTTACAACCAATGAACCTATATTGACACATCACAATCATCCAAAGTCTAGAGTTTACATTACTGTCCACTGTGGTGTTGTCCATTCTACGAGTTTGGAAAAATTTAAGATGACATGTATATATCAACTTAGTATCATACAAAATAGTTTCACTGCCCTAAAAATTCTCTGTGCTCTGCCTATTCATTCCTCCACCACCCTCCTCCCCCACCCCCATCTCTCCCTCATCCCCTGACAATCATTGACCTTTTTACTGTCTTCACAGTTTTGCCTTTTCCAGAATGCCACATAGTTGAAATCATACAGTATGAAGCATTTTCAGATCAGCTTCTTACAATTAGTAGTATGTATTTAGCTTCCTCCATGTTTTTCATGGCTTGGTAGCTCATTTTTTTTTTTTTTTGATGGTTTAAGAATATTCCATTGTCTGGGTGTACTGCAGTTTATTTGGTCGACTCATCTTGAAGGGCAACTTAGTTGCATCTGAGTTTTGGGAATTATGAATAAAGCTGATACAAACATTTGTGTGTAGGTTTCTGTGTGGATATGTTTTCAGGTCCTTTGTGTACATACCAAGGAGCATGATTGCTAGATTGTATGACAAGAGTATGTATAGTTTTATAAGAAACTGCCAAACTATCTTTCCGAGTTGCTGTACTATTTTTCACTCCTACCAGCAATGAATGAGTTATTGTTGACCCACATCCTTGCCAGTATTTGGTGTTTTCTGTATTTGGGATTTTGGCCATTCTAATAGATAAGTAGTAGTATTAGATTGTTGTTTTAATTTGCAATTCCCTGACATCTGATGTTGAACATTTTTTCATATAATTACTTGTCATCTGTATTATCTTCTTTGGTGAAGTGTCTGTTCATGTCTTTTTCCTTTTTCTTAAAAATGCGTTGTGTTTTTATTGTTGTTTTAAGAGTTCCTTGTATATTTTGGATAACAATTTTTAAAAGTTTTTGCAAACATTTTTTCCCATTCTGTGTTTTGCCCTTTTATGCTCTTGACATTATCTTCTTCAGAGCAGAAATTTTTAATTTTTTAATTAAAAAAATTTATTTTAACTTTGAAGTCCTGCTTTTTAATTCTTTCTTTCATAGATTATGGTATCTAAAAAGTATTGTATATAAAAAGTCATTGCCATATACAAGGTCATCTAAATTTTCTTTTTTGTTTTCTTTTAGGTGTTTTACAGTTTTGCATTTTGCATTTAGTTCCATGTCCATTTTGAGTTAACTTTTGTGAAGGGTGTAAAGTCTGTGTCTATTTTTTTCACGTGATGTGCAGTTGTTCCCGCACCATTTGTTGAAAAGACTATCTTTGCTCCATTGTCTTGTCTTTGCTCCTTTGTCAAAGATCCATTGACTATGTTTAAATGGGGCCTTACATTTAAAAAGATTTTTCCAGTGGTTGTCCTACTCAAAGCATATAATCACCTCACTGACTTATGACATTTAAAATTTTAAAGTTTAAATTTAAAAAATTTAAAAATTTAAAAGACAATGTTTTGGATCTATTTTTATTAGAAAATAGCAGATTTACTGGGGAAATATTATAAAATATAGATTAAAGATTAAAGAAAAATATTTTAACACCATCACTCAGAGATAATCACTGTGACATGTTTTGGTATGTATATTTCTGACCATTTTATGCATATTTGTCACTTTTTCTTTTTCGGTATGCTGGCCTCTCACTGTTGTGGCCTCTCCCGTTGCGGAGCACAGGCTCCAGACGCGTAGGCTCAGCGGCCATGGCTCACGGGCCCAGCCGCTCCACGGCATGTGGGATCTTCCCGAACCAGGGCACGAACCCGTGTCTCCTGTATCAGCAGGTGGACTCTCAACCACTGTGCCACCAGGGAAGCCCTGTCACTTTTCTTTTTTTTTTTTAACAAAATCAGTAACTTAATATACACCATCTTTCACTGAAATTTGCATTGGAAATATCTTTCAACACAAAGAAATATACTTCTATAATATGTTATTTGATGGTAGAATAAATTTGGTTTATTTTGACATTTTACTTCTTTAGATAATTAACTCTTAGGGTTAAATCTTTGTGTGTTTGGTTATTTCCTTAAGATAAATTTTTGAAATGAACTGTTGGTTCAGATGTCCCTATTTCTCCATATCCTCATACTTGAGGATTTACTTGTGTCTAGCTTTTTACCTGAATCTCCAGATCTGGATCATGACAGAACTGGAAAACCTTTGGTGCCATACTGGTTAAGGCATAGAAGACAGTAAGAAAAGATGCCTCTGAAAATTATGCCATCAGGCCACTTATCTATGACGCTAAAAGCCACTGCTTAAGTAATCACCACTGTGGTCCTTTGGACTCAACCATTACTATAGGCTTCTCAGGATTTAAAATAAGAAGAACAACAACAACAAAAACTCCTGCACTGTATTATTTCACTAGTACCAACAAATAGACTGGGTGGCTAAACAACAAAAATTTATTCCCTTGCAGCTCTTGAGGCTAGAAGTCCAAGATGAAGGTGTAAGCAGGGTTGGTTTCTTCTGGGAGCCTCTTTCCTTGTTATACAGATTCTTCCAGTGTCTTCGCACGGTCTTCCCTCTGTGTCTGTTTCCAAATTTCCTTTTCTTATAAAATTATCAGTCATATTGGATTAGAGTCCACCCTAATGATCTCATTTAAACTTAAATACTTCTCTAAAGACTCTGTCTCCAATACAGTGACATTTTAATGTACTGAGGGCTAGAACTTCAACACATGAATTATGAGAAGATACAATTCAGCTCATCATATTTACTTATTTTAATATATTTCCTTCTGTGAAGAGGCTAGTAACCCTTTTATTTTCCTAAGTTATAGTAGCAGAGGATTTAAGATAGCCACGTATTGTCAATCAGTAAACAAATCCTTCCTCACTTAACCATCAAGATTTATGAGAGGGGGTTCTGGAACTGTCTTGTACGTCCTTATCCTCATTGACTAGTATGTTATCTAAAACAGAATAGGTGCATAGTAAAGGTTCATGGATTAGATGACTATATGAAAGAAACATCCATTTATTTAAGACACTGTGATAATTGGTGCTAGGAAATCAAGGAAAGCACTGTGTTGCTTTCAAAGAGTGTGCAATATCAAGGGAAGGATTATAACATTTGAAGTCTTGATAATAAAGCCATATTGCAAAGTCAAATGCCCTCAAGGGTTAGGCAACTAATTTAAATGTGTGAAGAAGCTATGAGTAAGAAAATAGGCAATGACAGGGCCTTCTATAAACTAGAAAATCAAAGCTAAGCCTAATCAAATTACACTTCCTTAAAACAACCATAACAATACTGAGCTACCAAACAAAATATGTCTGAGGGTTTATTTAGGACCACAGGGTATCAGTTCTTGATTCTTGTTTAGGATATGCAGTTTCACTGTTTTATAGACTTATAAAAGATAATTAAAATCAAACAGCCAATGAATAGCACAGATTCTGCAATATAAGTGGTAAATCTTGGATCTGAGAAAGCACTGTAAGCCGAATAGTTCATTCTATACATCTATTGCCAGACAGCAATATGATCTAGGCAATCTCTAAATGTCTTCACTGGTTTAAAATATGTAAGTAATACCATGTAGAAATCTTTACCAGTTTATAGACTATATTAACTAATAATAGTAAACCTAATTTTTCCCAATGAAAATAATCTGTGAGTCTTCGAATTTATATGATAGACTCACTTTAGTCTTTACCCAGATAATTTTTAAATGTGTTTCTGTTATTCTGGAGGGGCTTACAGATTATTTACTGAGATTCTATGTGGCTAAAAAGAAATCACTTTGGATCCATTCCCATAAACTGATGTTATGTCTTCGTTTTTTCATAACCACTATCAATTCCCTCCCTACTGTACTAGTCTTATGTCCCAGCTAAAGGATTATATGTAGCAAATATTGAATGAATTCCTCTACTGAAACATATTCTCTTACAAAAAAAAAAAAAGTAAATGATGAGTATTTTATATTCTACCTTAGGCTCAGTGCTTGATTTAACCTAGGGCTATATGTATATATAAATTTTCATAGACACAGTTAATATGTTCCATTTTTATAGACCTCTCAAACTTTTTAGATATAGGTGAAGGGCTGTTTAATCCCTTCTTTTTGATAGATTTATGAATAGGATATATGTGTACATCGTCTGACCTCCTGGCTCTACAGTTGGCTTCTTTTTGTATCAGATATTAATTTAAGAAGACATTTTAAGATTTTCAATAAATATTACATGTTGCTGTTTCACGAAAAAAAAAAAAAGGATTTTTCCTCTCGGAATGAATTTAGTATTCCTGAAAGGTTTCAGATGGTAGAATATTCATTGAGATGCAAAATTACAAGATGCAGCCAGAAGCAACGGAAACTTCTCTAAAACGCTCAGTGAGGACCCTACTGAGCTCAAACGTCTCCACACATTTTCCTTCTCATATTTAGGGGAACTGTAAATCGCTGGAAACAGCTACTTCATTTCTGTTCTCTGGCCAGAGCTTGAATCCCAGGAGACATTCCAGGGGATATGGGTTTGATGGCGTCAGCACATACTCCAGAGGTCTGCATACAAACCACAGCTGAACTGGCTGCCTTTGGAAAGAAAGGGCATGTTTCCAGCCAGCAATAAGACTGCATTATCTCTTCTCCCTAGAGAGAAAGATCCCTTTTGATCAAGTTTGCAGTCACCTCAGGGTCAGAAGGGAGCACCTTGCATTAGTCTTGCTGGCTCTTCCCCAGCTCATGAGAGGAGTCCATCTGCTTCCCTGCCAGCACTTGTTTAAACCTGAGCAGCCGCATTAAGACGGGAGGGGTCAGGAGAAGGATGAGGCATAAAGAAATCCAGGTATGAATTGGTGGCCAGATATTTCCGTTGGAGGGGGCAATCCCCCAATCTATTGCTGGAAAGTCCTATTTTTGTGTTGTTGAACTCCAGTTTTCAGCACCCTAATTTTTTGTGCTCTCTCAGATTTAGGGTTCAATAACCTCCTCACTTTAGAAGCACAGTTGCAGGATAACAGGTGAATGAAGAAGGTTTCCTGCCTGACCAGAGTGTCCTTCTTCCAGGAAAATTCCATCTATGTATTAAAACAAATTTTAAAACTAAAATTTTGAATTCAATTATCTTTAAAGGGAAATAAACACACAGGATTTTATTTTATAGTTATCTTTCTATTAGATAGTATGAAACCATATTCTATGAAGCAGTTACTTTACCCTTGGAAATTTGTTACATGTACATTTCCAAAGGTTTTAATGAACTACCACATATACAGTATCATGGATGATTAGCAAAATATTAGATCTTCATTTTTTAATTAGAAACAAAGCCCCCTAAATTAGCAAATCTGGACCTCATCACCTTCTTTGGGGAGATTTTTCCTTTAGTGAGTGGCAGAAGGTTTCTCTAGATTCCAAAATGAGATACAAACATTACCAGTGTTTGAAGATCTACTCAAGGTAAATATTGCTGATTATGGCAGAAAAGACAGTGGAGTGAGAGTCAGGGAAGTTGGTTCTTCTAATTCAGAGACTGTCACTAACTTAATATGTAAGCAACACCAAACACACTACCTTGCATTAAATAAATGCCTGTGACTTCTTTTCTTCACCTGTACTCTGAGGAAATTGCCTAAACTAGGACTTTGCTTCTCAAAGCATGCGCTGCAGATTACCCTGAACCTTGTTAGAAGTGCGGGCTCAAAGCCCTGCTCCCTGGAATCACTGATTCAGAAACCGCCTTTTAATAGGACTCCCTGTGATTCTCACACATGTTAGTTTGAGAAGCACTGTATAGTTGAGCTTCAAGGACCCCTTCTTCAATAATCCATGATTGCATGGCATTAAAAAGCCCATAAGATGCTGATACTTTAACAAGGTGTCCTAATTTAGCTCAAAGGAAGATTTGTGTTCTTGCTTTTCGCAGAACTGGAAAGCAGGTGACCACTGTGGACATTTGTCATTTTGCATGAACATACGTGCATGGTGTTTTTGTGTTTTAGTCTGGGAGGAAGGAAAGTCAAAGTGACCAGGGGAAGAGATGAAGATGGCAAGGGAAATGGAGGGAGTGAGATGACTTTTGTTCTCGGTCTATCTTCAAGAACTAGTCTTGAAATTCTAACAAAGAGGACATGTAACCAGAAGTTGAATGCCGTAATTATAACCCATGATGATTTGGTTTGGGGCAATAATTTAGAGCAGAGGCACCTTTCCCAATTTCTTCAGCAAGAGCTAGCAGCAGCATCCATGGGCATTGTGTAGCAGCAGAAGAGCTGCTGTGCCCAGAAGACAATCAGGAAGTCAGCACGTTTGAGGAGCATGGCACTGGCCGTCAGCCTCCCTCAGACTGCCTTTGATTAGTGCACCTATGGGATGTTGCTGGAACAGAAGAAAATGCAAGGACCATGGACAGGTTTGAGAACACATATACACACTGAGGATGCCTAGAAATAACTGTTCTATAGTCAAGTGCTAGGAGTGCATCTATCTTTCCCTTCATACCTGCAAATGTTTTAGTGAATGGTACTCCCATCCAACCAATTGCTCAAGCCAAGAACTAGAAATAATCTTCGACTTTCCTTCTCCATCATTCCCACATATGGTCAATGAGGAAGTCTGATCAATTAAAGCTCTTGAATATTCTTTATCTCTATCAGCTTACCTCTAATTCTCACTATCACTCCTCCACTCTGGGTAACATCTTGTTCCAAGAACAACCTTGCAACTGGCTACACTGAAACTGGTTTTGTTTTCCTCTAACCCATTTATTATGGTCTGGGGGCCCACTTTTATCTTTCCCTACAAAACTCACTAGTTTCATCTTTTTCCATTTCCTTACAACCTATGCGATATTTATGTGTATAAATTTTATTTTTAAAATACTTTTATTTCAACTCTGAGTCTTTCTACACATTTCCCCAGTTTGGTGGACTATTTCTTCTCAGTTTAGCCAAAGTATGACTCATCCTTCAAGTCTTAACTTAGATGAAGTTGAAATAAACTAGATAATTCGGATGCCACTAAAAAGTTATATAGCACATATAACAAGTAGAAGTTGCCTCCTCTCAGAGATCAAGGGGAGGTTACCAGAGGTTTACTAGGACCTCAGTTAATACTCCCGTCTTTAACAATAAACCAGCTAATGGATATTAAAGATGACAATATCCTATCAGAACTTTAATAAGTGTATGATACACTTCCTTCATAGTGCAATTTCTCAGTGGAAGCATCTCAAACACTTTTCTTCTATCAAGCATATGAAACATAAGCTGTGACTAATTATGAGTAAATTTGAGTTACTAAACAGATGGACTACACTACTATTTCTAGTTAATCATATGCCCCACATTCATTGTTTCTACATGGCTTTGAGCATACAATATCAGAAAAGAATAATTCAGTTGAGGGTTATCAGAATGGCTTTGTAGTAGCTCACTATTCCTGGTTCTTAGCAGACAGTTTTGTTACACAGAAAAGCCCTGGAGAATTACGGCAGCCTTCTCTAAGCTCATCCTCTCTAAGCTCATCCTCTCTACCACTAGTTACATAAACAAGTCTAGCAAGGGGATTAGTAGCCTGCTCTCTCCCTCATATTTTGGACTCTGTTTGAATAGTGAAACTTTTGACCCCCGGAACTAGAGCACAGCACAGCTCCATGGTTTCACTTCATGCGCGTTTCATGTGACCTGTTCTCTCTGATGTTTATCACATGATTTTGCACATAGACTTTTCTCAAGATCCAAAACACCATCAAAATCAAGGAAATTAATCTATGACAGCTTTAAATCTCAGATCTCCACATTCAAGGAAAATGTCTGTTAATTTTGCTCTTTTCAGAAACAAAATTTTACTATGTGGTATATAGTCAATTTAAAAGAAAAAAAGACTCAGAGTCCTTCTGCAAAATTCTCTCCCTCAGTTGGACTCGCAATTTAAATTACTTTAAGAAAGACAGAAAAATGAAAAAGGCCGTGAAGAAATTTAGAGTCCTGCATCTGTGTCTTTTGGTAGGGGAGGGGGAGAAGTCCTTATTGACTCCCAGGTGTGTTTTTACTATAAATGGGTATTATTTCTAACTCCTCTAACATTCACACAGTTTTCAGTATACAGAGGAATCTGAAGCCAGGTGAACTTTTTCTTGGTTCCTCTTTTTTCTGGTGAACATTTTACATAGCTATTGTGAGATGGTGCCTTCAGAAATTCCTCTCTTTGAGATTCCTTTTATTGGACATAATATCCCTCCCAACTTGGAAATGCAAGCAGGCCTATATATTTCCCATTTCTTGACTGTTCTGGCAATTTTCCCCAAAAGGGAGGAAAAACCCTATAAAATTTCTTTTGGCCCCCCAAAGCAGAAACATCTGCTGGAGTCATGAGTAGCTTGTTGGCACTGCTTCGAAGTCCCAGCCTGGAGTTGATTATCTCCCCTCTTCGCCAGTGTCCATGCACTCAGCAAGAAACACACTGAAAGGTTTCTGGGAAGACTCATTATAAATAATGAGACCATGGAAGAGAAGAAAGAGGGAAAAGGTTCAAGCTACTTTGGCCCATGCATTTTATGAGTTTCACAAACTAAAATCATTAGACCACCAAACTGCTCAATTAGAAATCAAGATTTTAAAAATTAGGCCATTGCTTTCTGTAAATACAGCTGCTTGGCAAATGCAAATGCAAAACGTGACAGATTGCTGGTTGATTTTTTTTTCCTGATAGGAAAAAAAAAAAAGTTAGTTATTTTTAGTGATACTGGGGAAAGAATTGGTTGCTGATCTGTCTGTAAGTTACCAATTGCATCTTACCTCACAGTGGAGCTGGCAGTGAGTAGAATTTTCTGACTTGAGTGCACAGGCATTTTGTATTCTTTGAAATAGTTTAACAGGTGCAAGTCAAGTCTTGCAAGGAATGTTTACATATGACAATGTACTGAACTCTTTTGTAAATTAATTCATTCCACCCAATGTACAATACAACGTGTTGCAAAATTTTTGGTGTGCTGTCAATTCAATCAGTTACTTAACAGATGAAAATAACCCTAGTTCTTTATATCCTCCAACTACTCTGACAATTTTATTATTTTTCTACCGTAAGTTTTTCTAATGTTAACAACTGACAGGGTGAAAATGTTCTTTGTCATTCTGATAGGATTTGCAGGGAAAAAATATGAACAAATTGGATTTAAAAAGTCCTGATGTAAAGATTTAGATTAAAATTTTCGTGTAGATCTAATAGGTACGTAAGGAAAGGTTAAAAACTAGTGAGCTGTGAGTGAGTGTCTACAGAATAAAGCTCATTGGTGTAAGTGGAGGTGACTTATTCCAAAACAGGAGTTCTCAATCTTGACTGCATCATAGACCCCTGGACGGCTTGTTAAACACATATTGCTGGGCCACACCACAAAGTTTCTGATCCAGTAAGACTGGGGTGGTGCATTTTTTTAAGTTCCCAGGTACAGGTAAAGGAGCTGGCCTAGTGACCACATTTTTCCAACCAGTGCTCTAAGAGATAGTGAGAGGAACCAAGTCAAAATCCCAGAGTGTCCATCTCTACTAACCAGTTTTCAATGAGATCACAGGCTTGCTTTCTTCTAACCCTGGATGCCAAGTGCATCTTCACCTACCATCCAGCAACCAAGGGCCATACTTTCATGCTGGGATAGTCTAAGGTGACTATTTGACCCAAGTGTTCTTTTCACATCTGTATGTCTATATTGCTGTATATGTTATTTTATTCAAATGTCATTTTTTTTGACAATTGATTGCTCTGATGATTTAATGACTTTTAATTCTTTTCAAATTAAAGTCAATTCTACCCCAGGACCACCCCAATAAACACTTAGAGACATAAACACCACAGGCAAAACTCGCCTTACAAATTAATTTGGTTTTCCATCATACACTGATATGAAATTCTCACTTGTAAATTCCTAGACCAAATCTCAGCCTCCCTCTTATCTTTCAGCTGAGATTCATGCCCTACAGAGTGTCCTCTGCCAATGCTCACCTACTTCTGAAACTTGTCCTTACTAACTCCCCATGTTTCTACAGTACTCCTTAAACCCCAGTAAACCTCCACCAACAACTCTGTTCAACAAACATGTACACAAGCACCCGATTTTCCTGGGGTCTTTTTTGATGTTCCTCTGGTAAATTCCCCACTGAAGCCTACCTTGTAAAATAATTTTTATAACAACTTTTGTGCTAATATGAAAGTATTATTTCTTGATAACTCAGACTTTCTTGATAAACATCCTAATAAACCTATATTTTAGTAGTTTATTGTATTCCTATGCTTTATTGTAGGGACTATAAGGACCACTGAGATTTTTAAAATACTATACTAAATAACTCTAAGCCAAGATTGATTTCTGACTACTTGTGTCTTTTAATTGTTAACGTTTTATTTTGAACTAATTTTAGACCTACAAGAAAACTGCAAAATAGTATAAAGTCTCCTTATATCCCTTGCCCTGTTTTCCCTAATTTAATGTCTTACATAACCAAATCATTAAATATAGTGATTATATTATAATGTAAAAACAAAGAAAGGTCAATACAGAACTTTTATACTGACACTGATCTCTTTTCCTACTGCAGAAGTCACTTTGGATGAAACTGAATGATGAATTCAGAGATCTTACATTTTTCATAGGTGCCAGGAGTAAGTTTCACTCCACATGGATTTTTCTCAACCAATATAAAGATAACTCCCAACTCCCACTCCTCAAGGTGTGAGAATTATTATCTCAGGTATGTTTTAAGCCTATTTCTCTCTTCCTTCCTATTAGAGTGGCCTAAAAGTATAAATAAACATCTGTGGTATTATAAGAAATGAGGGAAGGAACTTTATCATTCAATGCAGCCTCAGAGCCCCTACAATGCCCATCACCCTCGCCTAAGGGGTCCATTGAGGACAGGCAGCTCTGCTCTGCAATGCAAAGCTTGGGCACAGCAGTCTTTGTGGAGGCTGGAGCAGCAGCACCTTATGTCCAGGCTCCCTATATGCACGTTATAGCTATTGCCCTCCAAAGTCCTGTCACTCTCACCTGGGTGCCACGAGGTGCTGCAGTGCTAATCCTGATGGGGGCTGACTAAACTCCTGTGTCCTTGCCACACGGAGGGATCTCCCCTCCCTCAGAGCCAGCCACTCTCACCCATAATTCTCCTTATCCCCTTTTATCCTTTCTTCTTCACAACTCCCATCTTAAATATCCACTGACAGCTCTCCTCTCAATAAACTGAAACATAAAGCTCTACTCTCATTCCCTGGGTGGGTTGAGTATGATGTGCTAAACTCAACCCATTTTTCTCCTCATAATATTCCC
Source organism: Hyperoodon ampullatus (assembly GCF_949752795.1). Classification (NCBI taxonomy): domain Eukaryota; kingdom Metazoa; phylum Chordata; class Mammalia; order Artiodactyla; family Ziphiidae; genus Hyperoodon; species Hyperoodon ampullatus. The sequence continues at coordinate 104,305,454 of NC_136918.1, read as the reverse complement.
TGCAATACATGTATCTTCAAAGCCTACATTACATTATTAAGAATGTTAAATATGTTAAATTATAGTAGTCCTTGATAGATTCCATAGTTTGTTTTTTTAAAGAAAGTTCTAAGCTTTAATCTTCCAAATCTATACAGAAGAAAAAGAGGATTCATGTTAAATTTTCAAACTTTTGGTTTGAGGGAAAGAAAGGAGGGAAGAAAGAAACCATGATATTATAGGAAGGGAAGCTAATAGGCATATCATTATTGTGGAAAACATTAAATATTAAAAAAAAACTGATGCTTCCAAATCTCTAAAGACAAAGCTGTCCTATATTTCATGTTGTGTCTGTTAATACTTAATAATGTTTTAATTTTACAGACAAGACAGTACTAATGTATTTAATTCAGTTTTGGCAAATATGTGAAACACTTGTAACCATTCTACATTCACTTGTCATGACAGCTGTGCTGATTGATCACAGCAGTCTGTAGGGCTGCAGCCTAAGGAATTCTCAAAATCATCTCAGCATAATGCTCAAAACATCCACCATTTGTGGACTTGAGTTAATAATTGGACCTGCTGGGTCTCTATGTTTGCCTTGATTTTAGTCTATGTTTCATACCTTGGCATCATATCATTTGGCTTAAATTAAAATGGTGTAACAAATATATAACAGTATATGTTATATAATAGAATAAATATACTCAGAAATGTATATTGGGGGAATTTATTATAATAGATGTTTCTTTTTTTTTTAGGTAACAGTCCATGGTATTTATTTCTGGTCAACAAGAGCTGCATTAATATTCAAAGACCCAGCCTCTTTACATCTGTGGCTCCCCCCTAATTTCTACTGCCTCACTGTCGTCTTCATCCAGCCAGCAAAAGAGGAGAGAGAACATGGAGGTGGCAACTATCCATCTTAAAAGCTTTGTTTCAAAGATTACTCACATCACTTCCTCTCCCATTTTATTGATGAGATCTAGTCACGTGGACTCACTTAACTACAAGAAAGCCTAGAAAATGTCTAGCCACAATCCTATTACTAGAGAAGGGGAGGATGGCTTGGGTGGAGGACTCGTAATCTCTCCAGCGGGTGTCAAGACAACAGGACACTGATGTCCTCTGAAGGCAATTGCTCAAACTGCAAGTGCTAATTTCAGAAGACATCAGTACAGCTCCATCTTCTTGCACATCTTACTGGAGTATAGTTGTGATGAAAGTGTTTGGACAGTTAGGAAACAAGCACAGACACTTACTTGGAGAAAAGCAAAAAGATAAAGATGACAACCTTTTTTATACAAACAAATAAATCAATGTTTCACTATGCTCTAGGGTCAAAATTTAACACTTTTGAATATATGGGAGCAACAATTATTTATTTTCTAAAAATTTTACTGAAATTAAACTTCCAAATTTGCATTAAACTATTTAGACATTTGGAAAAAAACCTAGAAAAGGTGATGGTTTCTATAACTTGTATTAGATTTTATATTTTTATACATTTTAACATATTGTTGAATGACATTCCATCACTGCAAACAATAGGAGTAGGTCCAAAAGAAAAAAATTGCTTTATATTTATGTTAAACTCCAAACACATAGAATGTTGATTATTTTCCATTTTTAATTCAGTGTGTTCTAATATTTGCATCTCAGGATGTTAGAAGGAGACAGATGTAGTGACATTTTCAAAGCCAAGAAAGCCATTATTTGAGAAACAAACAGCCACATGGAAGTTCACAAATAATTATAAATACATGGATTACCTGGCCTATACTGGTAGAAAGGGCTAGAAAGGAATACAGGAATAGCATATTTATTCAAGTTCATCAGAATCTCCACAATAGTAGGCTACAAGTATGTTCTCATTACATACAATACAAATAACATCTCACAATGTTTCCCCCCATCCTGTTTTCCTCTCCTAGGCTTTCTATTGATTTTGTAAAATACAAAAACACATGCAAATACACAATCAAATGCAGTTTAAGTTTTATATCAGAATCAGAATATACACTGGAAAATTCAGCCACTAATATATTATTGCACATAGAACTAGAAAACTACCAAAATTTCTAAAATTGAACCCTGTGCTCTATATCTTCTATTTGCCTATAACTATAAAATGTTTTCCTCATCCAGTAGGATGCTATAATTAAACTTTTAAGTCTCTCAAGATGGAAAAGGCAAACAATTTTAGCCTGTTATTCTTCAATACTTGATTACAATTATAGCCAATGATACTATTGCTTATAATTACATAATAATCTACACAAAAGAATTCTTCTAAAACTATACATATATAAAAGCCTAAATAGGTATCTGGTTGATATACAGAAGGCAATTGATAAATGTCAGCAACATTTATAAATATTTATATGGGAAAATATTTATAAAAATAGGATGAATGTATAATTTTATTTTCAAGCACATATTGAAAATATAAAGGCAAATGCTAATATCTGCTCACAGAAGAGCAATATGAATGACAACTCACTCACAAGTGGTTCCCTATATCTGTTTGATACACCAGTGCTTCATTAGGAAATGAAACACACACACCCAACACTTAGCACATGAGAACTCTGCCAGCATGGAACCCATTAAGCTTCATCAAAATGCTTTTGGAGTCCATGAAATACAGTGCTACAAGGAAGCCACACAAGAAGCAATTATTAAGTGACTGGGGAGATAAATCTAGTTATTAATACTGCACACCTGCTGTTCTTCTCTCTGCACTTTGATCTAACAGACGATGATTTGTAATGGCACAACCTCAACACCCACCCACCTGTAGTTTATTAGGAAATCAGCCAAGTAACAGTATTACTTAGTTACCAGCAGGAGGGAAGTAGACATGCAAAGAGTCAATTTTTGTCACTTCACGGGTGACACCTTCATCCAGAAATCACCCTTGGCACCTGTGCTGCACTTGGCCAGTGATATGCAAATTTAGCATCTCAGTGGGCAAAAGCTTATTCTTATTCAAAGACTCTGGGTTTGTGGAATATTGTATTGTTTTTAAAAGAGATGTACGTATGTATTATTTTTGCACAGTATGTGTTCTCCCAGTTTATACCTCAGGAGGGAAAACCACATTTTGTGTTTTCCCTTTGTTAGTGTTTTTTACAGACTATTTAAACTTCATCTAAAGGTGGAGCCTTTGGAGATATTTTAAAAACATGAGAATAACCACATAACTGCTTACTCAGCTACAGGAAAGAAGCTATCAGGTTGTTTCTGCACTGAACAATGTGGAAAAAAATCATCGTAGGACAAAAATCTCAGTTGTAGTGAAGCCTTTGCATTGACTTGGTAGTTTCATTTACTGGATTGTAAACAGGCTTCATTTGCCTCAAAATACCTTCACCATAAACTAGCATTGTAGAACAGAGACATTTCTTACAGTTCTAAGAGTAAGAATAAGAGTAAGAAACACCTGGAGTAGCAGGAAAATCACTCCAAACCAAAACTAGATGTCAACGTCCAGTATGCCTGTTTATATTTTGTGAAAATTTAACATATACTTAGTGTCTGCAGAGCAAACAAAACAGATACAAACCAAGTGATTTTTTAAGCATCTAAGATAGTGTATGGCTAAATTCTCTTTTTGAAATTTGTTTCCATTTGTAAACAATACTCTCCTCATTATCATGAGGTAACTTAAGTTGTATGTTTATGTGTGTGTATGTATGTATGTGTGTATGTATGTGTGTGAAAGACATCCAGATTCAATGCCAGTGTCACTTGTAAAATTTTAATACTTCTATATTTTTTTCCCTTCTAGAACTGTTTTCCTTTTCTCATAAGGAAAAACAGAATTATTCTTTAATTCACTTTACAATGATTTATCTGGTCATTTCACTTTTAACTGTGAAATCACTAAAGTGGTAAGGTCTTTGCCCAAACTTGGACAATAATTACATTTCTTAGGAAGAGATTTTACAGATCATATAGTGCCGGTATTAGCATTTAAACATTAAACTATATATTGATACATGAAACTATAAATTGGTACAATTAAATCATAATATACTAGATTTCACTTTGATTATGCTGCCCAACAAATCATTCCAGTACTTACTAGCTTTAACAGCCACTATTTCCTTGCTCACAGATTTGTGGGTAAAGAATTAGGGCAGGGCTCAGTAGGACACTTTTCTCCATTCCACCTGCTATTGGCTCTTATGGCTCAATGAGAGATTGAAGATTCAAGGCCTTATTCACTTGCCTAGAGTATTGATGTTGGTTGTCAGCCGAGATCCTTTGTCGTTTCTCCATGTGATCTCTCTTTTTATGTTCTCTCTTATTCTCCAGGGCCTCTAAGAGGTTTGCCTGGACTTCTCTATATGGAAGCTCAGAGTAGCAAGTAAGCATAAGTGGAAACCAGTAGGTGTCTTAGCTGAAACTCGCACAATTTTACTTCCACCAAATTTTACTGGCCAAAGCAAGTCAAAAGTCCAGCTCAGAAGAGAGTGGAGGGGAAATAGTCCTCTTAATAGGGAAAGAGGCATGTATATACAGGGAGAGAAGAAATTGCTAACAACCACTGCATATGGCAGAATTATCATACAGTTGGATTTTAGATTCTCTTTGCTTTACCTTGACTCCTGACCTTAGCTGAGATAAGGATGAGGTGACCTAGCTAGCTAGTGATTTACAGTATGCTGCTTAAAGTTTGAAATTCTTCAGGCAATATGTGGGTCTCATTTGTCTACATTGTTTAGGAATCTATGGATAGATAGATTAAACCCAGTTAAAACCTGTTGCACAACCTGATGCAGCTTTGTGACTGGTGGGGTGTAAGAGATCCTGCTGGAAACATTTTCCCAAGCTATTCAGAAACCAAGATTCTTCACACATAGCTCCATGGCTCACAGTTCAGAGACAAAGTACATCTTGTGTGACCAAGAAAGGAACTGGACGGGCTTCCCTGGTGGCGCAGTGGTTGAGAGTCCGCCTGCCGATGCAGGGAACACGGGTTCGTGCCCCGGTCTGGGAGGATCCCACATGCCGTGGAGCGGCTGGGCCCGTGAGCCATGGCCGCTGAGCCTGCGCGTCCGGAGCCTGTGCTCCACAACGGGAGAGGCCACAACAGTGAGAGGCCCGCGTACGGCAAAAAAAAAAAAAAAAAAAAAAAAAAGAAAGGAACTGGAGAGCTGCACCTGTAAGTTTCTAGGGCCCTTGATGTTTGCCTGTGTTTTCTTTCTCTTTCTTTACCACACTGTTCATTTTCATTAAAGTCTTATGTTTGTACACTCAGCAGAGTCTTGTGAGTACTTTTGATTATCTAACCTTGTGTCATCATTTTAGACAATCTATTATAACTCATTACCAAAAAATGAAACAATATAATCCCTTCATTTATAAAACACACACACACAAAGTGAGACCCTACTGAACCACTTATAATCTAACAATAAATTTTTGGTTTAAAACTTTACATTTTCTATTAGATGAAAAGGGTCAGAAGTACCTGTTTTTTTATGAATACTTATTTTACTACTACTGATACTATTTCTAATAATAATGATGGCTAATTTATTCAGTGTTTACCATAAGCCCAGAATTTAAATCCACAATGTCATTTATTTGTCACAGAAATATTATGATATAAACAATATCATTATTTATAAAATTATTAACACTATATATGAATTTTCCAAACACATCAATAGTCTTCAAATACATTACAGTTTACATATTTTTGCTAAGTTTAGTACCTCTCCACTGTCTTTGATAGCATTTGTATTTATCAGCCTAATAGACTTTGTAAACTTTTCTTTTCCAAATTATGTCAGCATAGGATATTTCAGAAGCATGTTTCCTTCTAGACAGCTTGATAAGAATGATTAAATTGTTCCTTCTGAATATTCTTCTACATAGCTAATTTTGCTTTTCTAAGATATATTTTATCCAAAGTATCTTCTTCCACATCTGTCATTAGAGAGTATTCATTAAAATATCAATATTAAGTTATTATCTGATTTGGAGCCCTAATTTTATGAACACAAGGAAGGATACACACTTCTAGAAAACTGAACTACCTTAGTCTCCATCCTTTCTTTACCCAGTGGCTCTCTTTTGTACAGTGCCCTTACACTAAAATCTTATTTTCTTTACACTCATCTTAAAAGAAATACTTTTACCCCATTTCTCAACACAGTTTGCATTGAATCTATGAAAAATTTCACTTTGGGCTGAATTTCTGTCTCCCCTTGATTTTTCAGGCACTCTGTTTTTCAGGAGAAGAGCCCCTTTTAGATATGAGGGTTTCTTCTACATTCCTGGGAGACATTTGTCTATCCTGGAATTGACAACTAAAGTCCTCATTCAGAAGGATATCAAGCAAAGCAGATCAGGTCATATATCGCAAAGATTACCCAGAAAATGCATAAAACTGAGGAGTAAACCCATTGGTTTATTAACAATAAGCCTAAGCCGATAAAGGGAACTAGGGTCTTTGAAGAAATAGCTGATTCTGGGACTAGAGCAAGAAATATACAGAACGAACCTGAAGAAATTTGCACCACCATAAAATGAGGAAGTTTTCAACACACACACACACACACACACACACATTGATGAGAGTATGTCAGACACAAGAGCAAACTGAAAGTGCTCTCAGTGGCCAAAGCTGGAAAAATGTGAGCAAAAAATCAATTAAAACATATGAATGAGTCTGAATTGGTATAAATAAATAATGAAAAGTACATAAGTGGAGAAGATACAAATCTCCAATGCAGAAAAATTCCAAATAATGTTATGTAGATACTCCGCCCTCAAGGAAGTTGAGCACAACTCCTCATGTCTAAAGTGTGGGCTATGCATAATGATATCTTTCCAAAGAGTATGTTATGGAAGTGGGGGAGGAGGAAAGGAATAACTTTATAGTGGAGAAACCTGACAAACACTACCTCAGCCAGTGACAAAGCTCCACATTAAGGAAAATGTCATGCTGATAATATGTACCCTTGAGAAAATGTGATAAAATGGCATTCTGTCTTTATGGTCTTATTCCCTAAAACCCATAACCTCAAACTATACATGAGAAAACATCAGGCAAATCTCAATAGAGGGATATTTTACAAAGTACCTGAACAATACTCCTCAAAACTGTTAATGTCGTGAAAATCAAGGAAAGTATGAGAAATTGTCACAGCTAAGAGGAGTCTAGGAAGACATAATGACTTCATGTAATGCAGTATCCTGGATGAGATCCTGAGACAGAAAAAGACACTGGGTTAAAAACTAAAGAAATCTGAATAAAATACGGACTTTGGTTAACTATATCAGTATTGGTTTGTTAATTGTAACACATAAGATGTTAATAAAAGGGACAATTGGGTATAGGGATTATGGGAACACTGTACTAACTTCACAATTTTTCTGTAAATTTAAAAATATTCTTAAAATTTGGCTTTTTTAGAATCAAAAGCCTAGATATGGATTGAAGTGCTTAAAACAGGGGAGAAAATCAATGTATATTCCTAAAGACAGATTGAACAAAGAATAAAAAAAAAATCATGAGATCAATTCAAAATTAAGAAGATCCAAAAAATCTAATTATCTATGTCTGTAACAGTTTGCAGATATTTCAACTGTTATAGTTCATGGCTTTGTGAATGAACTTTGCAAGTCAAAACCCCACTGATAATAATAGAGTTATAAAATATCAAGGAATTGATAAAGAATTGTATAGGGGGCATTATAAAACAAGGGATGTCAAAAGGACCTATGAATAATAAAAGTGTAAACAAGAAACACAACTATTTAAAAATTTTAGAATAAATTTTGAAGAGTTCATTGAATCATGATGAAAATTTTAAAAGCACAAATAACTGTACTTTGAAAATAACAAGCTGTGGAAACTTATACAATCAAATTTGGCCAAAGATAAAAAAACATACTAAAAAAGTCTGGGTGCAAAGTCATTTTACATTTGCATTTTTACAAGTGCTCAAGAAAAATAATAATTTCTATAATAACAAAGATGGAAAGTTTGTTAAATTATCTCATGAAATCTATTTAAGCCTGATATTATTTCATGCAAAAACAGTACTATATAACAATATCTATAATATTCATGGTAAAATCCAAAAGAAAAATTCCATTCAGCAATATATAATTTTATACCCAAAATACAAACAAAATTTTTGTTATAAAATTGATAATATTAAAATGTAAGTTAAAAAGGAAAATTATCTGATCTTTCTAAATCAAAAATAAAAATCACATCATTGTTTCATTGAATGATGAAAAGTTGTCATAAATATAACCCATAGGGTTTAAAGTATTTTTTTAAGAATTAAAATAAATGTTAACATGAATTCCCTATAATCAATAACCAATATCATTCTTAATATTGATCTTCATAACAAGCCAAGATGACTGCAGTTAACATTGTTCTATTAATTTTGATCAATGAATTAAACACTCTAAATAGATATAAGGAGTATTGGACAAGTAGAAGAAAAGTTACCATTGTTTGCAGAAGTAGAATTCTTAATAGTCATCTAGAACTTAGTATCTCCAAAATTAAATTCTCTCCCAGAACACATACAAAATAGTGTTTCTCATGTCAATAAATGATACCACATCCAGCCACTAGTTCAACCAAAACCCAAGGAGACATTTTTCATCTTTCATTTCCCTTATCACCCCATTCAATCCATGAGCAAGTTTTGGTGGACCTGATAATCTCCAAAGTTGACCTATGCACTTCTACTCTACAATTCTTCCCTTACTTAGCAACTCCAGTGATTTTTAAATCAATTATAAGTCACTTCCTAACAATTTAAAATTATCAATATGATATGATAATATATTTTTATAAATATAACATATAATAGTATAGAAATTATTTAAGTGACTTGCTCTAAAAAACAATAAATTTAAAGAAAAGAAAATGCCAAATTGAACCAATCAAATCAAAGAGATATTCTTCTAATTAGTAGAATTCTTTTGGTCTTTTTTTTTCCTCACATAAAACATAAAAATATGATGTCAGATCCTGGGTAAAAAAAAAAACTACAAAGGGCTTCCCTGGTGGCGCAGTGGTAGAGAGTCTGCCTGCCAATGCAGGGCACACGGGTTCGTGTCCCAGTCCGGGAAGATCCCACATGCCGCGGAGCGGCTGGGCCCATGAGCCATGGACGCTGAGCCTGTGCGTCCGGAGCCTGTGCCCCGCAACGGGAGAGGCCACAACAGTGAGAGGCCCGCGTACCGAAAAAAAAAAAAAAAAAAAAAACTACAAAGTTTCAGAAGCACAAAATTGAGAATACATTTCTATTCTCCAAGTCATACTCCAAAGAAAAGAAAAGAATGGTGAAACAGACATTGACCAATGAATAAGGAATAATCCGGATTGGCATTATTTCAATAACCTGATAGAAAATAAGACTCATAAGAGATTATTGTTTTGAGTGAGGATGCACCTGAAAACACTTTTCATGACAAATGCGTAATGGGAATCAGTTAATAAGGATATGTGCTTTCTAAGAATCATTTATAACTTGTCAAATACTCAGCCAAAGAATCAATATATGTACAAAGAAGGCAGTATGAGCAAATTACCATTACTCCTAAAAGATCATGCATATGGATGGACGGATGAATGAATGAAGGGGTGGAAGGAGGGATGAAGGGATGGAGAAATAAATAATTGGGATAAAAATAAAATATATTCATGGAAATGAACGGGTTTCTTTTGAGAAAACAAAACAATCATCTTAAGAACTACAAAGTTACATCCATTAAATCATGTAAAGAGCTATAAATAAATAACGTTTTTCTTTAAGTAAAATATAGGAAGGATGAGGGTTACAGATACAGAAATAGAAATAAAATTATGTTTTTTTTTCTTGAGAAGGAATGTGTTTTCTTTTAAAACACTAACATTTCTGCAAATTGCAGTGTATACAATAATGTTAATGCAATAAGAAGCCCTACAGAAACTTTATGTAGAAAATGCAATGAGAGCCAAATAGTAAAAGTGATAACGTGATGTTGTACTAATAAGAATATATGAAGCCGGACTTGTACACCTGATGGTAATTACATCACTAACACCTGAGGAAATGAAAATTGATTAATGAGAAACAGATGCTAATTTTGAAGACTGCAAATTCAAATATGTTCAATAATGTGAAGATGTGGTATGCAAATGAAGTATGGAATGCATCATATACCAGGAATTATAAGAAAAGAAAAAAACAAAGATGTTTTAAGAATTGTATAAAATATAACGGATAGAAAAATAGATCAAAACTAACATGAACTAAAAATAGATCTAAACTAACATGGGGGGCTTTATTTTTTAGCTATTTGAATGTTACTTGATAATCAAAACTAACAATTTCATAGCTACAAGAAATGTGAATGTGGTTCTCTTATGCCAATTTTATTAATTACATATTTGTTCAAAAATTAATCTGAATCTTAGCTTATAAGCAGAAGTTGAGACAAAATATGAAATTAACATTTTTTAGAAAGTGTTTGTTCTTCATGTGACTGAAGTTCCAGTACACAACATCAACACTGATGGAAAAAACATGTCATACTAATTAAATATTAGTATAGTGAAAAATTCCATTTGCATTGACAAAGACATAATAAACTCTGATTTTCCTAATTTTTTTTTTCTTTTGGCCATGCCACGAGGCTTGCAGGATCTTAGTTCTCCAGCCAGGGATTGAATCCGGGCCATGGCAGTGAAAGTACCGAGTCCTATCCATTGGACTGCCAGGGAATTCCAGTGATTTTCCTAATTTCTTAATCACTCAAAGTTACTTTTTCTTAGTTTCGGCAAAGTCCTTCCACTTCTCTAAGACCTTAAGGTAGATGACACTGACCTACTTTTCAACCTCAGATGAACACCTGCAATTAAGATGTTACTCTGCATCATTTACATCATTACATTATGCAGATGAGCTTTCAGAATGCTAACTAGGATATTTTACTCCTTGGCACCTGCAGTACAATTTTATTCTTTGTATCAGGAATAGAAACAGCTGCACTTCAGCAAACCAATAGTACTAGAAAGAAACAAACCATCAAAGTATAATAATCCAGAAAAATCTCTAAAACTATGTCATTGGGGAAATTTAACTCACTAGAGATAGAAAGTGTTGCTTCATAATTGAATCGAATAAAGGGAAAAAACAGTATTGAAAATTGTTCAATTCTTCCAGTGCCCTGAATGGTCAACATCTATTAAAGAGCCAGAAAATGTCGTTCAAATCAAGGTCCCTACTTTCCTGGAGGCAATAAAATGCATGACACACAAGGAGTGATGTATTTCTGAGGCTCCTGAAGAATACCAAGTCCTTGTCTTTTCACATTTTGTCCTTTAAAACCTATATCTACATTTATGGCAATTTCCTTGAGAGTTTAGTGAGGTTATTTAAAAAAAAATCTTAAGTATTTAACATAAGACTAAAATCATAAAATATGTTTCCTTGGGAGACAATTTAAGTGACAGCAAGAGAGCTTATATCTTTAAGGATCTTTCATTCCAATGATGTTATTAGGAAAAAAGCATGCTATTTATTTGGAAGAAACACGTTTTCAAGAAAATAAAAAGAATTGCTGTATCAATAAAAATAATTGCTTTATCAGTTTCATATACCTTTGCCTACAGCAGTAATATATCAAGGATATTTTAAATTGAATCAAAATACAACACACCAACTCAATTCATTTCTATCAAAAGCAGTAAATCTAAGGCAGTATAGATTCTCATTTTTCCCAGCATCAACAAAAATAATGCCATATTTATTTGCACTGGCTTCTATAATAGCAGACATAATTCTAAATGAACTCCCATTTTCAAACAAAGAAGACGATTTTTTTAATTAAATGTATCATGAACAATTAGGGTAGAAGAAAAGTTTTCTGCATTTCCAACCACTTAAGATACTAAATATAAAACTTGTAAGAATTTTAAGTGCTTATAGAATACTGTCAGAATTATAATTGGAGGTGAGGAAACATCAAGGGATTTTGCTGTATTTCTTAAGAAAATGTGGAAATCAGAAGATAGCTAATTTTAGGTGTCTATGCTTACCTCTTTTGAAGAGATTTTCTATTTTGCCAGAAACACACACACACACACACACACACACACAAACAGCTGAAGTAAATGAAATTTAACAAGACCTTGATGGTTTTGTACCTGACCAATTCTTCTCTTGTAAATGATTAGGAAAGGCTTATTTTAGATATTTTTTTCCAACAAAGGCAGAAACATTTACCTCTAAAAATTGGAACCAGCATTTTTTAAGTAAGTGCTAAAACAAAATATACCTAGTGCACACCAACAGGGAGAGTTGACAATCTGAAAACAAAAAATGCACAAATCCACCAATCATACTAACATTAACTTATATAACTCAGTGTTACTCTAACTAAAAGATGCAGTTCTACACGGTAGCCAATGTACAATAAAACACAGAATTCCTCCAGGGCTTAATTAAAATTAACTGCCTGCATATAAAGACTGGATTCTGGGAAATAAAGTTGCTGAATAGAAGGCAATGGGAAATGCCGTTCATTACATGCAAAGAAAGTAAAACACTGGAAAACAGCACAGATCCCTTGGGTACACATCAGCAGAACTAGAAATAGAGGAACTTGATAAGGATTGGGGATTAGTTTCAGCTTCCCTAAAAAAATCCAACCTTCGAAATATTCTCTAAAATCTCCTTTTTGTTTTATTTTCCAATTAATATGTACATATTAAACAAGTGTCTTATTCCTAGGGCAATTTAATTCTCAAGATTAATGTTAATTCATTGATTCTTGGACTCAGTCCTGGGCCATCTTGTATTCAGTTCTTCATTTTCAGCTGCTATTAATTGCATTCAAGGTTTAATTCAGTACAATTGGCAAGATGGTCTTAATGTTCCCCTTGGCTTGATTAATTTTTTTTAGCTTCCTAGACTTTCTTTTTGTAAAATTTTTATTTAATATTGGAGTATAGTTGATTAACAATGTTGTGTTAGTTTCAGGTGTACAGCAAAGTGATTCAGTTATACATATATATGTATGTATTCTTTTTCAAATTCTTTTCCCATTTACATGGTTTGAAAGTATACATGTACCCCAATGTTCATTGCAGCATTGTTTACAATAGCCAAGATGTCGAAGCAACCTAAATGTCCATCGACAGATGAATGGATAAAGAACTTCTGGTACATATATACAATGGAATGTTATTCAGCCAGTGATTAAATTTTAAACAGATTTCTTCCTAACTATAGGCTCCCAACCTCCCTTTCTGTTAGAACATTTACTTTAGAAAACTTGCAATTGTAAATTATTTCTCTGTCCCTTTGAGATGTAAATTTTTTCCCAGACTCCTGTCAGTTTTACAAGCCAAGATATTTCCCCTCAAAGACCTGAGAAACATCCCTTTGAAAGGTAATTATAAAATCAAAAGAAAAGGAAAGCATCATATTGACCAACCTCATCCTAATGTACTCCAATACTTTTCCACTAGCTCATCTCAGTGCTTAAAACTCCTTATTGGTTAAAACTTTTCTGCCTGTCATTTCCATGGAGTTGAGTCCAATACCTCTTAAGTATGTCAATAATCTTGACCTCTACTGCAATAGTCTTGAATAAAGTTTTCCTTGCCTGTTTAACTCTATCTGGTTGGTATAATGTTTCTCTGACAGACTGAGAGGGTAAAAAAGGTACTGGTAGCTTTTCTTAGTTAGAAATAAGAGTGATTTCATCTAAAGATCAGATGATACAGAATTAAAATAAGCAGTCATTGAATGTAAAACATTGAGTTCCAGCAGTGCTATGTTATCTGCTACTACTCTTCCTTAAGGTAAGAACTAATATCTACCTATGCTTTTAATAGAGTATGGCAAATAGAAGGTAAAAATAAATATTTTTGAATTGCAGCATGAATGAATGAAGGAATCAAGGGGTCAAAATATATAAAATGCCCCTCCAAAAAAATTCATGTAGGCAATATTTTCCTAAGCACCTCCTTTTTTTCTTATATTTGCTCTGCCTTTTGTCTTCTCAGTTTCCAAAACTAAGTTGACTCTCTTGAACATTCCATTAGCTTCTACAAATAATTTAAGCAAGAGTAGATTTGAAGCCACTAACAATGGCAGGTTTGAAATGCAAGTTGTAGGTACATCCTTTTAGAAATATGTCAAATATATGTTTTCATACAAAGATTTTCCCAACTTTTACATGTGTACCCTTAAACAAGAATTCTTTTAAAATATTATTTAACTCATCAGATAATTATGATTGGAAATGTAAAATATAGATATGTAATAAGATAATAAGATATTCTATCCCAAAAGAACAATATTTGAAGACAAATCTGTACCTGTAAGATAAGGCACAAGAATTCAAAAAAGAACTCAAATATCATTTTATTTACAAAGGAGCTGACTATATTTCTGATTGAAATATTTTAATTTGTCTGAATTGCAGATATGTGCTTTAAGCTAATTCACATATAATGCCAATAAACCATATTTGCACAAAATGACACATCAGGAGAGGGATTATCTATAAGCACTTCCAAAGATTTGTAATGACTGCATATTTCTCATGTTAAGAATAATTTGCAGTTGCTATCTAGTCAATAAAACATCAAGCCTTAAATATAACTATAAATGTAAAAAACAAACAAAAAAGCCTTTAAATTCCATGTAGTAAAAAGCAATGTTATATGTGTATCTGAACCCACTGTCTTCTTTTTAGAAGGGAGATCTGAGAGGTTTAACACCCTGAACACCACACTAGGTACATGCATTTTAAATATTGTTTTATTTCTACTTAACCACCTATTACAATGTTCATAATGCTTGAACTGTACTTATAAGTTAAAATATATATAAATCTTGAGTCTTCAAAGAACATAGCTAACTACATACATATTCACAGATTTTGCACATGTAAACAACTATAATATTCTACTAAAGACCCATTTAGAAAATAACAGGTTTATGTGTGTATTTTCTATGCAGTAATGCATACAAAATAAAAATATAGTCTACTCTTTTTTACGAATGCCTGCATACCATTTAAAATCCAATTTTAGACCTGAGATATCGTGGAATTGTAGATATGGCTGTACAATGATATTAGTAAAGTTTATATTATAGTTTATGAAATAAGCAATGAAATGTTCAAAAGTATAAAACACAGACAAGTTTGTGTATGTTTTGAGTGGTGCTTTCAGGAAATAATCTTTTGAGGAGGTTTAAACTTGGATATAGTTTCATCAAATAAAGTATTGCACTAATTAATTAGTGCCATGAAGCTCAGGTACAGAAAAACACGTCTACCATCTCGTCTAGCAAGCACATCTATGAAAATCAGAAACTAGTATCTCTCTACTTGATTTCCCTATTTTATTAACGTAACTTAGCTGGTTGAACAAATCTTATCTTTTAATCCACTTTTCTATTCCACATGGTTTTTGCCAATGCATTTAAAAAAAATTTTCTTCTCTCTGGTTGATTTCTATTTTATACATAATAAGTCAATAAGGTAACAACAGGTCAATGAAAATATAATGGCTGGTAAGTTTCAAAACTGTTGAAAAATGTGTTTCCTTATTTATTTTCACTTTGGATGATCTGTCCATTGGTGAAAGTGGGGTGTTAAAGTTGCCTACTATGAATGTGTAACTGTTGATTTCCCCTTTTATGGCTGTTAGTATTTGCCTTATGTAGTGAGGTGCTCCTATGTTGGGTGCATAAATATTTACAATTCTTATATCTTCTTCTTGGATCGATCCCTTGATCATTATGTAGTGTCCTTCTTTGTCTCTTGTAATAGTCTTTATTTTAAAGTCTATTTTGTCTGATATGAGAATTGCTACTCCAGCTTTCTTTTGATTTCCATTTGCATGGAATATCTTTTTCTATCCACTCACTTTTAGTCTGTATGTGTCCCTAGGTCTGAAGTGGGTCTCTTGCAGACAGCATATATATGGGTCTTGTTTTTGTATCCATTCAGCCAGTCTGTGTCTTTTGGTGGGAGCATTTAATCCATTTACATTTAAGGTAATTATCAATATGTATGTTCCTATTCCCATTTTCTTAATTGTTTTGGGTTTGTTATTGTAGGTCTTTTCCTTCTGTTGTGTTTCTTGCCTAGAGAAGTTCCTTTAGCATTTGTTGTAAAGCTGGTTTGGTGATGCTAAACTGATGAAAGAAATTAAAGGTGATATAAATAGATGGAGAGATATACCATGTTCTTGGATTGGAAGAATCAACATTATGAAAATGACTCTACTACCCAAAGCAATCTACAGATTTAATTCAATCCCTATCAAACTACCACTGGCATTTTTCACAGATCTAGAACAAAATATTTCACAATTTGTATGGAAACACAAAAGACCCCGAATAGCCAAAGCAATCTTGAGAACAAAAAAAAAAAAATGGAGCTGGAGGAATCAGGCTCCCTGACTTCACACTATACTACAAAGCTACAGTAATCAAGACAGTATGGTACTGGAAGAAAAACAGAAATATACATCAGTGGAACAGGATAGAAAGCCCAGAGATAAACCCGCACACAAATAGTCACCTTTGATAGTCACCTTTATCTTTGATAAAGGAGGCAAGAATATACAGTGGAGAAAAGACAGCCTCTTCAATAAGTGGTGTTGGGAAAACTGGACAGGTACATGTAAAAGTATGAGATTAGAACACTCCCTAACACCATACACAAACATAAGCTCAAAATGGATTAACAACCTAAATGTAAGACCAGAAACTATCAAACTCTTAGAGGAAAACATAGGCAGAACACTCTATGACATAAATCACAGCAAGATCCTTTTTGACCCACCTCCTAGAGAAATGGAAATAAAAACAAAAATAAACAAATGGGACCTAAGGAAACTTCAAAGTTTTGCACAGCAAAGGAAACCATAAACAAGACCAAAAGAGAACCCTCAGAATGGGGGAAAATATTTGCAAATGAAGCAACTGACAAAGGATTAATCTCCAAAATTTACAAGCAGCTCATGCAGCTCAATATGAGAAAAACAAACAACCCAATCCAAAAATGGGCAGAAGACCTAAATAGACATTTCTCCAAAGAAGATATACAGATTGCCAACAAACACATGAAAGAATGCTCAACATCATTAATCATTAGAGAAATACAAATCAAAACTACAATGAGATATCATCTCACACCAGTCAGAATGGCCATCATCTAAAAATCTAGAAACAATAAATGCTGGAGAGGGTGTGGAGAAAAGGCAACACTCTTGCACTGCTGGTGGGAGTGTAAATTGATACAGCCGCTATGGAGAACAGTATGGAAGTTCTTTAAAAAACTAAAAATAGAACTACCATACGACCCAGAAATTCCCCTACTGGGCATATACCCTGAGAAAACCGTAATTCAAAAAGAGTCATGTACCAAAATGTTCATTTCAGCTCTATTTACAATAGCCAGGAGATGGAAGCAAGCTAAGTGTCCATCATCGGATGAATGGATAAAGAAGATGTGGCACATATATACAATGGAATATTACTCAGCCATAAAAAGAAATGAAATTGAGCTATTTGTAGTGAGGTGGATGGACCTAGAGTCTGTCATACAGAGTGAAGTAAGTCAGAAAGAGAAAAACAAATACCGTATGCTAACACATATATATGGAATCTATGAGAAAAAAAAAGTCATGAAGAACCTAGGGGTAAGACAGGAATAAAGACACAGACTTACTAGAGAATGGACTTGAGAATATAGTGAGGGGGAAGGGTAAGCTGTGACAAAGTGAGAGAGTGGCATGGACTTATATACACTACCAAACGTAAAGTAGATAGCTAGTGGGAAGAAACCACATAGCACAGGAGATCAGCTCAGTGCTTTGTGACCACCTGGGTGGGGGATAGAGAGGGTGGAAGGGAGGCAGACACAAGAGGGAAGAGATGTGAGAACATATTTATATGTATAACTGATTCACTTTGTTATACAGCAGAAACTAACACATCATTGTAAAACAATGATACTCCAAAAAAGATGTGAAAAAAAAATGTGAATCTTCAGATTCAGGAAATCCAAAGAATCTCAGTTAGAATAAATAAAAAAGAAATATACTTCTAAATACATGAAAATGAAATAGCTTATTACCAAAAATAAAAGGGAGATCTTGAATGTAGCCAGAGAGAAAAACAAATGGTTTGCAACACTGCAGCAGTAAGCCTGATTGTCAACAACGAAAGACCAAAGAAAGTAAAACTATATCTTGAGTGCACTGAGAAAAAATAACTGTCTTCCTAGAACATATGCACAAGGAAACTGCCTTTCAGGAATAAGCATGAAATAGAACTATTTTCAGACAAAAAAAAAACCCAGAGTGTTACTAGCAATAAGCCCTCACTAAGCAAAATTTTAAAGGATATACTTAAAACAGAAGGAAAATGATCAAGAGGAAAGGGCTAGATGCTAAAAGAAATGATAGGCAAAGAAATTGTTAAATGTATGGGCAAATTCAAGCAAATATTAGACATAATTGATAATATCTAAATTATAGAATGGCATACAATTGGGAAGAAAGTCATCATGGTTGTATTGTGCCAAAGAAGAGAAAGGAAACTGATTAACTTTAGCATGTCACTAAACTTTGTTTAAATTAGTATGAACATTAGAATTTCTATTTCCTAAGGTATTATAAATATAATGTCCAAACTACTAAAGGAAAAATATTGAAATAATAAATAAGGAAATAATACAATTAATCCAAAAATGTAAAAAAAAGAAGAAAATATATAGAATAAATAGTAGAAAAGGAAAGTGTAAAATAAAATAGGCATGAATAAAATATTTATTTGATTATGATAATATAAATGAGTTACATATTCAGTACAACACAGAATTTAAGACTGTAATTGGTAAATCACAAATATGTTCATTACCTGAAACATGCCTACAATATAAGGACACAAAAAGCCTTTTTAAGATGTGGGAGAACATATACAATAATTTCAAATAGAAAAAATGCTGGTGTAATAATCTTAATATCATACCATATTGTCTTTGCCAGAGGTGAAGTCACTTCAGAAAATGAAGAACAAATAAAATGAGTTTTTTCCCCACACCATAAAAATTCTACATGGATTAAGGACTTATGTATAAAACCCAAATCCATTAATCTTTCTAACCAGTACAGGAATATAGCTGTAAATTTGGGGGTAAAGGAAGATTTTCTACATAAAAAGAACAAAATATAGAGAAAAGACTTATGAATTTAAATATATTGAAACTATAAATTTCTGTTGAGAACATGAAAAGATAATGTGCAAAATAAGAAAATATTTGCAATACATAAAGCTTACAAAGGAATAAGTATCCAGAATATATATTTTTTAAAACTCATAAATATCTATGAGACTTTTAAAAATCAAAAGAGAGCAGGCAAATGAATTTAGTAGGCACTTCATGAAAAAGAAAAAAATAATGTGCAATAACCATACTGAAAGGTATTCAAATTCAATAGAAATAAGGCAAAGCAAAATGACTGTGATACAATTTTACTTCCACCAGATCAGCAAAAATTAAAGTCTCTTAAAATGAAATATTTGCAAAGATGAAAAAAATCAGAACTCATTCACTGTTGACAGTGAGAGGACATTGGCATGATTGTTTTGAAAAACAAGTTGACGGTATCGAATGAAGTCAAAGATCTGAAGCCTCAAGGTTAAATGTGCTTGTGCACTGATGGGGGCTCATAAAAGAGTATGCCATAAGACAGAGTCATGTAAAACGGAAAAATTTTAGACACAGGCTAAGGAAGATAGCATATAAAAATATAGGCCAGAGGAAAAAGTTATGCCATTAAAGCAAAAGAGGTAAATATCACTAGGTGTGACAAGTGGTCTAGCTGAAAGAGATTGACCATAAATCATTAAGCATGAAATAGCATGATATAGCCAATAAATAGAATCAGAACTCCCAAGAGGAAAAAATCATGGCAAGGTAATATAGGCAACAATGGTTTAATTAAAACCTAGAACATGGCTTGAACTTTAAAGTTTGGGAATATAGCCAGGTAAAAAAATCAAGAGGACATGTTTGATGAGATAAACAATACATGACAAAGAACAGAAGTGGGGGTGAGCATGGGACTTGCAATACAGGGAATACTACAGGTTTTCACTAGATGAAAGTATTGGGTAGGTATGGGTTAGATTAGAAGAAATACTATGACTGGACAGAGAAAGTTTAGATTTAGCATAATAGAAAGAACAGAAGAGAATAGAGGCTTTAGTGTAGGGAAGTAATGTATAAAACTGGCATCCAATCATGGATTTTGCCAGAAGCAGTGACTGACTCTAGCTGAATTAAAAAAGGAAACTAGGGACTTCCCTGGTGGCGCAGTGGTTAAGAATCCACCTGCCAATGCAGGGGACACGAGTTCGAGCCCTGGTCTGGGAAGATCCCACATGCCGCGGAGCAACTAAGCCCGTGCGCCACAACTACTGAGCCTGCACTCTAGAGCCCGCGAGCCTCAACTACTGAAGCCCACACGCCTAGAGCCCATGCTCCGTAACAAGAGAAGCCACCACAATGAGAAGCCCGCACACCGCAATGAAGAGTAGCCCCCGCTTGTAGCAACTAGAGAAAAACCTACACGCAGCAACGAAGACCCAACGCAGCCAAAAAATAAATTAAAAAAAAAAAAAAGGAGATGGCTTCAGGACTGGAAAAACAAAACAAAAAAGCAAACTAGGGAATTACTCTTGTAAACCAGGAATGAGTGGTAATGAATTTGACTAGGGTGGTAGGAAAAGAAGACAGGCAGAGAGAGAAAGAGAGAGAGAGAGATTCTGAAAGAAAAAGTAACGGAATTTAAGTGCCTGCTGTTCATGCTCCAAAAATTAACTGAAAGAAATGAGTAAGTCAAAGATGACTCCAAGATTTAACCCTTAGGTGACTGAGAACTTAATAGAAATGAAATATCTGATAAGAAATACTAATTTAGGATGTGAAGCGAATGTTTGATATCTGTTTGTTGTGGTGGAATCCATTCAAGGAGATATGTTCATTGGGCAACTGGTGTAGAAGCTGGAACTTGGGTAAATGGACTTGAATTATGCTTTTAGGTGTAAAATATATGACAATTGATGATGAGCTGCTATAAATTATTCATAGCCACTTAATCATTTTATATATTTCAAACATTTCAAAAATAGTATCAGGTATGTATTAAAATATTCTAGGGAATGTTTTCTTCCTTTATGTGTCTTTAATCCTTACCACAAACCCTCAATCCAGGTACTATTGCTATTAACCATATTGTAAACGTGAAAACACGTGCAACACAGAGAGGTTAAGTGACTTGGCCAAGGTCACATAGCTACAGACAGAGTGGGATACCACGTAGGTACTCTGAATCCCAAGCCTGAACTGTAGCCACTGTGCAATACTTATTACAGGTGCTAAGGGTAAATAGGCTCCAAACGTTCATAGAATGAAAATTAGTTGATTCTGCTAAAATTGAAAGACTGAACTATTTCTTTAAAGGTTACTGAAAACATCATGAAATAAAATCTGTAACAGAATTGGCAAATAATATAATCATAAAACTGATTTTCTTTTTCCAGAAAGAAAAAACACTTCAGTTACTCAAAGTGTATATTTCATAACTGAAAGCATACCTTAAGCAATGTGTGTAGATATTATCTATGTGTATGTAGATTTAATTTTTATAAGTTTTTGTAACCTCCAAGGCTTCATATGTTTTAAAAGACTACAACAATGCATTTAACTTTTGTACTGAGCTGTATGCAAATTTTCCAGTTACTGCTTTAGAATTAGTTTTGAAGATTTTATAGATCACCCAGAAATTTTGAATATAATAATTTTCTCTTCATAAACAATGGTTATTATTATAAGACAACACAACTGAAGATAAGGCTGCATAGTAATAATACATATCTGAAACTAGAACAATGTGTTTTCTCAAGATGAACTTTTCAATGCACTCCTGAAATTCTGAAAGTAACTATGCGGCATGTGCTATAATTATGTGTTATAGAAAATGATTAAAAGAAGATGTTCTTCAGAAACAAATATAAAGCAATAGTAGAACTCTCTCTTTGCTCTGATTTGCAACAATGCTACCACACATTTTATCAAAAATAAATTTCACTTTAAAACTTTCAGGGTCACATATACACTAATATTAATACACAAATGTATTACACACACACACACACACACACAATAAAATATGGCATCTATTGTTCTTTTTTTCTTTTACAAGTAAAGTTAAACCATCTTTATTTTTTCTACTATGGAAACTCAAGTCTCATTTTAAATATTTATATCCCATAAGCTACATATAAGGAAACTCTCAAAAATGTAAGACAAATTGTGCCTAGTAGTGAATTCCAACTAGGCAAATCATATATTTCCTAAGATAGCTCCAATAAACTACAATTGTATACATAGTAAACATGCTTTAAAAATAAGTATCTTTATTTCTTAGATTAGCATGAATCTGTCCATGGGATTTAGCAAAAACTATAGATCAAAGATAAGATTCAATTAGAAAATTAAAATGAGTTTCTGAGCATTGATAAATTTAATACTTTAGGGTACTTGGTAGAAGTGTGCATGTTGCCTACTGAAATCACTTTATTACTGCCTTGTATAACTGTGTCCTACTTTTTCTTAAGTAATCAAAATAGAGACTCTAAGAGGTTAAACACATACCTGTATGAGACAGTAGGCATCTTTACTGGATATGATATTGACTAAATACTGTTGGTCTTACCCCATGAACTTTTGACTATAATGTAGGAATGTAGGGCAGGTTAAAAAAAGAAAGAAAAAAAAATCCACTGTTAGGCAATCAGAAATTCTTTTTACCCTAGCATTCCAGTGGAACTTCTAGATTAAAAATAACAGACTCACAAAAATTATTTCTGAAATAATTTGAGCTAATGCCAGTTTGTCTTGTCAAAGAAAAAAGTGTTCACCTTTAGGCCATTGTACATTTTCTTGGATTAAACAAGAGGGCGTTACATAGTGTTAAATTATTAATTTTTACCCAAAGCCGGCTTGTTCAAGGTGAAAGATACTCTCTGTCCAGGAAACTGAGTTATGTCATGAAGCAAGTCTTCTTTACCCATCTTGTCAATATTGTCACTTCACCCTGCCAAGTCCACTTCCTAAATATTAAAATCAACAAAATTTGTTTCTTCCTCTCACCAATCTATATAAAACACTACTCTAATTTAGACCCTTATAAGTTTTTTACTTATAATAACTTGATTTTAAAAGTTATTTTTACTATTACATTTCTTTAGACTTATGTTTACTATGCCTATTATTAAATATAAGGTGTAAAGGAAAAAGGAAAAAACCTCTTCCTCTTATTCTCCAGAAGATGTAACCAAATACTTTATAGTTTTACAGACATTCAATATAAGCAAAAATATATATGTATGTGTATTTAATTTTAACAGAAATTAATTCATTCTTCACTCACTGTTTTCTGATGTGCTCAGCTATTATATACATGCATGCATGGGCATGTATGTGTACATGTGTGTGTTGTTAATATTGGGCTGTAATTTTATTAAAGACTTTGGATAAATCCTTGTATTCAGTACCTCAATGTTATATAGGATATTTGTTTAACTTTTCAAAAATTAATTTTAAATGTTAGAAGATAAAAACAAAGTAATATCAATAACACATAATCAAAAAATTTTCAATTTTATACAAAATTTTTGAGTGAACAATTTCTGCAGGCCCATTTTTTCTCTATACAATATGGGTTTCTAAGAATCAGCTGATAAAGGACACCATTTTATTTGGCATTAAATAAGTGTCTCTACAAAGCACTTTCAAATATGTGAATTTTCACCCTTTCACAATCACAGTGATCTCAACAGTCCTATCTATTTGCCAAACAATTTCTTTATTCCCTGATAAATTTCTAGAAAAAGTGGTCCATTCCTACTGTTTCTACTTCCTTGGCCAACCCTTTTTAGAATTGTCTCTAGTGAAAATCTACCCTACTCAACTCACATAATACTTTGAAATATAATCAAGATTCTCTAAATTCTCCAAATGATTGTCCACATCATTTCTTTCATTTGTTTCCTTGTTTTTTATAGCACTGTGTTAGCCTGGTCCTCCTAGTATCTTCACCATCAGTTTTGCTTACTCAGCTTCCTCCTGTGCTGAACAGTTTAACCTTTATCCTTCTATTTTCTATAGGCTTCTTTTCGTAGTTTCCTTAATCCCATGGAAATCCACATTCTACATCTAGTGTTCAGATCTACATTTTACTTTCTTCCAGAGTTCCCATCACCATTTCTAATTACTTACTTACTGAATATTTCTGCTTGGGTATCTTACTATCCAAGAAAACCAAGCATATGTTGAAATATTTAAATAAAATTCCCTTCAACTATTCTCCAATAAAAATTTTTTTAAATAAAACTTAGAAAAATATGTTATTCCCTTAATCATACTTTCTTCCTCCATTCCAACTTCCTTAGCCTTCTTACTGCTTATACCATAAAGTCAAAACTCTTCAGCCTGTCAAATACCCACCAATCCTTATTGCAACTACTCTTCTTTTCAATAGTTATGCTTCAATATAACTTAGGCACTCACTGAGTGCCCCCAAGAAACGTCGAAATTTTGTTTCTCTTTTCTGTCTATCATTCCAGTTACTCATAATCTTCTCCCACTGTCTAAAGCCTATCCATTCTCAAAGAACATCTTAAATCTCCAAAACCGTTTCTTTATTTTTTTAATCAAACTCTTAGTTTATTTCTTTAGTATCACTTATCACCATTCTTAATTACCAAATTTATATATGTGTTTATTTATGATTATATATAATCTGTCTATAGGAAGATCAGAAAGACCAGTAGATTGTAAGCTTCCCTTTATCAAGGTGTATGTCTGTTGAAAGGTAATTCCATATTAGCCTCTCATTTTTATGAATTTATAATCTTCTGATCACCCTTAAGTGATCCCCCAATGAGTCACACTCCCTTGAGGACAAGAAAAAACTATGACTTGCTTC
Source organism: Hyperoodon ampullatus (assembly GCF_949752795.1). Lineage (NCBI taxonomy): Eukaryota > Metazoa > Chordata > Mammalia > Artiodactyla > Ziphiidae > Hyperoodon > Hyperoodon ampullatus. The sequence continues at coordinate 104,280,409 of NC_136918.1, read as the reverse complement.
TAACCAATAGAATATGGCAAAAGTAATGGAATAATCACCCGTTAGTTAGGTTATGCTATATGGCAAAGATGATGGAATAGTCACTCCCGTGATTATGTATAAAAATCCATTTTAGCAGACTGGAAAGACAGAGTCTCCTGCTGGCCTTAAAAAAGTAAGCCACCATGATATATATATATATATATATATATATATATATATATATATATATATATATATATATATATGAACTGTAATAGGGCAATATGCCAAGCAACTGTGGGTGACCTCTAGAATTTGACCTCAAGAAGCTAGATGCCAGACAGTAAGAAGATGGAGACCTCAGTCCTACAACTGTAAGAACCTGAATTCTGATAACAACCAAGTGATCCTGGAAGAAGACCCTGAGCTCCAAAAAAGAACTCAATCTGGCTGACACCTTGAATTCAGCCAGTGAGACTTTGAGCAAAGGACCTTGCTACCATGCCCAGACTTCTGACCCATGGGAACAAGATTATAAATAAGTTCTGACCCACTAAATGTGTGGTAATTTGTTGCATAGCAATAGAAAACTAATACAGGCCCTGATGGCTGTATTTTGTTCTGGACTGTCTTTTTCAGAATGTTTGTTTGGTAAACAGCCTTGGAATATTAGTATCTCCTCATAAACTTGAGGGAAGGGTTGCTTACTGACCAGTATAATGAATGTCTCCTTCCAGAGCAGATGGCAGATGGATTTACTCACTGCCCATAACAAATGATTCAGAATGCCCAAGCCCAGGGTTCCTCAGCTATGATATAAACTCATTACCTGTGCAGCATCTATCTGGGCCCCTTCATGTCACCCCAGTGGGACTTGGAGTACAAGAGAAACTCACCCAAAAGTGAAGCTCCTTCTTCTTGGTGTGCCATAAGTATAAAGACTTTCACCTAGACCAGGAGTCTCATACCCATTGTCCATGAAACTGTGGCAGGATGACTCACTAGTTCCAAAATAAGGTAAAATCTCAGAAAATTCTCAGTTCTTGACAACCTCTGTATTATTTACCTTTTCATTCCCAACATCTAACATAAGACCTAGCATAATGCCTAACATTATTGCAGGCACTTAACTAAAAAATTTTAAAGAAATGAATTTACTAATGAATCCAGTATAACTACTATAACCCAGAGGAAATTCTCCTCATGAAATATTATGTCTTGTACAATCTGTGTAATTAAAGTAAAAAATGATTTCCTATAATGTCTTTATTAATAAATTTTAAACAAGTAAATTTTATATTTGACTTTTTATACCCAAATAAATCACATGCTTGTTGAGAACATGGATTTTTTTTCAGTCTATATCTCTGATAGTGTTTACAGAGGATGGCAGTTAATAAATTAAATATCTAATAAACTTATCCATTGACTTATTAAATTTGATTTTTAATGCAGTCTCACACAATTTCAGAAGCAGTAGATTTTCCACATCATTTGCAACTGCTTTGCTAACTAATCTGCCAACTTTAAAATAATGAATAAAACAAAATCACTAGCTATTTGACCAATGTTCAACCTTTTTAACATAAAGGCTTCTAGTGGTAAATAAGGTGATTTCTTTAGAAATATTTGATTTTCAATATGACTGTCATTTACAATATTCTTATACTTTGGCATACAGGCCCAAGATGGCATACAGGCCCAAGATGACATACAGGCCTATGGCATATGGCATACACACCCTATGGCATACAGGCTCAAGATGCTATGTTTACCTATGGCATACAGGCCCAAGATGCTATGTTCTCAAGAAGGCCAATTTGACAATGTGATTATGGTAGAATAAATTATATAACATTATTTTTCTGCTTTTGATAGTATTCTATGTGTGCTGAATGAACAGTCACATTATCTCTTTCACATTCACTAGGTAGGATAGGTAATCTGTTATGAATGAGGAAACAGAAACATATGAGGTGCCTACATCACACACATATGCATAAACATACACACACCCTCCCCAATAAAAGACACAGTATTAAAAAGTAGGTGATAGCCCAGAACACCTTTAGGTAAGTTGCCTCCTTTACAAGCCACAAGAGGTGGAGGAGGACCATGGAAATCTTAACTAGGAAGTAAGATAAATATATACCTTGGGCTTGAAATATAAAGCTGCCAAGTCTCTTTAGTTGGGCAAAATAAACCTTCTTGGATTTGTTAATGGCCTTAGTATTTTCTAGCTTCATTTTAAGAGTTCAGTTTAATCTGGAATCCTCTGAGAGGGAACTGAGAAGGAAAATCTATTTCAGTATGCCCTTGTCTCTAAGGAGAATTCTCATCAGGTAAAAGATGGCTTAAATACAACAATTTAACTATTTTGAAGGTTTCTACCACTAAAGTGCCTTTGCCATCTTACATCTAATGCTTAAAATTCAAAATGGCAGGTTCAGATGCAGTTAGAAGCTACTAGAAAAGTGTGATCCTGAAAACCTGTACCCTAACACCCTAATACTTTCACCCTAAGGGATCCAATGATAAATTTCAGAAGGCATTTGAATCTCCTGAAATTTTGTGTATGTGCTTATTTTGTATATAAGCATTTTTTAGGGAAAGTTTATATGGGTTTGATGAGATTCTCATGGCCTAAGGGAAGGAATTGAAGAGATTACAAGCACAGACTGGATATTCTAAAATCTAGGTTAGTAAATAACTAAATTTAAGGGCATTTAAAAATTTTAAGGAATAATTTTCATTCTTGTTATAAAATAGCACATAATTTATTATATCACTTCTTATAGAAGAAAAATTTTTTATAAATTGTTATTTAACCAATAAGAATGTGTTCATTCATCAATCCTGTCCTATGATTATACAGTAGACCTCACTAATAATAACTGCACTATCTCCAAAATCTCGATTTCAAGCATCCAATTCTTTGATTTTATCATCTAATTCTTTGGCTCTTATCGTCTGAGTACACCAACTGTACTGCTCATACTCTTAAAATTCTTCAGTTCTTCTGGATCTCCAATCCACATATTCACTCTCTATCTCTCACCTGGTGTTCTCATTTACCTCCTTAATCAATTTAAGTTTCATGGCCCATTATTATAACCATTTCTGCATATACCCACAACTCCTCTGTTCATTTTCCTCAAGTTATATTTGCTTGACCAAAGCCCCATCCTTAGCTAAAGATGCCTGTTTTGATGGATGGACAGTTTATAAACTAGTCCAGGCCAACTCTTCCACTTCTGCACTTGGTCCTACTATCCATTACCTCTCACCTAATCTAAGAATTTGTTCTTGAAAATTTCACTTTCTCTCCTGGATCACGATTTTCCATAGTTACTAGACAATGCCTGTAACTACTATATAGACATGCTGTAATGTAAGACTGGGAGTTTTTCAGTAGAAAGATACAGAGGATGGGGTGAAAGAAGGGAGGAGCACAGCCTCAAGGGATGTTTTCAACAGAGATATTTTAATAGCATATCACAGACTACAGCTGGATAAGAAGAGGAACACAAAGGAGGTGGCTGTACAGTGAAAAAGTGACAAAATCAATGGATCTGCACTCATGATGTTGGTCAAGGAACAGCTTGATGCTGTAAAAATATGGATGGACTGTAAGTTGGTGGCCAGAGAGCAGAATGTCTAAAATTGAGATACAAGCTGTGATATAATTATTATTAATGGAAATATCTCGAGTTTGTCCATGGGAGTGGTAAAAAAGTAGAGTGGAAGAAAAGCAACTGAGGGGTCAAGGTCTTGGTGGATAATTAACATAATTATAAAAAAGACACTAAAAATCAAGGCAAGAGTAGTGATGGAAAGGAAGGCAGACATCTAGATGTTAAAGCCATGCATAAAAGTGCTGTGAAGGTGAGAATCAACATAGAAATAAATAGATGACATCAATAAGAAGAGTGCAGTCTGATAGCATACACTTTAGAGAAATTGAGGCTATGTAGGACAGAGAGAATTAGTTTGATAAAGAGCAAATGAAGCACACATGGTACCACTCACCCCCGCACCTGAGGTCACATGTGAAAAAGAGAAGAAAACAATCTCCACTTCAGAGAGCAGTAGGGGAAGTGTACTCAGTGAACAGTTAAATTTCCAGAAGAACAAGAAATGGAGGGGACATTCAAAAGTAGGTTGCTGAAGACAAGGTTACTAGTCCTTCACAGATCTAAAGGTGCTGTGGGGTTAAAGCCATGAAACCCTTGGGGCATCTGTTCAACTGGCTACTCTAAGTGGATATTAAAATTATCCCTGACATATATTCACTATGCTTAGGTATACACTCTAGTCTATTTAGTGTATTTACAAACCATTTAATAAGTTACCTGATTAAATATATTTATGCTTAAGTCCCAGCCAAGAGAGTGAATCAGAACTTACTCATTTGAGTGATAACACACTTACAGGGAAAATAGAGCTGGACCTTATGTTCAAATGAATTTATCCTTTATAGATTCAACAGGAGGTAATCAATTTTTTAGCCAGATCTTAATAGCACATCCAAAATAAATGATCAAAAATAAAGTTTTTGAAAGGTGCCTCTTGTCTTGAATTATTTATTACTAGTTGCTTAATGATAAAATGGAATCAAAAACAAATTTTTCATTGTTGTATTCAGAAAAGAAACTACTTAGTGTTTTATCTACCAAAAACTATTTTATAAAAAACTATTACTGAGCAAGGGTAACCAAGAGTATATAAGGAAATGCATGATTGCCAGTTAACATTCTTTTTACAGCTGAAAAGTCAGTTGTGAAATTGATTAATGTCAGAAAGTGCAGGATGAATACAGAACTGGAATAAAGGGAACTGTATTTTCTTATAAAGTTGTGTCACTGTACTCTGGTAAGTAACCTTATATCCATTTTCCCACAATAGTGTGCATCCATCAAGCAACTGTAAGTATAAAAGCATCAGCTGGTCAAGCTGCCTTTTGATAATTTTATAGTTGAAGAAAAATAGCAAAACAATATCACCATACAAAAAGTTATCCTTAATTTAGTTTTAGTGGAAAAAAAAAGAACAAAACCTAATAATTTTATGTTTATTTTCAGTTAGAACATTTCCTGTAGCTTATGCCAATTTTTTAGTTGGTCTAGAGAATGAGCATATTACAAACATAAGAATAATTAGTAATATTCTTGATAATAAATTACTATTGATAGTAATAATAGTTGGAAAAATGTACTTATATATTTCTAAGGGAGGCATTATTATCATCTCTACACATGAGGATAAGGAGGGTTAAAGAAGTTAAATTATTTGTTCAAAACTTTAGTAACCATTAAAAAGCCTTTCTGATGCTACGCCTTTTCATATCACAAAACAGAATTTTTGTACATCTCACCCTGGGGTGTACAAACACCCTGGGTGTTTCAAAAGTGACCTATTTAAAATATTAATTTGGTACTTGAAAATAGGAGGTTAAATTTTATAGATAAACAAAGAAATTAATTACCAAAAAAAAGAAAACATTACGCAAAATGTTTGTCAACAAGAGAGAAGCTTGAAGAAATGTATGCCTGAGAAAACAGATTGGTTCAGTTTGAAAGATATGCAAAGAGAAGGGGTGTTTCAAAGGATTTAGCGGCATAAAGAAATTGTTTAGTGGAATGATCTGGAAAGGAAACTTGAGAAATGGCCCTAGGAAGCCAAAAACTAGCTGCATTTTGTCAGCTCTTATTTTTGACTGTGTAAAACTAAGGATACATGTATGCTGACTCATCTTGCATGTGGGCTGACTTTTGTTTGGTATGTCCAGAAGCGACTTCTGACTTCAGGCACTTAGTCCTGGAAGAGCAATTTAAAACCTAGTAACTGGAGTTTTCCATTTTTGACTTGTCATTTCATGTCTTTAATGGATTGAGCTGGAATAAAGCTAAATAGTTTTACACCCCTTAATGCCTTACAACCCAGGCAAACTCTTTAACAAAGGTCTATCGGAATGATTTGTATTTTTGTTATTGCAAACTTGTACATGAAAAATTAGTAGAGTATAATATTCTGTACTGAAAAGATGCAAATAGCTCAAAATTATTAGTTTGTTTCACCTTCTACACAAATGACACATAATGAATTAACCAAATACGTTATTGAATGCAAACCAGTAGTTGATTAATATTCTTTTAAACAATTAAGCTACCACACATTCAAAATTGGAGTAGCGTTTTTCTTCTTTTATGACCTACCAAGGATCCACAACTTTACTTTGTATAGTACTTTCCACTCTAATTAGATTTTTTTGACCATTGTTTAGGAAACAGGAAGAAATCTGTTTAACATTATCTTCATGCCATAAAGCTTTTATGTTTCATTTTGTTACTACACAAGAGATAACAAGGAAGCTCATGTATGCATACATTTTCAGAAACCATTTCAGAAATTCAGCACAATTGCTTTGCATAGAAAAGCATTTACTAAATGGCTTGTTTTCATTGTTGTCTGAAAACCAGTTTTAATTTTTTCCCTACGCAACTTATAGATCCAAAATAACCACAAAAATCTCCTTTGAAGTTGGTCAGAGTTCTGAGCTGAAATAAATTCTCCTGGGAAAAGAAATAAAAGCTCCAAGATGATTTTTAGAATTGCTTTACTTGACTATGTGTCCAGTACTTCAAATTTTATTAAATTTCTAATGATATTGTTGATATAGAGATAATTTTGAAAGTTTACCAATTTACATACTTATTATACTAGCTACTCAGACCAAGCATTCATTAAAATATCTAGGAGGCCCAAATTTTGAAGATTATTAATATTTTGAGTACACTTGTTCTGCCATTTACACAGTAAACCACAGTCTCTGATAATCTTTGATATATTGTCAACAATTATGTACTCTGTAAATTACTTCAATATGTTCACTTAAAATATCTATTTAACTGGGAATGTCTTAATACAGACAATATTTAGTACTATGCAAAGTGAAAATGAGCTTTTTTCTTTACTGTTTATTATGTAGAGCCATTAATTCACATTATTGGATGTTAGAGTCATACTGGTTGACAAAATGTATATTCTCTCTTGTATTTCCTTCCTTTGTGAATCTTGAGCTATTATATTAAATGTGCATTTAAATGGAAGTAGTGATTGGTTTCCCATTTTATTGTGATGCCTCTTTTTTTCCACTTGGTCCTTTTATCATTTTGACCTTAGGTTAATAAATACAAGAAACAATCTAAATGTAAAGATTAATTTAATGTTAATGTTTGCTAGTTATTCGGTCTTTCTGCTCTATTGGATAGGAAGTAAACATTAAAGGAAAATGAACACTTAAAAATACTGTTTCATCACTCTGTTTGAACCCTCAAGGTACTAAAGGTAAAAAACAAAAGGAAAAAGAGATGGAGTCAAAATGTACAAGTAATTGTAGCATATTTTATGTCACTTTGTTCTTTGGAGGTTCTGCTTATTGTCAGATGAAACAAATTCTTCCAAAGCATGAAAACTGAGTTTTGCTATTTTTTGAATATTGTTTTAATGGGATTCTTTTAATAAAGTACCCAAGACTTTCATATTATCAAAGTTGCTTTAAAAAGCAATGGGGTTTATCCTACGGCCAACAGGTAAAAATCTATAAAGACAGGCTAAAAAAGATTAAGTGCTCTCTTGGGAAGAACATAATTAAGAAAGATTTTACTGAAATACACAGAACTGAACATGATAGAAATAATGTCAAGCAGACTATTTTCCACTTAAAGAAGATAGCAAGATGAGGGTTCAGGAATGGAACTGGGGGAAAAAGGAAATTCAAGGCAGATGTAAGGAAGTACTTTTTCATGAAATAGAGCACAAATACTTGGGAAAGAACTCTGAACAGAAAAACTAAAGGTGAAGTGAAATCATTCACTGTAGGGATTAAAGAAACTTTCATACACATTTTAAATATAGAATATAAAATCAGAGAATACATGATTTATTTTGTAGTTTAACATGCTTTTTTAAACTTTAATTAAACAAACCCAAAATAAACAATGTAATGCAAATCAAACTAATTTTAAATTATGAAAAAGCAAAGGAAAGGTAGTACTAGTTTTACTAAATAAACTCTTTGATCTACTACATGTAAATCACTTATTCAACCAAGTGACTGGAATTGCCAAGGTCCTTTTTATTCTGAGAGATTATGCCAGTGGCTCTAATCAGGCACCAGTGTTCTATCTCATAGTTTTCTTACATATAGTCACTTTATGTAAAGTCATAGAATCATACACTTATGAGAACTGCCAGTATTCTAAAGATCATTAGACTTGATTCTTTAAATTTTATAGAAATTGAATAAATACATATTAAATTGCAGATCAGAGCCCCAAGTCAGAACTTCTAATATCTCCTTATATTTTCATGTCCTAGAAGAACTCAGAACCAACATGTCCAAGACTCTTTTCTTCCCTCCTCTCCTAAAGTCTTGGCCTCCTATTTTGCACATTTCTAGCCCTGGGTCTGAAATCAGTTATTCTTGGAAGCCTTGTTCTCTGTAGTGGAGAATAGTTTTTACAGAAAATAATTTGAGCTTTTCCAGTAGACAGAATTATAAACTATTTATTTTTTAAAAATTATGAGATCATACTATTATTTCCACTTCATGTTGAACACCATAGAGGCAATCATTCTTATTTTAAAATTATATTTCTTCTTTTGTACACCAAAAATCTTGGTTTCTATCAATATTAGCATAATTATCTATTTGCTTTATTCTCAACACACACAATAACTGTCAAAATAAAAAATCAATATTACAACTAACAAGTCTTATGAATGCATTTGAAAGTTGGTTTTGTTCTTAGAATACACTCCATTAAGTATGCAACTCTAAATCTATGATCTGAAGTAGTTATTTTCTCCGTACATTATGCCAGTAACTTGGAAAATAGACACTTTTTTTTTCAGCTGGCTTCCCACTTTTAGGAAATTTATTTTCATTGGATTTTCCTTTTCGATTCCATTTATTTTTGATTATCTAAAATATTTTATTATTTCAAAGTCAATATTGAATAGCAAGTAATATTCAAAGAAATATTATTCCCATCCTGTCCTCTCCCTCATCCACTCTCTCCAAAAAGATAATGATTTATTAATGCTTTTCCTTATATTAAATGCTAATATTTGCAAATCTGTAGAAATATATATACTATTGCAGTAACTCTATCCAACCAGTTGTCAAAACCAGAAACCTGAGAATCATTTGTCTGCTGTTTGATTTCTTTTAGATTTCTTGAATCTTGTCTCTCCACAACTTACATTTCCTGTTTACATCTAACAGGCATCAAACTATTCCCCTGCCAACAATCATTTCTCTTTCAAAAATATCATCCAAAGAACGTAGAAAGTTATTTTTTATAAAAATTATTCACTACTATAACTTCTATTGATTCCACATTGCCTCCAGAGCCAACTCAAATTCAAGTCTTCAAACTAAAAATTAAATACTTTTTTTATTAAAAATATTTGCCTCCCTAAGTTTAAGATGTCTTCATGCCCAAAACATTTCTGAATCACCTTTCTTTCCTTTAATTTACCTATGTTCAAAGAAGGTAAAACATGTTAAATAAGATTTATATAACTATATATTACATAGGAAGAAAATATTGATGCAAAACAACAAAAATAAGCTTTTATGAGCTTTAATAAACTGATGTATTTTGATTTCAGTTGCATAATAAATATTTGATGATAAAATTATCAAGCATAGCCCAAAAAGATCAAGCATCATTTTCTAGCTACTGGTCTACAGAGTTGTCTAAATCTATAATGTATCACATTTGGGATGGATACTTGAATTCAGATGCTTTGGGCCCTAGATCTGAAACCTTAAGTGAAAACTGAGGTCTCACATAGATGTGCAGAGTATAATAGGATGCATGGAACTCAGTAAGAAAACACTTTTTCTTACAAACTTCCTACATAATTCTTTGTTGTATTTCATACCTTGTCACTGAAGTCTTGAACAAGGGGTTCTTAGTTAGCAGAACTATCATTTATTTCACAAAATTCTTGTGATCCATGAAACACAAATATTTGTGGGTCTTTAATTTAAAGCCAAGGTATAAAGCCATGTCTTTAACAGGGTATAATTTAGTTTGATTATTTGTGTGGTGTGTTTATATTCTTCATACTTATTTTATTATTCATGGAACTTTTCAAATAAAGAAACTCAATATATATACTTAGCCTAATATTAAAGGCCTAATGATATTTTAATATTTAACTGTTCTAATTAGGCAAATAAAACCCTTAGACAAAAAACTAATTAAGTACCAATTTTTCTCCAAGTACAAACCATGTTTACTAATGAATTTTTGACTTATAAAAAGTAATAAAATTTGGTGTAGCCACTAGGGAAAACAGCATGGAGGTTCCTCAAAAAATTAAAAATAGAATTACCACATGACCCAGCAATTCCACTTCTGGGTATTTATCTGCAGAAAATAAAAACACTAACTCAAAAAGATATATGAACCCCCATGTTCATTTCAGCATTACTTACAATAGCCAAGACATGGAAGCAACCTAAGGGTCCATCAATGGATGAATGGATAAAGAAAATGTGGTATATATATACAATGGAATATTAGTCTTCCATAAAAAGGAAGAAAATCCTGCCGTTTGCCATGTCATGGATAAACCTTGAGGTCATTATGCTAAGTGAAATAAGTCAGACAGAGAAAGACAAATACCATGTGGTCTCATAATCTCACACATATGTGGAATGTAAACAAACAAAACAAAAGAACAATAACAGAAACAACAAACTCTTAGAACAAACAATGGATTGGTGTTTGCCAGAGGAGGGGCAGGGAGGCAAGGGTGAAATGGGTGAAAGGGATCAAAAAGTACGAACTTCCAGTTATGAAATAAATAAGTCATGGTGATGTAGTATACAGCATGGTAACCGTAGTTAATAATACTGCATTGTATATTCGAAAGTTGCTAAGAGAGTAGATCTTGAAAGTTCTTATCACAAGAAAAAAAATTTGTAACTATGTATAGTAATGGATGTTAATTAGACTTATTGTGGTGATCATTTTGCAATATGTACAAATATCAAATCATTATGTTGTACACATAAAACTAATGTTATATTTCAATTACATATCAATAAAAATAAATAAATAAAATTTTAAAAAATTTAAGTAATAAAGTGCCTATCTTGAAATAATATTACACACTTGGTAAATGTGGAAAAAATATATGCTAATTACATACTTACATTTCATTCATTCAAAAAGGGTTTTACTAACCATTAAATTCAAATTACTATGCCAGGCTATTAGGGGTAGAGGACATTAAAATTACTAAAATCGCATTACTATTCTTAAGGACTTGACAATATAAAAAGGGAGAAAGCATAAGAGTAACTGTTCCGTAAAGCAGTGTAAAATAAATGCTATATTTCATACTTGCCTTGCACCTCCCCCTGAGAAGAACCAAAACAGATGAGGAGAAAACCAAAATAGTCAGAAGTTTTGTGGTGGAATTTTAGTTATTAGAAGGAAGTGCTTGAGAGAAGAAGCATAGTAAAGGTGTCCAAGGGAAGAAGATAAAGGATGGAAGAGAAGTTAGAGTTGCACAATAATTTTATGAGAGAGGACTGCAGGTCAAAGAGACTTCTGCCAAAGATAATGACTGTAGATGTCAGAGATTGAATGATAGATACACCTAATAGGATGGCATATGTTCTTGAGGAAAATATTAACTTAGAAAGTGAACTAATTATGAATCATCCGGTCTTTATATTCCAAACGAAATCTCAATATGTTGTTTCAGGTCTTGTTAAAATTCTAATAAAATGTGAATGTTTGTTGTTTGCTGATGAGCCTCGTTGGGAAAAAAAGTGTATCAATAACTGTGAATGGTCTGAAATTTACCCTACTTACAGTTAACAAGTTAACCTGATACAGTTTCATGGATTCTGGCAGAAAACATAGGACTCTTGGGCCAGAGACAAAAAAACATTATGGTTCACAGTAATAGCAGTAGCAAAAGTGTCAGTATCTTCTTTAGCTGGTTCCTCAAGCCTTAAATCCTGCAGGAAGATCAGGTTTTTCTTAATTGAGTGCTTGGATTAAAGATGATAACTACCAATGAAGATCTTGGCATTAAATCCAATTATGTGTATTATGAAAATTTTCCACAGATCATTTTGATTTATATTTTTACTAAAACCACTTAATAAAGGGTGAATTTGAAAAAGAGTTCAGTAAGCTTAAATCATACTGGAAATTTACCAATTACTGGTCAAATCTTAATTTTAAGTAAACTTTGTATGTGTCCAGCACCATGCCAGAAGTAGAAGTGACAAAAGAAATCTTAGATGAAATCTGTTTTCTAAAAATTTACATTCTAACTGAGAATGCAACAAAAATTAAGCACTTACAATACAGATTAAAAGTCGGTATGTAAATAGAAAATTTTCAAAATAATAGTTCTTATAATAATACACCAGATTATGGTTATTAGTTAGGAATTGTTTATCATATGTGCAAAAGAACCTTTTCAAGATTTCAACATTTATATATGGCACTCTGCATGTAATGAGAGGCAGTGTTCAATGTCATTAGAAGTATGCGTGCTGGAGCCAGCTCCGCGGTTGAAATCCAGCCGTTTGTCTTAGAACAAGTATTTTACCCTTGCTAGACCTCATCTGTAAAATAAGCATAATAACTGAATGGACTCCATGGATTGTTATAAAGATTAAAAAGTTAATATATGTAAAATTCTTATAAAAGTATCTGTGACATAGTAACTACTATATTTTAACTTTCACTCTTATTTTTAGGTACCAAATAGTTGTCCCCTATCAAGGCACACATATGTAATTGTTTATTTACCTGACTCTATTTCTTACAAGATGGTAAATATCACAAATTGGGTACCATACTGGATTTATCATACCTGCAATACCTGCACAATGTCAGATCTATTATAGCCATTTTATACTTACTTTTAAAAGGGTGGGCAGGGGATGGGGGGTAAGAGAGGGAAAGAAGGAAGGGAAGAAAGCAAGAGAATTGCAAAAACAGTGAATGAAAACGGCCCCTCACATTCATATATACATGCATTTAATTAAAATATAGTTGCAACATTTCGTTGAGGAGTAAGTAAGGGGCAAGAATAGAGATGGCTAACTGATAAAGGAGAGATTTACAGGGGATTAGGAAGGTCATGGATGGGAGGGTATTCTGTGCAAAGAAAATAGCAGGAACATAGATATGCAGATGTTAAAAGGCATAGAATCTGTAAGGAAAAATGAGTTTTCTGTGGCCTCAGTATATCATTCGTGGGGAAAATTGAACAAAACGAAGCTGTAGTGGTAAATCAGATCCAGACTTAGTAAGACATGGTATGTCATTACGTTTTTTATATTGAACAAGATGAACTCAAGCGTTTTTTTTTTGTTTTTGATTTGTTTTTTTGTGTTTATTAATTTATGTATATATTTTAGGTATTTTTATAGTTTGCTTTTTTTTTCAAAGAAAGATAAAAGGCTTCGCTTTAATTTTGCTAGCTGTGGGTAATTTTGTATGGTGGCTATTTATGTAGAAATAAGTATGTGCGACATGTTTTATCACTCTGCTATTGGAAATCTGAGCCAGTCCTCAGGCTGCAAGACCCTCTGAATAATTAAGACATAGAGCTGGGATCCAGTAAATCACAGTGTTAGCCCGTGGGTTGGAAAGGGCCTTGGATTTTCAGCCCCACTCCCCCAACTGCTGGATCGCCTCTACGACATTGCCACCAAGTGGTCACAGGACCCCTGCAGGAGAAGCTGGCCTGGATTTACTCCACAAATAAAACTATAGAGCTAAAATTTAAATATAATTAATAAAAAGTGGTATGTTTAAGTTAAAACATGTATAATACTGATCTTTAATGTCCCCAATTCTTAAAGAAGACTCATCTCTTTTTCAAATAGAGTTTGAGGCTTAGATTTGAAACAGCTACTTTTTAATTTTAAAAGTATTCATTGTTAAATATTTCTTTCCATATACAGTATTTTTGACAGGAGTCAGGGAAAGAAGAAGCCGGGAATTAAGGAACATGAATATAAGTACAGCAAGAGCAAGCAAGGAAGAAGGAAAAGAAATGGACAACACACTAAAAACAGCACAGTGTGCTTCTGCTACATGCTTTCGCATTTTATTTTTATTTAAAGGGATTCGCACAACTTTATTATAAAAGATTTATTAGTGTCACAAATAAATTTAGATAAGCTAGTGTTTTTATCAACCCAAGCAATGAACACTTAGATGTTTCAAACACTTGGCTAGACATAGGCAGAATTTGAAATGAGTTGAAAGGAATGATCACAAATAATGAAGTATGTGCTGCTTGTTCCTAAATATACACAGAATTCTGGCTTCTTATGCCAACTTAGTGTTCAGGAAATAATTCTATTAAGCTGATGCTACAAATCCTTAATGGTCACATAAAGCAACTACAATAACAAAAACAAAACTAAATAAAATACTGATCCAACTCTGAACCAAACAAAACTTTCTGTGGTGAAGGGAACACAAATTCTTTATTCTATGAGAACAGCAGGCAACAGTATTCAATCCTTATCTCAATAAAGACAGAATTGTTTATGGATAAAAATAATATACCTTCTGGAGTTTGCAGCTCTAGGTGTCTCTTTTCTAAATTAGTTTCACTATTACAGGGGAAACCACCAAACGACAGGTATCATAGGCGTGGCAACAAGATATGTCATGTCCGGATACCACTGCCAAAATTTTTCTCCTCCACACACCCCAGCATTATTTTTATTCATTTATACATTTTTATACCCCGCTTTGTTTCAAGGTCACACAAACATGCACACGTGCACACACACGTACACACGCACCACTACCCCCCCAAAAAATATTCAGCGTGTAGTTGAGTGACTTAGAATGAAGAGAAAATAAGGGAGGGAAAATTATAAAACCAGGTCCAATGAGCCATACCAGGTGGCCCAGTGAAGTTGCTAAAAGCAAGAAATGACCGTTAGATGAACCTAAAAGTAGGCTCTAAAACCTTTCTTCTCAGACTCATTGGACCATAATTATTGTCATTTCAAAACTGCTCATTGCACTGAGTGTGTCTCCACTCTCCATGGCTGCCATCCAATGTCATTAGAGTCTTTTTCTGCAGTTTGTCAGAACGATTGGATGTTGCTCTTTGGTACCCCTGCTGATGAGGAAAGTCAGTATAGTTTTTAGGACTGGGTGTGGGAGAGTGCCCTGAAATGACTGACTCATTTTTTCCCTTTGAAACTGTGTAAAGTATATATCTCCTGTCACAGCCTTCCCTCCTAGAACCTACTCATTACGTGTCTGAAGTTAGTGGCCTCAGCACCCCAAGTTTTTACACCTGAGCCCAAAAGCAAGCATTCCTTTTTCCTGTGGTGAGGGGTTAGATCTTTGTTTTTAAATTTCAGTAAGGATTCATTCCTTACAAAGCAAGTTGGGTGATTTGTTTTTTTTTTTCTTTTTGGGGGAGGAAGAGGGCAGATGATAACCAAATAGAACCAAAACCTCTATAGTTTGAGAAATAAATCCCTATTATGCAATTTTCAACTCAATTTGGTTAAACGGAAAGGTATTTTAAATGCAATCTGTAACCAAATACAACTGAAGGCTTGATAAAATTTACTGAGAACCAAAAATGCCATCTCTTTCATGTAACTTGAATCAAAGTATTACTTCCAAATATAGTCTCTACAAACACCTATTACTATCTGTGAAATGGTAGAAGTCAACTATACAACATTTGTAACCACATAGCACTTACATTATATCACTCACTGTTCTAGGAGTTTACACATAATAATATAGTTACCCTTTCAAAAACCTTATGAGATAGGAATGCAAGACAAATAAAGAAACTGAGGCAGAGAAAGATTAAGTAACTTGTCTAGAGTCACACAGCAGGCTGGTGGCAGAGCCAGGATTCACATACACTGTGGTCTGGTTCCCAAGCCCATGATCTCACTTACTAGGCCATTCATACCTTGAGATGTGTAAAGTTTCTATGCTGACTTATCTTCTAGTATTAGGTTTTTAGTTTTATCATCATTTATTTTGATGCCAGAACCAGTCACTGTAACTTGATTTGGATAGTACTTAGATAATCTGAGATTATTTAGGTAGACTCAAAAAACAATACATCAAAATTAATCCCAGGTGTGATATGTCTCTTTTATAGAATTACGGAAGCCATTTTAATGTTCTGTGGCTTGGTCTCTTCATTTATAAATTTGGGATTTTGATATAATTTGTTTCCCAATTACAAAAAGAAACTGAACATGATATGATTATATAAACCAAGATAGTTAAACTCCCTGTTTAACTATCAGTGTCTATGATAGTTTAACTATGATAGTTTAACTATTAAAATCAGTGTCATATAAAGTAGTACTCAAATTGCTAGGACATCTCCCTAAGGATACTACTTTATTTTTTTCTCAACTGATAAAGTACATAGACCGTGGGTATAGGATTCCCTCGGATGTTGCAAAAATGTGATTATGAGACCACTGCTTAGACCTACTCCATCAAAATCTCTGGAAGTTTGGAATCAGAATATGCATTTTATTAAGCTCCCATGTGATTTTTATATACTAGAATTTGATAATCATTACTCTTGAAGAAGCCTTGGTTCTCCAACCTGCTGACACATTCAATTCACCTGGGAGCTTTGAAAAAGTTAAACAGAATGAATCAGAATCTTGGATGGGCATGGGGCCTGAGCATCTGATATTGTTAAAGTTTGCCAGCTGCCTCGTGTTATCTGTGCACTTAAGCCTGAGGACCACTACCTGTCTTCAAGTTCATAGAAAACCATGGAAAGGGAAGTACACCCTTTCTGATTTCAATAATCTAGGAATGATTATTATATCACTATTTATTTAAAAGATCATCTTTGCCAGGTTCTTCTTTTCAACCTATGAAAATATTAAAGTTAAATGCATGTTCCATCCTTACTGTCACAAGAATAAGTGCCCTGGAAGCTACTGTATTGATTTCCTTTTTACCATTACAATGAGAGTGTCCACGGTCCAAATAGATCCTGTAATGGTGGGCTTGATTACATCGCTTTTGGGGTTGTTTATAATTGTGTTTGTGGGGTTTCTTGCTCTGAAAGTATATGAATATACTAGGGAATGAAATGCTTTTATACACCCTAATCTTCAAGCCCCAGTTATGCTCTTGAGACTTAAATACTATTCATGAGTGATGCTATACAGCCCGTAAAATCTCCTCACTCTTTCCATATGGAAATGCTTTGCTTGAAACTGTTCCCTAAGGACAGAGAAAAAAAGAGGAAATTATTTTAAAAATATGTTGGGATTTTTACAGGGACATGCTATATACTGTATACTCAAGTGACAATTCTGAATGGACCATGATGACCCAAGATTTTAATTTTGTGATTTAGTCTGACATTAACATCTTAACTTTCCAATTCAACAAATTCAAGTTCAACAGCGTAATGAAGCTGGATGCCACACTTAATGCTGCTTTTAGAATGTACTTTGGGGAAATTGATTTAGGCCCTTTTTATCCTTGGGAAATATGCTTTTATGCTCTTAACTGTGAAAATGAAAACAATGTGTAATAAGATGAACAGAGAAATGCACAACAAATATGAGTGGGACTTAAGAGCCAGTTGGCTAGAGACATGTTCCTAAATCACTCTGGTTGGCAAAAGCAATAGAGATTTGGAGAGAAAAGTTAACAATCAATAAAGAAAAGTAAATATGGCATTGCATAAAGAAATATTACTGCAGTTCCTGATACTGATCTCAGCTTAAAAGCTTTAAGAAACATGTCACACTTCAAGATAATCCAGGGAAAGAAGTTGTGTTGCCTTGCACACAACTGAGGACAAATCAAATTTTCTTAGCCAACAGAGACACCCATGGATTTTGAAAAGGCTTGCAGATGGTCTTCACAAATGATACCTTGGAGATAATGACATCAACTTTACAGGCCAGGTAAAAATCCAGTGGCTGGCTGGGGTTTTGACAGCATGTGTTCCATTTAATGACAATAAAAATAACTTTATATATTGTATCACAAATTGTATTTACTATTCTGCAGGAAAACTGCAATAGAGTAAACAGAGGCAAAACAGATTCATGTACAGTTAGGCAGTGGTATGTTTCCAAACACTTTGATGTCCCTTCTCCATTTCAGTTACATCATGTTGCTCTATGCCACCAGGTACCTGGTACCTGCCTACCTAGGACTAATAAATTAGTGATTTTTCTGATGACCAGGTATCTTATGTAACTACCTCATTCCCAACCAGCAGAATCTTTCTACAGTGACCAAATTAGACTCATACTCCAATAAGACTACATGTGACACACCAAGTCACGTCAATTTGGACATTATATTTTAAAACTATACAACTTTAAAAGCACTGGTCCATGATGAAATAAGGAGCTTACTCTAGAAAATAAATCAATGTACCATTGTCTTCATCAAGAAAATCTTTCAAAAAAAGAGTGTCAGCCGACTCTAACAGTGTGCTTTGTAATGAAATGCCTTTACATCTTGGTGCAATTCCTTATCTTGTTGCAGACCAGTAGCAAATAATTCACAAACTTGGCAGCCATCTTAGGACTAAATTTGGGGTAGCACTGCTTAAAATATTTACTTACATCTATAATGTCTGAGTTGAATAGTAGCCCCCTAAAAGTTACACCCTCTCCTCACTCACAGAACCTGTGAATATGACCTGAGTTGGAAAAAGGATGTTTGCAGACATAATTAAGTTAAATATCTTAAGAGGAGATCATGCTGGATTATCTAGGTGGGCCCTAAATTCAATGTCAAGTGTCCTTATAAGAGACAAAAGAGGAGAAAACAAAGAGACAAATTGGAGAAGACCACGTGAAGACAGATGCAGATATTGGAATTATGCAGCCACAAACCAAGGAACACCTGGAGCCACCAGAAGCCAGAAGAAGCATGGAAGGATTCTCCCCTAGAGCCCTTGGAGGGAGTGTGGCCTCCAGAACTGTGAGAATAAATTTCTGTTGTTTTAAGCCACAGTTCGTGGTGATATTTTTACAGTAGCCCTAGGAAGTTTATACAATGCTGTAGTTTTCTGTTAATTTCTAAAAACATCCTCACATAAACTCTTTAGGAATATATTTTGGGGAATATAACTATTATATATATATATATATATATATATATATATATATATATATATATACACACACACACATAAATATATACAAACACATACACACTAATGTATAAATGTATGTATTTGTCAAGGACAGTGATTCAATAAGAAATTAAATGGTTGCAATTTGTAGTTTACATAGTTTTTACTATTAGTCAAGCAAGGGACTCACTCATTTAGCTCAAGTACATTTAAGTCTGCTGAACACTAACAATTAAATGATCCATTTGTCACAAATATCTCTACCGTTTTTTTGTTAGTGGAAGAGACTTTTTCTCTTCCACAGAAATATCATGCCATGAATTGTAATAATAAGAAATTGGACAAGGAATTTATGGTATGATTTCTGTACACACAAAAAAATATACCTAAATATATAGAAATACAAATATATACACTGTTATCACTACAATCATAAATTGAGAAGATATTAATATGTGAGTTCATGATTTAAGTGTAAGAAAATTCCCTCAGTATTCTATTTCCAAGTGCAAATTAATTTGGAAAATGACTGTGAGAATGCCCTATAATTAGCCCAAATTATTTTTTGTTCTCTTCTTTCAAAAGGGAAGGAATAGTTTGAATCTCATCACAGTGAACCACAGTGTACAGGCTCTGGATTTCTAATCCATCAAGAATAAAACCCTTTCAAGGATCTCTCACCAATATCACTTTTCCCTTCCTGAAAGCATTTATCCTACAGTTCACTATGTACAGTTGCACCTGCATGGTATATTCACATTCACTGCTGGAACTGCCAAAAAGTGACTTGCAGTTACCATGTTTCTGTTAAAATTAGCTAGGCTCTTTCTGTCTGTGAAACATCTGCTTTGAGTGATACTGTAGCAGCTGTGATGATCTAATAGTAAGCTAAGCACTTCAGTATTCAATTGTACAAAAGGGGCTTTGAGGAGAATGATAAATGGCCTAAATTAGATGACGATTTTTAAGTACCTAATTTTAACCTTGCCCATAATGAATGCTTTTTTCTCAAGCTTCTTTGCACCTGTCGCTCTTGGAAAGCAAGTAAAATGCGCCTGCTTGTTGTTTGGTTCAAGATGCATTCTCAACAGATTGTTAAGCAATGCCTGAAATGGTGGAACGAACATACATTGTGCCTTTTAAGTCCTTTCTCTTCATTTTGGTTTCCTCTAATTTCCTCTGGTCTTAAAAGGCAGACCTTCCTCCAGAGATGCACAGGTACTGTAAAAATAATATTATATAAACCTACATATCATCCTTAAGAAATTCTTTCATATTTTTAACATATTTCATTTTTAGACTAACCAATATTTTTCACTAAAAGCTTTTCCATACAGAAAGAACATTATTTTGACTTAATTTTATATTTACATGTCTACAGTGTTAGGTAAATATGTGCACTAGATAATATATGATTATTAAGAAGGTACATATTCATCCATTTAAAATTATAAAGGTAATTGGGTTCTAGTTGCCAAAAGCAATCCCTTCTATCTCACCCATTCCCACCCTTTTTCATACATACATTGAAAACAGAATCATGAAGTTATTCTTACCATCTTGAAAACAATGGAATATTAATATCTAGTTTATAAAATACTTCCACAACAACAAAGTATCTCTTTGTTTCTGACAATAGAGTCATTGAGGTAAGCTTCCTCTGTGATAAATAAATGATATAAGATTCAGATAGTTTAACTGCATATACAGGTGAAGTCTAAACAGATGTCCAAGTTTGCTTTAATTATATTTTTATTTGTTTCATTACATACTCTTTTCCATTATATAAAATTGATATAGGAAAGGGAGTCCTTTAAGCATACTTTGAAACATTGGTCAAAATGCTGTGCCTTCTATGTGTGAAAAGACATAAAATGCACCAACCTTTTATTATTTTCTTTATTAAATTACTTTTCAAAAATTATCAAAGTAATATTTGCACACAAGAACTGGTAAAGTAACACAACAGTGTGTGAAGAAAGCTAATATATGCTCTCCCTAAGCCTTTTCCATTTAAATCCCTTTCTCCAATAAATAATCACTATTGTCTTTGCCCTACTCTAAAAATATGCAAACATCTACACACATGTAGAGAATTTTATTGTTAATGTGTCTCTTTAGGAAAACGTATTACTCCTATAGACATTACTTTTCAAATTTTCTCTCTTAATACGTCATTGGCATATCTCGGGTGAATAAAGAATTTACCTAAGACATGCGCTCAATTTAGGCCACAGCTGACATTTATAACAACCTATGGTGAAGGACACCCTCTGGCCTACTGACCCCTTGACCGCTTCCTTCTGAAGGTATTTTTGTGCTTCATCCTGTGTTATCAACCCAAGTCAAAACACCTAGAGATCCTTGGTAGTATATGCCAGGGACAACGACTTCTACATATAACTTTACTTTTTCCTATCTTCTTGCTTTTCATGGTTACCCATTCAAAAGCATATTCTCCTACTTTACCTCACCTTCTGGCATTTAGAGGACATCCTGTCTTAAGGAATGTCTCAGTCCTGGGTACATGTCTACCCATTGATGGACATTCACATCGTTTCCAGATTTTTGCAAAAATAATTACTACAAGAAACATTACATTTAACATTATATCATGAAAAATATGGGTACACATACTCATTCTTTAAATTTTATAGGATAGTTCCCTAGGAGTGAGATTGTAAAATTTACGACTGTTTACCAGTATACCCTTTCGATTTAGTCCTACCAAATAAGTGCTATTGCTTTTTACAATTTTTGCCAGTCTTACAGAAAATTTTTATCTCATTTTTACTTTGATTTGTATTATTCTGACGTCTATTATTTACTATTTAGATTTGCTATTCTGTGATTTTTCTATTCATATTATTTCTCCATCTTCTTCATTCTTGTATTTTGGTAATTTGTCAGTTCAGAATTAAAGATACTAATCCTCTCTGCTTCAAAAATATATCTATGTGGCTCATTTATCTGTTGACCCTATTTATGACATCAATTTTTTTTTCTATAGTTAAATAATTCTATCTGTCTTTTTCTGGCTTCCAAGTTTATGGTCTTGTTTTAGAATTTTCTCCTGCCATATTTTTAGTCTCTTAGATCTGTTGAAATATTTCAATAACTTTAATGTATACATAACATTATTAGATGCAGTATAATAGAGTCTGGTTTTATTTTCTCCTAAGAGACAGTTTCTTAATATTCTTAATGAGTTTATCTGCAACGTAGTTGTTAAGAGGGTCAATCCACCATGGGCCCTGAGCGTCCTTGTGTATTCTTGCTGAGTATACCAAGAATGAAAGACCCTCACTACTCTGTATCCAGACAATTTCTCAGGGTTCCATTTGCAGCAAAACCCTAGAGGGATAAAGCCCTCTCTCAGAAACAAAGAACAACTTTACTTGTCCCTCATTATAAAAGTGGTAGATTCCCCAAACTCAGGTCTTCCTGTTCTGTAATAGAACCCATTGCAAGGACAAGCATGCACCCAAACCATCTACTTCACCTGCATAAGACGTGAAAGGTAAAGGGAAATGATGCAAATATGCTCATATTGTTGCTGTGACATCAAAAATGAATCTTTTTTCTCTCATCTGAGAGTCTAATGACTTTTGTCAGTATCCATTAAACAGTAAAAGGCTAACCTAGCTTGTAACTAGAGTAAAATCCCATATCCAACAGCAAAGATTTAGATAAATGTATACACACATACACAACCATACATATACAAACATACAAGCTCAGTGAGTATATTTTCAAGATCTTACATTCTTGGTTATTTTTATCACTTGATCTAATTTTGAGAGTATATATAAAATGTATGTTTATAACTGTGCTTAATTAAATTCTCCTTGGATTTTGTTTTATACATTTGATTCCTGGATTATTTCATTCACAATGGTCTATGACTCCAGCGTCACTTTTGTGAATACATGTTTCAACATGAAATAACAATGCATATTTCTTACTCAATAACTTTGATGTCAATTTTTTTGTCATTAATCCATCGCTTTATATTCCTTTTTGTTTCCATTTTTCTATTATGATTCTCCCATTCCTTAATTTTGAAATTATTGTTTTCACTCTGATTTAGGTGTGTCTCATAACAATTACCTCATTATCTTTTTTTTTTTTTTTTTGCTGTACGCGGGCCTCTCACTGTTGTGGCCTCTCCCGTTGTGGAGCACAGGCTTCGGACGTGCAGGTTCAGTGGCCATGGCTCACGGACCCAGCCGCTCCGCAGCATGTGGGATCTTCCCGGACCGGGGCACGAGCCCGCGTCCCCTGCATCGACAGGCGGACTCTCAACCACTGCGCCACTAGGGAAGCCCTCACTGTCTTTTTTTAAAATCAAAACTGATAATCTCTACCTATTGCCCCCATTATAGTGAACAATTTATTTATTAGTTTTATTTTTAATTAATACTATCCTAATCTACTTACTACTTTACCAATGTCTATTGTTATTTTGGTTTTTCTTTCCTTATACGTTATGGTTTGATTAAATTTATTTTTTTACATAGATTATTTCATTTATTTTTCAAAGCAGTACTCCAAAATGGACACCATTATCCACACTTTATGGAAGAAAAAACAAAGGTTCCAAACGATGGAATGACTTACTCAGGATCACAAAGCTAAGATGTGGTAGATATAGGATTTAAATCCAGGTTTGTAATCTCCAAAGATCATTCTCTTTCCATTATACACTTGTCCTTCTTGCCAATAAAAACCAATAAAAATATTTTAAAGATTTTCCAATGCCATTTGAAATTTGCTGCCAAATATGAAACTTTTATCACTGAGAGGATATATTGTGCTTTTGATAATAGGGCACCTCATTCTATAGCTTCCTTCACATTGGAGAGGGAAAGCCAGCAACAGCATTCCCAGGATCTCCTTCCTCAGCTGGTTCTTTGTTAGAGCAGCCAGTGTGGAGTCTTTGGTGTGAAAGCTGTAAGGTGGAAGATGGGCAGAAGCCATTATTCTCTGGGGGCAGCTACAAGCAGACACATGTAGGTCCATAGCAGTTTCCAGGCTGAGGAAGGCAGCTGAGAGAGAGTGGCAACAGTCCCTGGAGATTACCTGCTTCAGTAATAAAGGCTGAGATGCTGGCAGAATACTTCTAGAGTCCTTAAGAGTTCTGGAAGCTTCTCGGGATATCTGGAGAACCATTGGTTTTGAAACTACATTATTTATTTTTTCCCTTTTGACCCCTTCACCCATTTCTCTCACCCCACAACACCCAACTCTGGCAACCACTAATCTATTTTCCATATCTATGAGCTTGGTTTTTTGGGTTTTACTGTTTCATGGGATTTTTTTTTAGATGCCACACATAAGAGAGATCATATAGTATTGGTGTTTCTCTGTCTGACTCATTTCACTTAGCATAGTGTCCTCAAGGTCTATCCATGTTGTCACAAATGGCAAGATTTCATTATATTTTGTGAATGAAGAATATTCCATTGTATACATATACCACAATTTCTTTATCCATTCATCCACTGATAAACACTAAGGTTGTTTCCATGGCTTGGCTATTGTAAATCATGCTGCAATAAACACGGGGGTGCAGATATCTTTTCAAGTTAGTGTTTTCATTTCCTTTGGATAAATGCCCAAAAGTAGAAATGGTGGATCATATGGTAGTTCTATTTTTAATTTTTTGAGGAGCATCCATACTGTTTTCCATAGTGGCCACACCAATTTACATTCTCACTAATAGTGCACTAGGAGTCCCTTTTCTCCACATCCTTGCCAACACTTGTTATTTCTTGTCTTTCTGATAATAGCCATTCTAAGAGGTGTGAGGTGATATTGAAACTGAGCAGGACTCTGTAGGGCCTTCCCAAGTTCAGACACCTCTTGGCTCCCCTCACCCTTATTTGTAGAAAAACTTTAGCTTCCTAGGCCTTCCCTAACTTTCAAAGAGCAAATTTAATCAGAAAAGTGAGAAAATGCAGAAACAAAGGAAAGCAGTCAAGCAAGACAAAATAATAATAGTTTAGCCATAAAACAAGGTCAAGGACCTTTAGCTCCTCCTCAAGGGCTCTAGATAATATCCCAAACCACATCCTTGAGTTGTTTTGCAGATACTAAAACCCCCACCAGGTGGAAGAAGTTAACTGCATGTTGAGCACCAGCACCTAGACCGCAAGCTGGTTGGAATCAGAAGGTTGATGATTGAGATTCCTCAAACATCACCCTGTTATCTCTCCATCAACCAATTAGAGAACTGTGCACTAGCTGATCACCCACCCTGTGACCCTCTCCCTCACATTGCCTTTAAAAACCCTTCCTTGAAAGCCATTAAGAGTTTGGGTCATTTCAGCATGAGCTGCCTTGCTTGGCACCCTGTGGTAAACGCTGTACTTTCCTTTACCACAACCCAGTGTCAGTAGACTGGCTTTCTGCAAAACAGGTGAGTGGACCCAAGTTTGGTTTGGTAATAATATCTCACTGTGATGTTGATTTGCATTTTCCTGATGATTAACCATGTTAAGCATCTTTTCATGTCCCTGTTGGCCATCTGCATATCTTCTTTGGAAAAATGTTTGTTCAGATCTTCTGTCCATTTTTAATCAGATTGCTTATTATTAAATTTATTTTTTTGCTTTTTTTTCCTTGTTAATTTGGAAGTTTCTGCTATGATTTTTATTTCTGTAAATGGTTATGCAGTAGTCTGCTCAGGCTGCCATAACAAAATATCATAGACTGAGTGGCTTAAACAACAAAAACTTTATTGTCTCACAGTTCTGAACGCTGGAAATCCCAGATCAGGATGCTAGACAATCTGGTTCCTGGTGAGAGCTCTCTTCCTGGTTTGTAGATGGCTACCTTCTTGCTGTGTCCTCACACAGTGAAGAGAGACAAAGCAAGATCTCTGGTGTTTCTTCTTATAAGGGCTTTGATTGTATCATGAGGACCCCACCTTCATGACCTCATCTAAACCTAATTACCTTCCAAGGCCCCATCTCCAAATACTCTCACACTGGTGATTAGGTCTTCAACATATGAATTTGGGGACACACACACATTCAGCCCACAGCAACTTACTTTTCCATTTCTTGTAATCATATCTAAATTTTTCTAATAACTATATGGAAATAAAATTAGAAACCATCTCAATTAAAATGCTTTATTTATCCACTTCTTTCCAAACACACTAGTAACAAACTTTTAGAATATTTTCCACTATCTCCATCTTCTCTGCTCAAATATTCGATCTTATGACTTTTGCTGAGGTAATTCTTAATTCTAAGCTCTTAAGATTTACATTTACAATGCGCCTCTTCTGTCTCAATATCTTTACCCTTAAAATAATAAAATCTTAGTCACACTGTCATTCGTTTAAACTTAACTACACATAAAATAGTCAATGCTTGTTACTGACTATTAGATTTACATTTTGTTTAGAATATCCTTCTGTTTTCCATAGATGAGGTGGTGTTTTCTATTAATTTGTGTTCATCTTCCCTTTGCACTGTTCTATAAGTGATTTTTGAATAAAGAAGTCAATATGGTTGGTTTTTTTAACATCTTTATTGGAGTATAATTGCTTTACAATGTTCTGTTAGTTTCTACTGTATAACAAAGTGAATCAGCTATAGGTATACATATATCCCCATATCCCCTCCCTCTTGCATCTCCCTCCCACCCTCATTAACCCACCCCTCTAGGTGGTCATAAAGCACGGAGCTGATCTCCCTGTGCTATGCAGCTGCTTCCCACTAGCTATCTATTTTACATTTGGTAGTGTATATATGTCAATACCACTCTCTCACTTCGTCCCAGCTTACCCTTCCCCCTCCCCATGTCCTCAAGTGCAAAGAAGTCAATATGTTTAATGGTGAATCTGGAAACAGATTCTGCAGCTTCCTGTCTGAGACACTTTGGAGTGTACCTCAGTTCCTTCATGTGTAAACTGAGGATAATAAAATAATCTATCTCAAAAGACTGATATATATTACATAAAACACATAAAATGATTCTTAGCATACTGAGCACAGTATAAATATTAGTTTAACTTAACTGGGTATAGAATTGTTGATGATAAACATTTTCTAGCAGTAATATGCATATATTATTCCACCACCATATAGCTTTCAGTCACAGAAGAGAAATTTGATGATAAACTGATTCTTTCTTGCATTGTACTGTTTAAAACATTCTATTTATACTTAGAATTTAAGAATATCCATAGATTTCTTTTTCATAAATCTTCCCTTGGCTTTGGAAAATCTTTAAAACTTCAGACCTATGTCTTCAATTGAGAAAAGCTGTTTTCTGTTTTTTGTTTAATTATATGAAACAAATAAATATTTGTTTTTAAATTTCCAAATATATTTGGTATAAATTTTAACCATCTTTTTATAATTGATTTGTAGTTTCATTGTGTATTGATCAGAAAAAACAACCTATATTACATTGATTGTTTGAAACATTAAAGTCCCCCTGTGGATTGGTATGGGATCAATGTCTATGAAAAGTTTATGTATATATAGCCTATATTCCTGTGGAGAGGGCAAGTTTCTACATATTTATCAGATTAAACTTATCAAAATTGTACTATTTTATGTTACTGAGAATTCTTCTTTAATTTTTTGCTTAATCAATTTGTAAAAAAGTATATTAAATCTCCCAAGATTACATTGGATTTGGCTAGGATTTCCCTGTAATTTTTTTCCTGTTTTTCTGTGTATTTAACAAATATATGATTTTTAGTCATCAACATTACATTTTGGGTTATTTATTATTTTTTCCATCATATATACCTCCTTTTAGCCTAAATAATTTCCACTTGAAATTCTATCAAATGTTGATGTTGCAGTACTAACTTTATTTTTTAGCAGTCTTCCATGCCAATGGAAATCAAAAGAAAGCTGGAGTAGCAATACTCATATCAGATAAAATAGACTTTAAAATAAAGAATGTTACAAGAGACAAGGAAGGACACTACATAATGATCAAGGGATCAATCCAAGAAGAAGATATAACAATTATAAATATATATGGATCCAACATAGGAGAACCTCAATATATAATGCAACCGCTAACAGCTATAAAAGAGGAAACTGACAGTAACACAATAATAGTGGGGGACTTTAACACCTCACTTACACCAATGGACACATCATCGAAAATGAAAATAAATAAGGAAACAGAAGCTTTAAATGACACAATAGACCACATAGATTTAATTTATATTTATAGGACATTCCATCCAAAAACATCAGATTACACTTTCTTCTCAAGTGTGCACGGAACATTCTTCAGGATAGATCACATCTTGGATCACAAATCAAGCCTTGGTAAATTTAAGAAAATTGTAATCATATCAAGCATCTTTTCTGACCACAATGCTATGAGATTAGATAATGAATTACAGGGAAAAAAACGTAAAAAACACAAACACATGGAAGCTAAACAATACGTTACTAAATAACCAAGAGATCACTGAAGAAATCAAAGAGGAAATCAAAAAAATACCTAGAGACAAATGACAATGAAAACACGATGATCCAAAACCTAACAGATGCAGCAAAAGCAGTTTTAAGAGGGTAGTTTATAGCCATACAATCCTACCTCAAGAAGCAAGAAAAATCGCAAATAAACAATCTAAACTTACACCTAAAGGAACTAGAGAAAGAAGAGCAAACAAAACCCAAAGTTAGCAGAAGGAAAGAAATCATAAAGATCAGAGCAGAAATAAATGAAATAGAAACAAAGAAAACAATAGCAAAGATCAATAAAACTAAAAGCTGGTTCTTTGAGAAGATAAACAAAATTGATAAACCATTAGCCAGACTCATCAAGAAAAAGAGGGAGAGGACTCAAATCAATAATATTAGAAATGAAACAGGAGAAGTTACAAAAGACACCGCAGAAATATAAACCATCCTAAGAGACTATACAAGCAACTCTATGCCAATAAAATAGACAAACTGGAAGAAATGGACAAATTTGTAGAAAGCTACAATCTTCCAAGACTGATCTAGGAAGAAACAGAAAATATAAACAGACCAATCACAAGTAATGAAACTGAAACGGTGATTAAAAATCTTCCAGCAAACAAAAGTACAGGACCAGATGGCTTCACAGGTGAATTCTATCAAACATTTGGGGAAGAGGTAACATCCATCCTTCTCAAACTCTTCCAAAAAATTGCAGAGGGAGGAACACTCCCAAACTCATTATATGAAGCCGCCATCACCCAGATACCAAAACCAGACAAAGATACTACAAAAAAAGAAAATTACAGACCAATATCACTGATGAACATAGATGCAAAAATCCTCAACAAAATACTAGCAAACAGAATCCAACAACACATTAAAAGGATCATACACCAAGATCAAGTGGGATTTATCCCAGGGATGCAAGGATTCTTCAATATACACAAATCAATCAATGTGATACACCATATTAACAGATTGAAGAATAGAAACCATATGATCATCTCAATACGTGCAGAAAAAGCTTTTGATAAAATTCAACAACCATTTATGATAAAAACTCTCCAGAAAGTAGGCATAGAGGGAAACTATCTCAACATAATAAAGGCCATATATGACAAAACCAGAGCAAAAATCATTCTCAATGGTGAAAAACTGACTGCATTTCCTCTAAGATCACGAATGAGACAAGGATATCCACTCTCACCACTATTATTCAACATAGTTTTGGAAGTCCTAGCCACGGCAATCAGAGAAGAAAAAGAAATAAAAGGAATACAACTTGGAAAAGAAGTAAAACTGTCACTGTTTGCAGATGACATGATACTATACATAGAGAATCCTAAAAATGCCAGCAGAAAACTACTAGAGCTAATCAATGAATTTGGTAAAGTCATAGGATACAAAATTAATGCAGAGAAATCTCTTGCATTCCTATACACTAATGATGAAAAATCTGAAAGGGAAATTATGGTAACATTCTCATTTACCCTGCAACAAAAAGAATAAAATACCTAGGAATAAACCTACCTAGGGAGACAAAAGACATGTATGCAGAAAACTATAAGACACTGATGAAAGAAATTAAAGATGATACCAACAGATGGAGAGATATACCATATTCTTGGATTGGAAGAATCAATATTGTGAAAATGACTATACTACCCAAAGCAATCTACAGATTCAAAGCAATCCCTATCAAATTACCAATGGCAATTTTTACGGAGCTAGAACAAATCATCTTAAAATTTGTATGGAGACACAAAAGACCCCAAATAGCCAAAGCAGTCTTGAGGGAAAAAAACGGAGCTGGAGGAATCAGCCTCCCTGACTTCAGACTATACTACAAAGCTACAGTAATCAAGACAATATAGTTCTGGCACAAAAACAGAAAAATAGATTAACAGAACAAGATAGAAAGCCCAGAGATAAACCCACACACCTATGGTTAACTAATCTATGACAAAGGAGGCAAAGATATACAATGGAGAAAAGACAGTCTCTTCAATAAGTGGTGCTGGGAAAACTGGACAGCTACACGTAGAAGAATGAAATTAGAACACTCCCTAACACCATACACAAAAATAAACTCAAAATGGATTTGATACCTAAATGTAAGACCGGACACTATAAAAGTCTTAGAGGAAAACATAGGAAGAACATTCTTTGACATAAATCACAGCAAGATCTTTTTTGATCCACCTTCTAGAGAAATAGAAATAAAAACAAAAATAAACAAATGGGACCTAAGGAAACTCCAAAGCTTTTGCACAGCAAAGAAACCATAAACAAGACAAAAAGACAACCCTCAGAATGGGAGAAAATATTTGCAAACGAATCAATGGACAAAGGATTAATCTCCAAAATATATAAACAGCTCATGCAGCTCAATATTAAAGAAACAAACAACCCAATCCAAAAATGGGCAGAAGACCTAAATAGGCATTTCTCCAAAGAAGATATACAGATCGCCAACAAGCACATGAAAGAATGCTCAACATCATTAATCATTAGAGAAATGCAAATCAAAACTACAAAGAGATATCATCTCATATCCGTCAGAATGGCCATCATCAAAAAATCTAGAAACAATACTTGCTGGAGAGGGTGTGGAGAAAAGGGAACCCTCTTGCACTGTTGGTGGGAATGTAAATTGATACAGCCACTATGGAAAACAGTATGGAGGTTCCTTAAAAAACTAAAAATAGAATTACCATATGATCCAGCAATCCCACTACTGGGCACATACGCAGAGAAAACCATAATTCAAAAAAACACATGCACCCCAATGTTCATTGCAGCACTATTTACAATAGCCACGTCATGGAAGCAACCTAAATGCCCATTGACAGACGAATGGATAAAGAAGAAGTGGTACATATATACAATGGAGTATTACTCAGTCATAAAAAGGAACGAAATTGAGTCATTTGTTGAGACGTGGATGGATCTAGAGACTGTCATACAGAGTGAAGTAAGTCAGAAAGAGAAAAATAAATACCGTATATTAATGCATGTATGTGAAACCTAGAAAAATGGTACAGATGAACCAGTTTGCAGGGCAGAAGTTGAGACACAGATGTAGAGAACAAATGTATGGACACCAAGGGTGGAAAACCACAGTGGGGTGGGGATGGTGGTGTGCTGAATTGTGTGATTGGGATTGACATGTATACACTGATGTGTATAAAATTGATGACTAATAAGAACCTGCAGTATAAAAAAACAAACAAACAAAACAACTAATATTAAACTTTATTTGAGGTATTTGTATGGAAATATGTTAATATAAATGTTTCAGATATTACATGAAATTTCTAAAAATCTTATATGTTCTGGGTAATGTTATAAGCCATAATTCTAGTTATTACTTTAAAATGTATATCTCAGAAATAACTAAATTTCCTTGTCAATTGCATTATTATGAACTTTCATCAAATCTTTAACCAGTGTCATTTTTAAGTCTTTTGTCATTTACAGACAGTTCTGGGTGTATTCTGATGCTTTTGCAAAAATGTTCCTATAAAAGTGTTTCATCTTCAAGGAATTCATGGAAGAGACCCTGACAAATACAGGTTTCTGGTAACTGACTATACTTCTAAACCGAATGAATAAGCATTTTCAGAACTCTAATGGAAAACTGATGAATTCATAAAAGTGCTAACAAAAGATCAAGATAAAAAAATTAATTACATGGGACTGAGTGAACTGATGAGGATGATTATAATTTTTGTGACTTTCTGTTTGAATAAAAAAATAATAATAATTTCTGATTAAAATATGCTTTTACCACTTAAAAAAAAACATATTTTCTGCGTCACTACATGGAAGAATTTTTCAAAGAAAAATGTCATATTGCTCTATAATGAGATGATAAAATACAAGGGTAATTGGTGAACAATAATTTATTAACTCACAATTTGTAGAGATTTGCAGCAGAGTGTGTAAAACAACACCTTGTGGTCCAGACTTCCAAGTAAAATTCTGACTCTCCTGCTTAACAGCAGTGTGACCTTGGGCAAGTTATTCCACTTTTCTCAGTTGGTTTCCTCATATTTAAATGGATAAAATAACAGTATGTACCCCATAAGGCTGTTGTTAGAAATAAAGGATTCAATATATTTAAAAAACTTAAAACAATACTTTGCCCATAGTAAAGACTACATAATCATTAAGGTGTTCATGGAAACATAAAAATTCTTTAAATTTGCAAAATCAAGTCTGTTACTCACAGTATAAATTTTCTTATCAAAGATGAGATCTTTTGTCAGTGATACCTAATTGCAACCTGAAATATCCATTTCTCACTGGTGTACATATTTTGACTTCTTTCTCATTTTGTTAGAGGAAGTTTGAAGCTTTTATACTTGTAATGTGAAAAGTAGAAAATACCATTATAAATTCAATCATTTTGCCTGCTTCCTAAGGTAAAAATATATTTCTTTTTATCCAAAACATGAAATAATAGGGACTTGCCTGGCGGTCCAATGGTTAAGACTTCTCCTTCCAATGCAGGGGGTGGGGTTTGATCCCACATGCCTCATGGCCAAAAAACCAAAACATAAAACATAAGCAATATTGTAAAAAATTCAATAAAGACTTTAAAAATGCTCCAGATCAAAAAAAAATCTTTTAACAAAAAACATGAAATAATAAAGATAATTGAGGGATTTCTATCAATTATTTTTCCACTTGTCTAAAATGAAGTAATAGTGTAAATGTTATATAAGAATAAACACACAAGATAAAAATTTTGAATTTTTATATTCTATTAAGAATATATTGATTGAGTTAGTATTTATTGAGCAGCTAGCCTATGTAAAATATGAATTTCCAGCTTTGTGATAATGGCTCACCTCTGTATATTACATTTACTTTTTCAAATAACTGATGTAATTTTATCACATCCTGTGAGGCAATTCTGAACAAGTGGCCTTAGAGGGTTAATTTTATGTGTCAACTTGACTGGGGCACCCAATGCCCAGATATCTAGTTTAACATTATGGGTATGCCTGGGAGGATGTTCCCAAAAGAGATTTGTATTTGAATTAGTGGACTGAGTAAAGTAGATGGCCCTCCCCAATGTAGATGGACATTATCCAATCCATTGAGGGCCTGAACAGAATAAAAAGGAGGAAAAATTTTGAATTCTCTCTCTGCCTGTTTGAGCTGGACGTCCATCTTCTCCTGACCTTGGTGCTCCTGGTTCTTGAGCCTTCAAACTCAAACTGAAATCTATACCATTGGTTTTCTGGATCTCAGGCCTTCAAACTATAACAAAATCTTTCCTGGGTCTCCAGCTTGCAGATGGTACACTGTGGGACTTCTCAGCCTCCAAAACCAGTGAGCCAATTCCTTATAATAAATCTCAAAATTAAAAAAGTGCTCAAAGCTTAATGGAACATATCAAAACAATGCTGAAGCCAGCTTGAAGGGGCTCCCCAGGCAAGTCTGGAAAAAGTTGACTATTTAAATATATAACAACTTTACAAAACTTCACCTAGTTGTATACTTAAATGGGTAGATAAATAGATAGTGATGTATTATAACTTAATGAATACTATATGATTTCATGTGTTCACACAGATAAAACACCTAGTAAATAAGAAAGAGAAGAAAGGGAGAAGACAAATTATACAGCTCATCTGTATAGTAAAACACAAAAAAATATAATGGTGAAATTAGATAATCACCATTTGGCAACTACTCTAGTAATAATTATTTCAGAATCTTAAATAAAATCATAGCAATTTTTTCTTGGGTCAGTTTCTTAAGGCACAAAAAAATAAAAGCAAAAATAAACAAATGGGACCTAATTAAACTTAAAAGCCTTTGCACAGCAAAGGAAACCATAGACAAGATGAAAAGAGAACCTACGAAATGGGAGAAAATATTTGCAAATGATGCAACCAACAAGGGGTTAATATCCAAAATATACAAACAGTTCATACAACTCAACAGCAAAAAAAAACAAAGCAATCCAATAAAAAAATTGACAGAAGACCTGAATAAACATTTTTTTTTTAGTTTTTAGTTTATATTGGAGTATAGTTGATTAACAATGTTGTGTTAGTTTCAGGTATACAGCAAAGTGATTCAGTTATATTAATACATATACATGTATCTATTGAATAGATATTTTTCCAAAGAAGACATACAGATGGCTAACAGGCACATAAAAAGATGCTCAACATCACTAATTATTAGAGAAATGCAAATCAAAATTACAATGAGATATCACCTCACACCGGTCAGAACGGCTATTACCAAAAAGTCTACAAATAACAAATGTTGGAGAGGATGTGGAGAAAAAGAACCCTCAGACGCTGTTGGTGGACATGTGGATTGGTGCAGCCACTATGAAGAACAGTATGGGGGTTCCTTAAAAAAACTAAAAATAGAGTTACCATATGATCCAGCAATTCCACTTCTGAGTATATATCTGGAAGAAATGAAAACACTAATTCAAAAAGAAACATGCACCCCAATGTTCATAGCACCACTATTAATAATAGCCAAGACATGGAAGCAACGCAAATGTCCATCTAGGGATGACTGGATTAAGAAGATGTGATATATATATATGCAATGGAATATTACTCCATCATTAAAAAGAAGAATGAAATATTGCCATTTGCAGCAACATGGATGGACCTAGAGAATATTATGCTTAGTGAAATAAGTCAGAGAGAGAAAGACACATACTATATGATATCACTATATGATATTATGTAGAATCTAAAAAATAATACAAATGAAAGTATATACAAACCAGAAACAGACTCACAGATATAGAAAAATTTGTGGCTACCAAAGGGGAGAGGGAAGGGTGGAGGGACAAATTAGGGATAAGGTATTAACAGATACAAACTACTATATATAAAACAGATAAGCAGCAAGGATAATACTGTATAGCACAGGGTATTATACTCATTATCTTGTAATAACCTATAATGGGATATAATCTGTAAAAATACTGAATCACTGTGCTGTATACCTGAAACTAACCCAATATTGTAAATCCACTGTACTTCAATTAAAAATAAATTCAATAAAATTCAAAAAAATAATTCAATGAAATATATAATCTCAAGCTATCTACCCACAAATTACTTATTAAAAACAATGAAGAAAAATAACAAATAAACAAAGTTACTCTATCCTGCAGAAACTTAGCAATCCCTTTCTAATTGAATTCTACTTCCCCGGATAGGATGCAGTGAAAAGAACACAGCATCAAATTCTATGCTATCCCTGCCCCAAATGGATAACCAGAAGCTACGCATCAGAAAACATCAGACAACTGTAAATTGAGGGATACTTCGCTAAATGGTTCACATCTTCAAAAATGTCAGGGTCATGGAAGTCAAGGAAAGATGAGGAACTAGGAGACTAGAAGCACATAATAACTGGGAGCATTTCATGATCCAGGATTGATTCATAGGGCAATTGACAAAACATAAGTGGAGCTCTCTGGGTGAGTGGTATACAGTACTTTGGGCTATACCTGAAGACATTCTGTAAATTGAAATTGTTCCAAATTACTTTTTTAACAAATGGATGGAAAAAAATTAAAAAATTAGTTATGGCTGTAAGATTGAGGGGAGAGGAGTATGTGGAGAAACAAAAAAGGAAGTGAGTAGGAGCTGGAATTCTCTGCATATACTATGTACATAGATTTAACTTGGAATCTTAAACATATACAAAACAAAATTACATTTTTATGTTACCCATAAACATTAAAAGCAAAATGAAACAAATGAACCAAATTGCATATAAAGTTGGTGGCAGAATCACACAATGACTTCAAAACACAGAGATCTGACTGTAGGTATACCCTAGAAAGAAAAAGAACTTCACGAATAGTAAACTCTATAGAGTTACTTTATAGAGTAAACTCTGCTCTATAGTTTGTTTATTATGGTAGTGATGTTAGTTTTATTCTGAATCTGGCATGTATGTATGTGTGTGTTGTGCAATAAACCAAATGAGTCATGTTAATGTCATTAAGAACAGGAGAAAAGGAGATATAAATGTAAGATGGATGAGTTTAATAACATCTCTTTAGTCCTTAATTTGAATTGGAAGTAATAGTAAGAACACATGATACATTTTCTGTTAAAATATACATATTTTGCAGCTCAGGCTATTGAAAAGACTAGCTAGATACCATTTCCTACTAATAAGAATTGGGACCCTTGGAAAATTGTGTGATGCTGGATCTGAGTCAGGAAATGCCAAAAATGAGCCTGCAACATATTTGCATAGTGGAAAGCAAGGAAACTATCAAAATTAGATTTCAAATGGATTCAAGAGCCAAAGCTTTAATTTTTTCTCTTACAATTTTTTGAACAGAATCATCTATTATACAGAAACCTAGATTTTTTTCAATTAATAAAATTATTTTCATAACTTTTTAGTATAAATCCAATATTTTTTCTGGATTAATCTTTACAGGATTTTTAAATTACATAATGTTTTCACCTCTAATGGTCACATAGTTTATCTCTAAAATATAATTATAGTTTAAAATAATTTATACAGGGCTTCCCTGGTGGCGCAGTGGTTGAGAGTCCGCCTGCCGATGCAGGGGACACGGGTTTGTGACCCGGTCCAGAAAGATCCCACGTGCCGTGGAGCGGCTGGGCCCGTGAGCCATGGCCGCTGAGCCTGCGCGTCCGGAGCCTGTGCTCCACAATGGGAGAGGCCACAACAGTGAGAGGCCCGCGTAACACAAAAATAAATAAATAATAATAATTTATACAAATTTAAGAATAGACTATGTGTGCATGTGTGTACTTGTGTGTCTATATGTGTATGACACAAGATATGCCCCTGAATAGTGTTCAAAAGAGGAATATATGTAGTTGGGAGCCTACTTGCAATATCCATTAAGAAAAAGATTTCTTCTCAACCTCCGAGACCACAATGACTATAAGTAGGCAGGTGCATTTTAAAAAGACAGCAGTGAGAGGCCGTGTGCATATAAACAGACAAGTAGTAAGGCTTCTATGAAAACCTCACAGATCCAAAACATATATTTAGGCCTTGCTAAGAATGAGAATTATTTAAAACTCTAGAGCCTAGCTGTGCCAAGGAAATTTATTCTCCTGAAAATAATAAAGCAGTATCTGAGACTATATGCAGATAATATTTGTTGCAAATGTGTCTAAACCACAACAAAATCATGCCCTTGAATAAAAATCTTCATTTTCATCTCATGCAGTGAAGCACTGGTACAGACCTCAAATAATTCATAGATACAAATTTAAAAAATTATTTTCTTCTATATGGCTGATTTGATCTTGTTTAAAAGTTTCTGCTCATACAACCATACCTGGATATCTGTATTATCGTAGAGATTAAGGTTTGAAAAATTATCCAAACGTGCCTATAGTGCTACCTGTATAACTATTCAATGTGCCGCAAACATTTAAGAAATTGGCTGTAAGCATTTGGGTGCGTACTTCAATATTTACCAAATAATAAAATAATTAACGCTTGAGAAAAAGAAAAAAGAAAAAAAAATTTCTGCTTATAATTTACTGCAGGGGAGGAAAAACTTTTAATCTTGTGTTTTAAATTTAGCTCAACCTTTTAACTGAAAAATTTCTGAAGGCATTGTTCAGTGAGTTATGGAAATAAATGTTCAGACGCTTAGTATTTTACATAGCCTCCCTCGAACCTTGCTTGTCTCCCCTAAATGGGAGGTGGAAGTATGGAGTAAAGGAGGTTGATTCATCCTCACTGCAATGGCAGAGAAGGAGACTTCTACCTCCTGTCTACTGCTGCTGTCTCTGATCTACCTGAGTTGCTCCGTGCAACTGAATCTGTGGTAACTCTGATCCGGTTATCTTTGTCAATCAAAGCCAGGTGGGCTTCCTCAGAACCCAGCTGTTGCTAATGCTATAGACCTCTGGAATCTAGCCGTGACTCTCATTTGTTCCAGCTCACACAGTTAGTTCTGCAGCTGCAGGCACAGAGTCACTACACCCCCACCATCACAGCCTCACTTGCAATGTTCTTAGTCAAAATGTCTACTATTTCTTGTCTGAGAACTAAGAAATGAAAGGAGGCAGGGGATTGATTGCTAACCCTCAGGGTTTCCCTCTGCCATCAACAATGTATCATTAAGTGGGATTCCTTGGTGGCACAGTGGTTAAAAATCCGCCTGCCAATGCAGGGGACACAGGTTTGAGCCCTGGTCCGGGAAGATCCTACATGCCACAGAGCAACTAAGCCCATGTGCCACATCTACTGAGCCTGCGCTCTAGAGCCCGCAAGCCACAACCATTGAGTCCACGCACCACAACTACTGAAGCCCATGAGCCTAGAGCCCGTGCTACACAACAAGAGAAGACACTGCAATAAGAAGCCCAAGCACTGCAGTGAAGAGTGGCCCCTGCTCGCCGCAACTAGAGAAAGCCCACGTGCAGCAACGAAGACCCAACAACGCAGCCAAAAAAAATTGAACACTACAGAAATACTTAAAAGAAAAAAAAAATGTATCATTGAGTGATCTCACATCCCAAACTGATACAGGGATCTTCTTTGAGACTATATCCTTTCAGAGTTATTAAAACTGAGTTAGGCACAAGCCTCTATCTTTTTCATCACTATCACTTGTCTAACACTATTCTTCTGTC
Organism: Hyperoodon ampullatus; assembly: GCF_949752795.1. Classification (NCBI taxonomy): domain Eukaryota; kingdom Metazoa; phylum Chordata; class Mammalia; order Artiodactyla; family Ziphiidae; genus Hyperoodon; species Hyperoodon ampullatus. The sequence goes on along the minus strand of NC_136918.1, from coordinate 104,241,153 downwards.
TTAGATGGGGCAAAATTGTCTTCTGGCCTTTTTCTTCCCCCTTTCCTTTTCCACAGTCCCACAGGTAAGCCTATTACCCTTGTAACAAATCTTTCAATTAGATACCTTAATCATGGACAGATGTCTCTTTACACTCAGAGAGATACGAAAATTGGGGGAGAAACTTCTTTAGATGATACCCTAGCTTGAAAGTCTCTTATTCAGTCTTACAAATCAAATTTGAATATGACAATCACACTTTACTAGTTATTTTTCTCTATTTATTTTACCAAGTCCTTGTTTCTGCTCTGGCAGATGAGTACCTCAAGTATACTAGGATGAAAGTCTTTTGCATAAGAAGGAAAGAAAGAAAAACACAGCAAAATATAAAACTATTACTCCTTTACTCTTATTTATTAAAATAGTGTTTTGAAGACTATTTGTTAGGTACAGCAAGGGGAGTAGTGATTCAGTATTTCACTGTGATAATTTGGAGTTTGTATCATTTTTTGCTGCAATGATTTATGAGTAGGAAATAAAAGGTTGTTGCTTTCACTTGTCTTTTTTACTAGCACAACGTAACAATCCTTTAATGGTTAAAATTCCTTTCCTATAACCAAATATCTTAAAAGATTATTTTCCTAAATTTTTATACTTAGCATATTGAAGAGAAATGACAAAAAACAGAGGACCATGGAAATTTTAGAGCTGACAGAGACCCAAGACAAAATCATATTTAATCTCCCCCCCAAATATTTATTTGTTGTCATGTAAACAACACGGAAAAAGTTCAACTTTCTGGGTTGTTAGCCAGGATCTTTTTAATGTAAGCCTAGAGAATGCTAACAAACTTAACTGATCAGCCAGCTATACTGAATTTGAGATTTCCTTTGATATTTTACCATAAATATAGACCGCATAGAGAGCACGATGGACATAGTAAGATTGAGGAAGGAAAAGGGAAAATTAATATAAAGTTGTATTGAAAGGAATGCACTTGCCTGATTTAAGAATACCTTTACTTTGACTTTGTATTTACTAATGACAGTGAAAGAAAATTTTTAGTTGTACTGGTTCAGAATCTAAACAAAATATCATTCTATAAAATATGTGATCACTAATAATTGTGGATGAGCAAAGGACAAAATTCTGGAGAGTTCTACTCATTGGAAAGGGAAGGAGAGCTAGAATAGTAAGCAAGAAAAGATAATCATACATCGTAGGTTGATTATACCACATTTGCAATAAAAGAAATAACAAGTATGTTATTTCCCCTTTTCCTACAAAATGTAAAAGAAATACTTTAATTGAACTCTTTGCAGCCTTGACCAAAGTCAAAATTACAAATCACAAATATAAAAAGAAATTTTCTTTTTAATTTATAGGGATTTAAAAAAAATTTCTGTAATATTTCTTTCAATGGAAAAGTTAAAATATATGAAAATATGTCACAATTACTATCTCTAGGCATATATATATGTTATTTATTATGTTTTTAATATGTTCTGAATATGGATTATGTAATAACAATTATTGTTGTTATTATTATGTAATAACAACAATAACAGAATCTGCCAATCTCATTGATCAGGTCAATAAAGCTACTCAATCTGTAAGTGAATCAATTTGTAAATGAAAAGTATTTGTCATAAATGGTACTAAAGGCTGGGTTTAGATCTATGCCCTCCGGGAGTTTACAAATAGTAGCACTGCAATGTAATAAGTGTATTGAGCAGTTAGTCATTTAAACTGAAAATCTACTTAAAATGTAGTCTTCAAAATTTTGGAGTTACATAGGTAGGAAAATAATTAAGATTAGCCTAAAACTTGGCCAAAACCAAATTGGCAACCAAGGCATTTTTTAAAAATAAAAGCAAGTATATCAAATCACCATGTTGTACACTTTAAATATATACAATTTTGTTTGTCAATTACATTTCAATAAACCTGGGAAAAAATAATATTAAAGCAAGTATTAAGCTCTCTAAGGTGCCACATGAACAAACACCAGGTACAGGGAGCTGTAAGGCTCTCAGGAACATGTCCCGCATGCATTTCAACAAGATGCCATATTATATTATTTTCCTCCCTAAAGACATAAAATATTACATAAGAATACAAAAAACAGCACCTGCTTTCTGCTAGACTCCTACTTGCAATAAATTTGAATCTGACAGATGAAGACTAAGGACAAATGTAAAGTCTCCAGGAAATATGAACAACCAGATGTGCTGTTTGCCAACTCTTCCATCCCACGAACCTATTCTCTGACTGCTGAAGTCATCATCCTGTGAAAATAATGGCTCACTAAGCATCTGCTTGGAAATTAAAATTATGATCATACAACTATTACTTATTCAAGTCTTCTAAATTTTGAGAAATCAATGGCCATCTGACAACTGTTCAAATGTAACCATGTATTATCACCATAACAAAGTTCTGTAGATGTAAGGTAAAAAGAAAAGAAAAAAATAGATTTCTGCTATTGCAGACATGATCTTGGACAGATTTAATTCTTGAATATTCCTGTTATTTAAATATCACTGATTGGATCTTAAATCCTAAATTTGTTGTTTTATTCCTAGTTTTCCATTTGCAAATCCATATTCTGGTAAGAGAATAAAAAATTCTGATAGAGTAGTAATGTAGCCTGAAAGATGGTGCTGTTTGGAATTTCTCAGGTAAACAAGTACTACAAGGTTTGTTGATACTGCTATTCAGGCCTTTATTTTTTCCTATGTTATGATGCAAATAAATGTAGAACCAAAGAAAAGTTGATGCTTCAGGGTCTTTATTAAGAATGTCTAAAATGGTGAGACATTCTGTATTGACTTCAGAAACACCGTAATCAATTTGTATCTCTAAATTCATATTGAAAAAAATTCTTCCCCAATGTTACTCAATGGAGTGTTGAACATGAACCTCTCTTAGCGAGACATAACTACTTCCATATGCAATATACATCTGGTTAGGAAGTGGAATCTTTCTATGCACATTTATCAAGACCAAGGCCTTTTATCAACTAGCTACTGTATTTTTCCAAGTTCATCTCTCATTACCACCCAACATGCCCATTGCCTTCTACTTACCATCCAACTGAAGGGAATGAGTGGTTACTGAATGTGACTGACTGGGGCTTGGCCTATGACATGTTATATTTGTGGTAATTTGCCTGCCCTCATTTACTCTTGGGAATAAATGACAGAGAATTAAATTAACCTAAGTACTTTGTGCCTATATGTTTCAGACTATGGTTTTGCCTTTCATGAAACTTGTTTAGAAGTCCATTTTCCTAAAATGTTCACACCCTCCAATTTTAGTATTTTCAGCAGTTTTGGCGGCACATGACACTGAGAAGTAGTATTAACCACTGCTACATTAATGTAGGATAGACTACATTAGTTTAGTATCTGAAACAGGAAATAGCAATAATATTACCAACTAAATAATTCTGCATGATTAAAATGTCTAAGACCTTTAGATTTTTTATAATGAATCTGTGCAATAGGTATTATTTCCATTTTAAATAAGAGGAAACAGGCATAACTGATTCAATAAGTATATCAATAATTTAATCAAGGATGTACTGTTCAAAAGCAAAAATACCCAGATACTACCTCAGATCTTTTCAACATCAAATCCAGGCTTTTAATCATTTTACTATATAGTCATCCCCACTTTTAACCTCCATCTCAAGTCCAGCATATTAGAAATGCATTTTCTTATGCTTATTTAAAAGTTGCTAGTTAACATCACTTTAATATTTTAGCACTTTTTTTTAGTTTTTTAAGGAATATATTTTCATTTTTAATTGTATGAATTTTTATTTTTATTCCTTTCTATACCAGAATTCTATTGTGCCACTATTACTGTTACCTAGTGAATGTTTTCGCTGATGCCTTTTATTTCTAGTTGCTTTTATTTTATTTAATTTATTTTATTTTACTTTTTTGGCTGCATCGGCTCTTAGTTGCAGCACGTGGGATCTTCGTTGAGGCACGTGGGATGTTTCATTGAGGCACGCAGGCTTCTCTCTCGTTGTGGCATGTGGGTTTTTCTCTTCTCTAGTTGTGGAGTGTGGGCTCCAGGGCACGTGTGCTCTGCAGTTGTGGCGTGCGGGTTCCAGAGCACGTGGGCTCTGCTGACAGGCTCTCTCATTGAGGTGCACGAGCTCAGTAATTGTGGCCCATGATATTAGCTGCCCCGTGGCATGTGGGATCCCAGTTCCCTGACCAAGGATCGAACCCACGTCCCCTGCATTGTAAAGCAGATTCTTCACCACTGGACCACCAGGGAAGTCCCTCTAGTTGCTTTTATATTTTAATTATTTTTATATTTAATGACTCAATTTGGTATCACTTTTTAGAATTATATTGTCTTTCCTGATGATTTTAGATAACTATTGTCTATCAAGTAATATAAGCACACTAAAAAAGGCAATGACTTTATAAATGCATCTATTCAATCATTATCCACTAAACCTAAGCAATCTAATATTAATCATTTTAATTTTTTAAATTCTTTAATAAAAAAATGGCCATCATGTGTTGAATGCTTAACAGTATTAAGTATACCAAAGGGCTTTATTTGCATTGAGTCTATTGCTTATAATTATATAGAAATTAAGCATTAACAACCCATATTTCATGTAAGGAAAATAGGGATCATAGAGTTTAGATAACACAAACACATCCAAAGTCACTCAGCCAGTAAATACTCAACATGGAATTGAACACTGATGTATTTGACTACAAAATGTGTATGCTCACCAATACATGAAATTGTCATTCTGGTATCACAATAGAAAATATTTTCTAAATGAAACTTCTAATCTTCAGACTAAGAAGTTTCAAAATTCCATAAAGCAGTGGGTCACTTCCTAGAAATAATTCTGAATACCCGATATCATTGATGTCTTCAATTTAGTCCTGAGTATATAAAAAATTATGATGTTATAAAATATGACCAAAAATATTCAATGGTATTATAATGCATGAAATAATGCATTCCTTTTCAGATGGTAACTCAAGCAAAAGAGATCCTAACATATATATGGATTAGGAAAAAGTGACAGCTTATTTGAAATTGATTTCAGCAGTCCAAAGGCTGGCTAAGGCTCCCTGGAAACTTTATTCTTCCTTTTGTTGTCTGAAACCATTTGAAGACCCAGGTTACAAAAGAATAACAACGTGAAAACCATCAAAAATGTCCTGAATTTCACAAACCACAAGGAAAATCTCAAGTAAGAGTAAAAATATTGGAAAAATAAATTTTGTTTTATATCCTATAAAAATCAAACTCTTCTGATGTTCTTGTTGATGGTATTGTCCTGGAACTTATAAATAAATGCTAAATATGAAAACGTTCGTGCAATAGTTGTCCAGATAAACTTGAAAGCAAGAGAACATTTCCATTTTTCTCCCTAAAAGAACATTTTTAAATGCTTCTTAATCTTACTTATCTCTATGTCTATAACTATAAAAGGTAGTTAATTAAGATAATATATGGGAATAGATGTATATGTATAACTGATTCACTTTGTTATAAAGCAGAAACTAACACACCATTGTGAAGCAATTATACTCCAATAAAGTTGTAAAAAAATAAAATAAAATAAAATGTATCCACCAGGATGGTTATAATAGTAAAAAAAAAAAAAAGAAGAAGAAGAAGAAGATAATAAACAAATAGAAACAGTTGCTCATTTTAAAACATACATACTTGCTATACATCTGTTAGAATGACTAAAATCCAAAACACTGACAACACCAAATGCTAATAAGGGTGCTGAGTAATGGAAACTCTCATTCATTACTAGTGGGAATGCGAAATAGTACTGCTACTTTGGAAGACAATTTGACGATTTCTTACAAAACTAAACACACTCCTAACATATAATCCAGCCATGTACGCCTTGATATTTACCCAAATTAGTTGAAAACTCATGTCCACACAAAAACCTGCACAGGAATGTTTAGAGCAGCTTTATTCATAATTGCCAACACTTAGAAGCAATCAATATGTCCTCCTATAGATGAATGGATAAATAAACTCTGCTACATCCATACAATGGATATATTACTCAGAGCTAAAAAGAAAACAGCTATCAGGCCAGGAAAAGACATGGAGGAATCTTAAATGCATATTACTAAGTAAAAGACACCAGTCCTAAAGACTGCATATTGCATGATTCCAACTATATAACATTCTGGAAAAGGCAAAACAACTGAGACAGTTAACAGATCAGTGGTTGCCAGGGGTTGGAGGGTGGGGGAGGGATGAATAAATTAAGCACAAGAGGTTTTTAGGGCAGTGAAACTATTTTGCACAATACTATAATGATGGATCTATGTCATTAAACATTTGTCAATACTCATAGAATGTACACTACATAGTGAACTCTACTGTAAACTAAGGTAAACTAAGGACTGGTTGATAATAATGTGTCAATATTGGCTCATCAGACTGTAACAAATATGACATCCCGGTGCAGAATGTTGAGGGTGGAGATGGTTGTGTATGTGCCTGGGAGAGGGGTATGTGGGAAACCTCTCTACTCCCCACTCAGTTTTGCTGTGAACCCAAAGCTGCTCTAGAATATAAAGTCTATTAATTTTAAAGAAAGCCTATGTACTGTATGTTCTTTTATATATAAAGTACAAAGCTGGGGGAATCTCAGAATTAACACATACTTTGTAGAACAAATCCTACAAATTTAGAAACTTGGGTCAAAATTTAATTATCTGTAAGATTCTTTGATCAATTAAGAAAAAAGTGACAAACCGAGATATTTGAAAAGTCACATTTTTGGTAGAAACTCACTAATCTTTTTTTTAGGTGTCCCTGACTGAACAAGTTCACTCTCTGGATCAATATAGCCACAGAGCCATACTCAGCTGTTCCCTCTCCTGGATTCCCTTCCAAATATTAGATGGTTACCTGGACTGTTTTGTTTTTTTTTTTTAACATCTTTATTGGAGTATAATTGCTTTATAATGTTGTGTTAGTTTCTGCCGTATAACAAAGTGAATCAACTATATGTGTATATATATATCCCCATATCCCCTCCCTCCTGCATTTCATTCCCACCCTCCCTATCCCACGCCGCTAGGTGGTCACAAAGCACTGAGCTGATCTCCCTGTGCTATGAAGCTGCTTCCCACTACCTATTTTACATTTGGTAGTGTATATATGTCAATGTTACTCTCTCACTTCGTCCCAACTTACCCTTCCCTGTTCCCGTGTCCTCAAGTCCATTTTCTACATCTGCATCTTTATTCCTGTCCTGCCCCTAGGTTCTTGAGAACCATTTTTTTTTTTTTTACATTCCATATATATGTTAGCATACAGTATTTCTTATTCTCTTTCTGACTTACTTTGCTCTGCATGTCAGACTCTAGGTCCATCCACCTCACTACAAATAACTCAATTTTATTTCTTTTCATGGCTGAGTAAAATTCCATTGTATATATGTGCCATATCTTCTTTATCCATTCATCTGTCAATGGACACTTAGGTTGCTTCCATGTCCTGCTTATTGTAAATAGACCTGCAATGAACATTGCAGTACATGACTCTTTCTTTTTTGTATTTTTAAAATTTTTTTAACATCTTCATTGGAGTATAATTGCTTTACAATGGTGTGTTAGTTTCTGCTTTATAACAAAGAGAATCAGTTATACATATACATATGTTCCCATATTTCTTCCCTCTTGCATCTCCCTCCCTCCCACCCTCCCTATCCCACCCCTCTAGGTGGTCACAAAGCACTGAGCTGATCTCCCTGTGCTATGTGGTTGCTTCCCACTAGCTATCTATTTTACGTTTGGTAGTGTATATATGTCCATGCCACTCTCTCACTTTGTCACAGCTTACCCTTCCCCCTCCCCATATCCTCAAGTCCATTCTTTAGTAGGTCTGTGTCTTTATTCCCGTTTTGCCTCTAGGTTCTTCAGGACCTTTTTTTTTTTTTTCTTAGATTCCATATATATGTGTAGGCATATGGTATTTATTTTTCTCTTTCTGACTTCACTCTGTATGACAGACTCTAGGTTCATCCACCTCACTACAAATAACTCAATTTCATTTCTTTTTATGGCTGAGTAATATTCCATTGTATATATGTACCACATCTTCTTTATGCATTCATCTGTTGATGGACAGTTAGGTTGCTTCCATGTCCTGGCTATTGTAAATAGAGCTGCAATGAATATTGTGGTACATGACTCTTTTTGATTTATGGTTTTCTCAGGGTATATGCCCAGTAGTGGGATTGCTGGATCATATGGTAGTTCTATTTTTAGTTTTTTAAGGAACCTCCATACTGTTCTCCATAGCGGCTGTATCAACTTACATTCCCACCAACAGTGCAAGAGGGTTCCCTTTTCTCCACACCCTCTCCAGCAGTTACTGTTTGTAGAATTTTTGATGATGGCCAGTCTGACCAGTTTGAGGTGACACCTCATTGTAGTTTTGATTTGCATTTCTCTAATGATTAGTGATGGTGAGCATCACTAATTTTTTTTTTGTTTGTTGGCAATCTGTATATTTTCTTTGGAGAAATGTCTATTTAGGTCTTCTGCCCATTTTTGGATTGGGTTGTTTGTTTTTTGGATATTGAGCTGCATGAGCTGCTTGTATATTTTGGAGATTAATCCTTTGTCAGTTGCTTCATTTGCAAATATTTTCTCCCATTCTGAGGGTTGTCTTTTTGTCTTCTTTATGTTTTTCTCTGATGTGCAAAAGCTTTTAAGTTTCATTAGGTCCCATTCGTTTATTTTTGTTTTTATTTCCATTTCTCTAGGAGGTGGGTCAAAAAGGATCTTGCTGTGATTCATGTCAAAGAGTGCTCTGCCTATGTTTTCCTCTAAGAGTTTTATACTGTCTGGCCTTACATTTAGGTCTTTAATCCATTTTGAGTTTATTTTTGTGTATGGTGTTAGGAAGTGTTCTAATTTCATTCTTTTACATGTAGCTGCCCAGTTTTCCCAGCACCACTTATTGAAGAGGCTGTCTTTTCTCCATTTTATATTCTTGCCTCCTTTATCAAAGATGAGGTGACCATATATGCATGGGTTTATCTCTGGGCTTTCTATCCTATTTCATTGATCTATATTTCTGTTTTTGTGCCAGTACCATACTGTCTTGTTTACTGTAGCTTTGTAGTATAGTCTGAAGTCCAGGATTGGCTGATTCTTTAACAACATAACTTGTAAAAGCAAAATCACATAATCTCTCACCTTATATTCTATACTAAACAATCCCATTTTTAGTCAACAAATAAAAATATTTCAGGCACTAACTGGAAATAAACACAATTTGCACAGAAAGTATGCCACTTATCAATTTATTGCTTCTCAATTTCAAATTCAGCCTGTTAGAGAGATCTGTGAAAATGGGTATGGACTCTTTTTTTTTTTTTTTTTTTTTTTTTTTGCGTTACATGGGCCTCTCACTGTTGTGGCCTCTCCCGTTGCGGAGCACAGGCTCCGGACGCGCAGGCTCAATGGCCATGGCTCACGGGCCCAGCCGCTCCGCGGCATGTGGGATCTTCCCAGACCGGGGCATGAACCCGTGTCCCCTGCATCGGCAGGCGGACTCTCAACCACTGCGCCACCAGGGAAGCCCGGTATGGACTCTTTAAACATTTTTTCCCTTTACCAACTAGGACCGAGTCCAAAAAGACATTGAAGGAAGAAAACAGGTGTTTCCTTCCTGGCTTCAGTTGCTCAATTAGCAGGATCCTGTTACATGCAGGGTCTCTTCCTCACCAGGCTCCTGCAGCTCCCAGAGCACCTCCAGTGTCCAGGTCCTGCAGTGCATGGTGACCAGCAGCACTCAGCAGCCAGCAGCTTCCCCTTGCATCTCTCTCAGGCAATACTGTAGCAGAGTGTCCTGGTGAACTGCCTCCCTGTAAACAGATTCCCCCAGCAAACTTGAGGGCAGACTTCTAGCAAGTTCTACCAGTGGGGTGCTATGAAGACTGCTGCTCAATGAACCAAAGCACTACCCTCTCTAACAGGGTCTAGTTCTCATTCCTGGGAGTCTCTTCCTTGGGTGCATAATCCCAGCCCTAAAGTTAGAGACTTCTTCTTATATCTGATATTTATGTATAATTTAGAGTTCTCTTTACTTTTCACTACCCTACATCTCATTACTCCAGTCCCCAGTTATAGTAAACAATTCTTCATTTTAAACATTCTCTGTTCATATTATTGTGTGGTTTCTCTCACCTGATTGGGGCCAGTCCAATAAAGTTTTCAAGCTCATGGGACATATACCCAGAGATACTATGTTCTGGGTCATAAAACAAGTCTTAGTAGATTTAAAAGGCTTCAATTATATGAAGTATTTTTTTCATGTAAAGTATATTTACTATGGAATTAAATTAGAAATCAATACTAGGTATCTTTCTGGAAAAGTTCCAAATATTTGAAAATTAAATAACACACTCTGAATGATCCATGGGTTGAAAAGAAACCAAAAATAAAATTAGAATGAAATTTGAATGAAAATGAAAAGATAGCATATTAAAATTTGTTGGATACAACAGAAACAGAACTTAGAGGGCAATTTAAGAACCTTAAATGCCTATATTAGAAAAGAAAGGTCTCAAATCAATGACCTCAGCTTCCACCTTAAAAACTATAATAAGAAGAGTAAATGAAGCCCAAACTCAGCTTAAAATATGAAGGTAAGGGAAAGATATGAAAGAAGAAGGGAAATGTGAAAGATGAAAGTAAAAATCAATGGAGTAGAAATCAGAAGAAATATAGACAAAATGAATGAACCAAAATGAATGAATGAATAACCAAATTTATGGTTATTCATAAAATTGTATGAAACTGATGAACCCACAGTCTGACTAATCAGAAAGAAAAGTAATAAGACATAAATTCTACATCAGACATGAGAGAAGTGACATGACTACTGATTCTACAGATATTTAAATATAAGTGATTATCATGAACAACTTTATGCCAACAGATTTCACAATATAGATGAAATGAACAAATTCCTTGAAGGACACATACTACTATTATATTTTTAAAAAATATATGACCTTAGTAGCTCTATCTAGATACTTAAAAAATTGAATTTATAGTTAAAAACCTTCCCACAAAGATACCTCCAGACCCACATGGCTTCATCATGAAATTCTACCAAACAATTAATGTAATAATAGCAGTTTTGTGGATAAAAGAAAGACAAACAAAAGAATCTTTTGATCTATAATCCATCAAAGTTAACTCAAATGTATCATAGACCCAAATATAAAATCTAAAACTACAAAATTTCTAAGAGAAGATATTTATAACTTTGGGTTTGGCAAAGATTTCTTAGATATAACACTAAAAGTATGATCCATAAAAAAAAAAATATTATAAATTGGTGTTCATGAAAATCAAGAACTTCTGCCCTTTCAAAGACACTATCAAGAGAATGAAAAGAGAAGCTACAGACTGAGAGAATATATTTGTTAGGTAATGTACCTGGTAAAGTACTTATATCCAAAATATATAAAGAACTTCCATAAATCAAAAATAAGAAAACAACCCAATTTAAAATTTGACAAAATATTTGAATATACATTTCACCAAAGAAGATATACGGATGGCAAATAAGCATATAAAAATGCTTAACATCATTAATCATTAGGGAAATGTATATTAAAACCACTTTAAACCTATTTACAATATCTAAAATTATAAAGACTGAACAAATCAAGTCTTTATGAGGATGAGTAGCAACTGGAAATCTCAAAATCTGCTGGTGGAAATGTAAAATGGTACAACCACTTTAGAAAACCATTTGGTGTTTTCTTAAGAAGCTAGACATGTACCAACCACATAATTAGCCATTCCATCCATTTACCCAAGACATATAAAAGCATATGTCTGTACGAAGACTTATACAGAAATATTTATAGCAATTCTATTTGTAAAAGCTGAATTTAGAAACAACTCAAATGTTCATCACCTGGAGAATCAATAAACAAATTGTTGTATATCTAAACAATGGAGTACTACTCTGCAATAAAAAGGGATGAATTACTGACACACCCAACAACATGGATGAATCTAAAAATATAAAACAAAACATTGAAAATAGAGGGATTGAGGTTAGTTCATGTAGAAACCTTCCAAGAATTTTGTTTTAAAAAGAACTGGGGCTTCCCTGGTGGCTCAGTGGTTGAGAATCCGCCTGCCGATGCAGGGGACACGGGTTCGTGTCCTGGTCCAGGAAGATCCCACATGCCGCGGAGAGGCTGGGCCCGTGAGCCATGGCTGCTGAGCCTGCGCGTCCGGAGCCTGTGCTCCGCAACGGGAGAGGCCAAAACAGTGAGAGGCCCGTGTACCGCAAAAAAAAAAAAAAAAAAAAAAAAAAGAACTGGATAATGGAGAAGTTGGTGGAAAGGGACTGAAAGTGAAAATCAAGAGATTTTATTTTTAAGGTGGGGGCAGGGATCCTAGATGGATGCATGAAACCATGAAGGAATCTGCAGTGGGAGAAAATTTGTGGATGCAGAAGAAAGAAGGTGTCATTTCCAGAACAAGTGAAGCAATTGGCCTTAAAAGAAACAAGGATTCCTCCATTTTGAAGGGACATCAGACAGAGCAAATGGGCACTCTTGTTTGTAGATGGGTAGAAATAGTAGAGATTTTGAAAGGTTTCTTTTCACTTTGAGTTTTCTCACAAAAATAGGAAAGATGGTCATCTGAGAGTGAAGAATGAGAAGAAAGAAGAGAGGTGTTACATTTTGAGAAGAGAGGAAATAGTAGGGACTAGGAGAGAGTATGGACTAAATACAGTGATTGTCAGGTAGCATTAAGAGTCCACTTAAGGTAATTAATTTAAAGTGAAACAGCCATATCCTCCTGCACAGGTGCTGGCACAGAGAAGAAGAAGAGTTGGATTTACCCCAAATTGTGGTCTGACCAATTGAGGAAAATGAAGTGAGAGATGGGCAAGAAAGTTGAAGGTGAATGCAAGGGAGTGAATTTAATGATTGGCTAAAAAGTGTAAGCTGGTGAAGAATGAAATGACGGAAAGAGAGGAGCAAAAGAAAACAAGGGCATGATAAGATCAGGTGAAGGGGCTAAAGAACTGTTGGATTTACCATCCAGACAGAGTGAGATGAAGAGACAAAAGTGGTTGTCAGAGGGATGCTTGAAATTGAAATTTTTGATGATGTTATTATAGATATTGGTCATGATAAATCTAGGGTATGCTCAAGGGAGTGAAAACCTAGGTGGGATGAACAAGGAGTTCAAGGAGCTGAGAAGCCAATGTTTTGGAAGTATCAGCCACGTGGACACTGAAACCACCAAATGTGGTTTTAGAGTGACAGTAAATCAGATACAAAAGCTTTCAAGATACAGGATGCAGTGGAAGTGGAGATTATGACCCAGTGGTAGCTAATTATTGCAACAATGAAGGTAATGCATACCACTGTCTGGTACATAAAATTCAAAGCTAAGGGGTCTTAGAGAGAAGGGAGAGAGAATGGTCAAGAGACAGCAATTCAGATCAAGAAGGACACTCACTCCACTTTCAGGCTCAGTGGTATAAGAAAGGCCTATGGGGGAAGCAGTGTTCTTAGGGGAGATTTAAATTTATGTTAGAGCAGGAAATAAAGGGAACTTTCTGAAAAAGTTTAAAAATATGGGGAATTTTTTTTTCTAGTAATGTACTGTGTGCTCCAGAATACTCAGTGGAAGGATATCAGAAGGTGGGGATGGCTAAGAGATGAAGAGAGATCTGGAAATGTGTAGTCTTCAGTGACATTGAGCATAGAAGATGAGGATGACCTGAGAGTCTGGGCTTCTTGTGGTCACTTATGTGATTAGGACAGAGACCTGTCGATATTATTTCTTGTGGTCTCAGACAAAGAGAAATCATGGCAAGGTCATGATTCTTGGAGAAAAGTTTGGGATTAGTGTAGACCAGAGGCCTCAACTTCCTTCTTCTAATAGGAAAAGTAGTGACTGGGAAACGGGTCCCTGTATTCTGTTATTTTATTTTTAAATTATAAGCATAGATGTGAACAGTAGTAGACATATGGACTCTGTTTTTCAATGCCTCTAGAAATTCATTTAAAAATCTCTGGAGTACTGATTTGGTTCACATTACTGAAATCATAAGGTTAGTCATACATGTCTCAGAAAGTGAATTTAATTTAGAAAATGTTGACATGGAATTTGAATATAGACAGTATTTGGATACTAAATATATTTAATTACATTCCATGAATATATTCCCATTTCACTTTACTTGTGGCAAGATTATGATTATTCTTGCACTTACTGAACACAAAATACCAGCTAGTCTCTTTTTATTTTGCATTACTACAAATGTTAGAGAAATATATTTAAATATACTTATCCATGCATTATATAAAAAGTAAAATAAATTTTATGATAAAATTTCTTGGCTTTAACGTGGTGTAAAAGTTTCTAATATATGACTACTATAAACTTTTAGAACATTGATGCCCTTATTAAAATTTAAGGTGAGTACCAGGAAGAGGTTCGTGGTAATAACCTGGAAAGAAAAGAACTACATTAAACAGGAGTGCCTCATCATGGCTTTTTTTTTCTCCATAAAACTGTACAACTAATTCATTTTCACTTAAGTAATGAGTAAGTTGTTCATGAATAGGGGCTTAAAACTCACTCCAAGCTTACTATCTGACAAATAAACTACAGGTAAACTACAGCTAAATCAGGGAGATGATTAGATTAGTTATGGAGGAATTTGAGTTCCAAAGGTTAGAAATATATGCAAAGTATACCACCTCTTGATGTTATTAATTTTATTCCAAATCCAATGGGGGTTCATAGTCCCAAGAGAATATTTCTTGGGTTGTGAAAATGTATAGGATTTACACTTTCTCAAATATTCATTTCTGGAGCAGTATCAGGGATCACAAGCATTACAAGTCTACCTGCTGGGAAAGCATTAAATAATCTTTGCCAGCCTATCCATTTGGACATATTATTCATATAGAAAAAATATTAACCTTTCTTCTTATTTGAGGATACTGTCATTTCTCCAATGCTCTTCTGACTTCTTTTCCCACCACTTAACTTGGTCATCTAGAAATAAATCTAACAGAATGAGTTGTAATTCCTCCTGGGACAATGGGTTTACAATAGATATGTAACCACCCACAAGAAGGGATATGATGTCTGCTATTTAGCAACAAACCAATGATGATAATAAAATCATTAATTCTGTCAATATAAATGCTAATAGAAAAGGAAAATTGGATCCATGCCTGGTATCACATTTTCTCTGATAGGAAATTAGAGCAGAGAAATTGAATATGACAAATCTTAACATTTAAAGACTAACATCAAAATTGTAGTCTAGAGAACACAATAAATGGCAGAATGCTTAATTAAACTGTGCTTTTGTTAGGTCAGGATGAATAGCTTCTGCCTGGCCAACAAAGTGATCCACAGTCTCCCAGAGGGATTCTTTAAAAATATAGCACAAAATAAAGGCCATAACGTTAG
The DNA here is from genome assembly GCF_949752795.1 of Hyperoodon ampullatus. NCBI lineage: Eukaryota > Metazoa > Chordata > Mammalia > Artiodactyla > Ziphiidae > Hyperoodon > Hyperoodon ampullatus. Next base: position 104,225,653 of record NC_136918.1, on the reverse strand, counting down.
CAAAAATCAAGCTGACAAGCCTGCACTAATTATCTTTGGTATTACAACACTGCTAATGGAGTTGCAGTCTGAAACATAATAGAGGTGAACTCATTAGCAGTGCCTTGAACTAATGTTTGTAAGGGGAGCATTTATTGTTTGCTAGTTCTTACATAGCTCAATATTTCACAGCAGCATATTAAACAGGACCTAGTTTGATTTGTGAGCATTTTTTTAACTTCTTGGTAAAAATGACTTCCTTTGAGGGAAAACAAATTTAAATAAATTGGAGAGTATAAGACTTCAGGGAAAAAATCAGGCAATTGATGAAAGGATGATGTTTAAAATTTTTCACTTTTGAGAAAAAACTTTAAAGTACCTCTAAAGTCAACCGTGGAAATCTTCCCATTAAACTTTACCTATACAAAATGTTTTTAAGTCTATAATAGATATGAAAATATATTTTAGCTTTTTCTACAGTTTGATTATTTTTAGTGCAAATTTAACCTTATTTTAATAACACTAATGGAAATGACTTCTACTGTTTTATAAAACAAAAAGTGTGTAACTTTTGTGTTTGGAAACTAACAATGGTATAATCAGTATGATTGGGTTTTTGTTGATTATCTTTAATTTAGTTTAGTTTACTTGCTTATTTGAGTGTAGGGGCATAATTGAATTACTTAGGGATATAATCTATTCTATTTTTATTTGGCAACATCTATTTCAGTTCCTTCTTCCTTCACCCTTCCCATCCTATGTAGGCACAGTGTATAAGATAAAGAATTTGTGTAAATGTCAACAAGAAGCTTCATCACCCTTGAATAGCCACCATTTGCAATGACTGTGTAATGATACTCTAATAATTTATTTCACAAATATTTAATGTGTAGTGCTCTTTATTTCCCTGTAGTACATTCCTATAAAAATTTTTCTGTAGTAATTTCCTGTAGAAATTTTATTCAATTTTCATTTTATTCAAACTAGTTTTAACTGTGTGGTTAAATGAAGCTATGAATATACTCTATCTGAAATTGCATTTCAATGCCCATTTTTCTATGGTAGATTTTTGTCAGAAACATTTAATTTTAAAGACCCTAATGCTATCAAGTGCCCTGGAAAGGAGAAACACATGTTTGTAACCTTTATCCTAAGCATGGTATTTCTTCAATTTCTATATATTTCTTACAAAGAAAATTAAAAGTTTTTTTTAACAAATAATACAATTCATACTATATGGGTATTAAAGGAAATTAGCTATAATAGTAATATGTATTATGCTTTCTTAAAATTGTCATCAAATCATATTGTTTAAATTAATCCATGACCATTTCAAACATCATTCTCCACCTAGCCATTTAATATCTAAGACAAATGTTAACATTTATACACATTAGTAAGCAGAACAAACACTATGAGCACATAGCTTTATAAAAAAGATAATGCAGAAATTTAATAGCTGCATTTCAGGGCATTACCTGTGTATGTTTAAAATATGAGTACTGAATTCCTGTGTATGTTGTATCTATGTACAGATATACACATATATATGAACTTAAGAATTTTATAGATTGGTAGTTATAAATTTAAGATCACAGAGTAGAATTAGTATATCTGAAGTTACACAAAGTCTGAGTTAAAAAAAAACTGGAAAATGAAGCAAGAGAATTTACATAACTTCTCCTTAGTTGGTTAATAAAATTCTAATAATCTTGAATTGATGTAGGATGAAGATCTAGGAGAATTATGACCTTGAAAGAGTGCATTGCATTATCTATCCTACTCATTATCCAGTGGTCTCCAGGATATGAACTTGAAGTGCTCTGAAAAGGATAGCTTGTCTTTTTTGTGTTGCCTGAGAAGATGTGTGCACCTATGATGAGAAGTTTTAGAAGTCTCAATACTATCTTCTTTCACATAGATAATCAAAAAGAAATTTTAATTGATTAATTTATTCTGTAAATGGATTGCTTTATTATAGTTCATTTAGTAGATTCTGTGCTTCTTAAAAAAATTCCTTCTAATATATTTTAAATTCCTTAGGTGTCCTCTCATGACCAGAGAAATTAGAAGTAGAAGCTATAACCAAACACTGAGGAATACTATCAATACTTATAAGACACACACACACTTGCACATGCTTGCAGAGCATTACCTCTAGCTTCTTCCAGAAAAAGGTATGTGTGGGGTACCTCTGTCTTAATCCACATCTAAGTACATTGGTAAAAATGAAACAATAAGAACAAAGGGCAGTAACTTCTTTCTAAAATAAAACAAAACTTGAATTTCTAGTCTTCATTCATAAAATATTTTATTTTGCCAGAGTACCTAAAGTTCCACTCTTAATTATCTCATGTTTTTGAAGGAAGGGAAACACTGAAACTATCTAATGAGGTTCCTGAATGAATTAATGCAAAGTAACAAAAGCATTTTTAAAACATTGAGAGGGCCAGATCAAGATGGGGAATTGAAAGACGTGGGGCTCACCTGCTCCCACAAATACATCAAAAATACACCTACATGTGGAACAGTTCTCTCAGAATACCTGCTGAAAGCTGGTAGAAGATCTCATGAAACCAAAATTGCAAAAAGATCACCATGTAACCAGTTAGGATAAAAGAAAGAAAGAAAAAAAGAATCAGTATGGGACCTGCACCCTTGGGAGGGAGTTGTGAAAGAGGAAAGGTTCCCTCACCTGTGAAGCCCCTTCACCTGAGAGGAAATCAGCCAGGACAGAAAGGGAGCTTCAGAGGCTTAAAGGAGAGCACAGCAGCTGCACTGTGGCAGGCAGAACAGAGAAAGACCAGCACAGAGTTCCTGGCAACCTCCCCACATTCCCCAGCCTGAGACGTGCATCTGCTGGTGTGTGTGGGGACTGGGTGCTGAATCTAGGGCTTCAGTAGATGGACCCAGGGAGAGGACTGAGGTTGGCTGCGTGGAGACAGCCTGGAGGAGCTGGAGTGTGATCCAAGCTGCAACCAGGGGTGCGTGAAGGAAGGAGCCCGGTCCACCACTGAAGCCTCATTGCTACACAGGGATGCTCCCACATAAAAGCAGCCCTCCAAGACCACAGTAGATAACTGTTTCTCCTAAACTTACAGAGTCAGAGGAATATAAGTAAAATGAAGAAACAGAGGATCCCAAGCGTGATGAACCCAAACAGACCTACACCAAGACATATTAAAATAAAAATGGCAAAAGTTAAAAGTAAAGAGAGAATTCTAAAGGTATCAAGAGAAAAACAAAGAATTAATTACAAGGGAACCCCTCATAAGGTTATAAACTGGATTTCTCTACAGAAACTTTTCAGGTCAGAAGGGCATGGCAAGTGGCAATTCAAAGTCCTGAAAGTGAAAAACCTGCAACCTAGAATACTCTACCCAGCAAGAATATAATTTAGAATATAAGGAGAGATTACGAATTTCTCAGACAAGCCAAAACTAAAAGAATACAGCAATACTAAATTTATCCTAAAAGAAATATTGAAAGGTCTTCTCTAAATAGAAAAGAAGCAAGAATCTATAGGAAAGAGAAAAATCACAACTGGAAATCACTTAAATAAGCCAATACACAGATTTTTTAAAAAACCAAAAAAATTTTTGTGAAAGTGATGATAAATACAATGAACAGCAATAGGATATACATGAAGATGTAAAAGGGAACATCAAAATCATAAAATGCGGGGAAGGAGAGTAAGAAAATGTAGATTTGTTTTTAATGTGTCTAAGCCTATATGACTACCAGTCTAAAGCAAGTAGATATAGTAATGGGTTAACATACTTGAAAACCAGGGTAACCACAAATTAAAAACATACAATAGATTCACAAAAAACAAAAAGAAGAGAACACGAGCACAATACAAAATAAAACCATCAAACAACAAAAGGAAAAACTAAAAAGAAGAAGAAAGGAACAAAGAAGAAATACAAAATCAACTGGAAAACAAGGAGTAAAATGGCGATAAATACATATCTATCAATAATTACTTTAAATGTCAATGGACCATATGCTCCAATCAAAAACACAGAGTAGCAGATTGGATAATGAAACAAGAGCCTACAACATGTTGCCTACAAGAGATCCTCTTTAGGGCAAAGGCTACACAAGATTGAAAGTGAGAGGATGGAAAACAATATCTCATGCAAATAGAAACAAAAAGAAAGCAGGTGTAGCAATACTCATATCAGACTCAAATAGACTTTAAAACAAAGGTCATAAAGAAAGATAATGAGAGACACTATAAAATGATGAAAGGATCAATACAAGAAGAGGATATTACACTCATTAACATTTATGCACCCAATATAGGAGCACCTAAATGCATAAAACAAATACTAACAAACATAAAGGGAGAAATTGTCAGATATACAATGATAGTAGGAGACTATAACACCCTACCCACATCAATGGTCAGATCTTCTAGACAGAAAATCAGTAAGGCAACAGAGATGCTAAATGATACAATAGAACAGTTAGACTTAATTGACATTTTCAGGACACTGCATCCAAAAAACAACCACCAGAATACACATTCTTTTCAAGTGCACATGGAATATTCTCCATAATTGAGCACATACTAGTATACAAAACAAGCCTTAACAAATTTAAGAGGATAGAAATCATTTTAAGCATCTTTTCTGACCATAACGGCATGAAACTAGAAATAAACCACAGAAAAAGAAACGAGAAAAAATAATCATATGGAGACTAAATGACATGCTACTAAAAAAACAATGGCTCAGTGATGAAATCAAAGAGTAAATTAAAAAATACCCTGAGACAAATGACAGTGAAAACACAACCATAAAAAAAATCTATGGGATGCAGCAAAAGCAGTTTGTAGATGGAAGTTCATAGTGATATAGGTCTTTCACAAAAAAACACAAAAATCTCAAATAAACAACCTAACGCTCCACCTACAAGGATTAGAAAATGAAGAACAAACCAAACTTAAAGTTGGCAAAAGGAAGGAAATAATAAAGATCAGAAAGGAAGTAAATAAGATAGACATTTAAAAAACAATAGAAAAAAATAAATTAAACCAAGAGCTGATTCTTTGAAAAGGTAAACAAATCGATAAACCTCTGGTCAAGCTCAGCAAGAAGAAAAGAGAGAGGACCCAAATAAACAAAATAAGAAATGAAAGAGGAGAGAAATAACAACTGACACCACAGAAATACAAAAAAAAAAAAAACTGTAAGAGAATACATGAACAATTATATGCCAACAAATTGGACAACCTAAAGAAATGGATACGTTTCTAGAAACAGAGCCCACCAAAATTGAAGCAAGAAGAAATAGATAATTTGAAGGGCTGATCACTATAAGTGAAATAGAATCTGTTAAAAACAAACAAAAAACACCTCCCTGCAAACAAAAGTCCAGGACCAGATGGCTTCACTGGGAATTTTACCAAACATACAAAGAAGAACTTATATCAATCCTTATAAAACTCTTCCAAAAGTTTAAAGAAAAGAAAACACTACCAAAATCATTCTAGGAAGTCACCATCACCCTGATACCAAAACCAGATAAAGACATGACCAAAAAAGAAAATTACAGGCCAATATCTTTGAGAAATATAGATGCAAAAATTCTCAACGAAATATTAGCAAACCAAATCCAACAACACATAAAAAAAGATCATACACCATGGTCAAGTTAGATTCATTCCAGGGTCACAAGGATGGTTCAACATACACAAATCTATCAACGTGATACACCACATCAACAAAAGAAAAGATAAAAACCACATGATCGGGACTTCCTGGTGGCACAGTGGTTGAGAGTCCACCTGCCGATGTAGGGGACACAGGTTCGTGCCCCGGTCCGGGAAGATGCCACATGCCGCGGAGCGGCTAAGCCCGTGAGCCATGGCCACTGATCCTGCGCGTCCAGAACCTGTGCTCTGCAACGGGAGAGGTCACAACAGTGAGAGGCCCGCGTACCGAAAAAACAAAAAAAAAACAAAAAAAAACATGATCATCTCAATAGATGCAGAAAAAGCATTTGATAAAACTCAACAATTCATGATAAAAACTCTTACCAAAGCAGGTATCTAAGAAACATATCTCAATATAATAAAAGCTATTTATGACAAACCCACAGTCAACATACTTTTCAATGATGAAAAGCTGAAAGCCTTCCCACTAAAATCTGGAACAAGACAAGGATGTCCACTCTCACCACTTCTATTTAACATAGTATCAGAAATCCTAGCCACAGCAATCAGACAACAAAAAGAAATAAAATGCATCCAAACTGGAAGGGAAGAGATGAAACTGTCATTATATGCAAATAACATGATACTATATACAGAAAACCCTAAAGACTCCACACAAAAACTACCAGAACTGATAAACGAATTCAGCAAGGTAGCAGGATACAAGATTAACATACAGAAGTCTATTGTAGTTCTTTACACTAGCAATGAAATATCAGAAAGGGAAAGTAAAAAAAAATCTGTTTCAAAATCGCATCAAAAAAAGAAAATACTTAGAAATAAACCTGACCTAGGAGGTGAAAGACTTATACGCTGAGAACTATAAAACACTGGTAAAGGGACTAAACATCAATTAAAGAAATGGAAAGATATCCCATGCTCTTGAATTGGAAGATTTAATTTTGTTAAAATGACCATACTACCCAAATTAATCTACAGATTTAATGTTATCCCTATCAAATTACCCATGACATTTTTCACAGAACTAGAACAAATAATCCTAAGATTTATATGGAACCATAAAAGACTCAGAATTGCCAAAGCAATCCTGAGAAAAAAAGAACAAAGCTGGAGGAATAACTGTCCCAAACTTCAGACAATACCACAAAGCTACAGTAATCAAAATAGCGTGGTGTTGGCACAAAAACAGACATATGGATCAAAGGAATAGAACAGAGAGCCTAGAAATAAACCCACACACCTGTGGTCAATTAATCTTTGGCAAAGGAGACAAGAATATACAATGGAAAAAATACAGTCTCTTCAGTAAGGTGTGTTGGGAAAGCTGGAGACGCATGTAAATCAATGAAGTTAGACCATACCCTCACATCATACACAAAAATAAACTCAAAATGGCTTAAAGACTTAAATATAAGACATGACACCATAAAACTCCTAGAAGGGAACATAGGCAAAACATTCTCTGACATAAATCATACCAATGTTTTCTTAGGTCAATATCCCAGGCAATAGAAATAAAAGCAAAAATAAACAAATGGGGGCTTCCCTGGTGGCGCAGTGGTTGAGAGTCCGCCTGCCGATGCAGGGGACGTGGGTTCGTGCCCCGGTCCGGGAAGATCCCACGTGCCGCGGAGCGGCTGGGCCCGTGAGCCATGGCCGCTGAACCTGCACGTCCGGAGTCTGTGCTCCGCAGTGGGAGCGGCCACAACAGTGAGAGGCCCGTGTACCGCAAAAAATAAACAAATAAATAAATAAATAAAATGAAAAATAAATAAATAAATAAACAAATGGGACCTAATCAAACTTCAAAGTTTTCACACAGCAAAGGAAACCATAAACAAAATGAAAAGACAACCTATGGAATGGGAGAAAATATTTGCAAATGACGCGACCAACAAGGGCTTAATTTCCAAAATATACAAACAGCTCATACAACTCAATATTGAAATAACAAACAACCCAATCAAAAAATGGGCAAAAGACATAAAGAGACATTTCTCCAAAGAAGACATACAGATGGCCAGTAGGCACATGAAAAGATGCTCAACATCGCCAATTATTAGAAAAATGCAAATCAAAACTACAATGAGGTACCACCTCATGCCAGTCAGAGCAGCCATCATTAAAAAGTCTACAAATAACAAATGCTGGAGAGGGTGTGGAGAAAAGGGAAGCCTCCTACTCTGTAGGTGGGAATGTAAATTGGTGCAGCCACTATGGAAAACATTATGGAGGTTCCTTAAAAAACTAAAAAAAGAGTTACCATATGTCCAGCAATCCCACTCCTGTGCATATATCTAGAAAAAATGAAAACACTAATTCGAAAAGATACATGCACCCCAACGTTCATAGCACCACTATTTACAATAGCCAAGACATGGAAGCAACCTAAGTACCCATCCACAGATGACTGAATTAGGAAGATGTGGTACATGGATACAATGGAATATTACTCAGCCATATGAAAGAATGAAATAATGTCATTTGCAGCAACATGGATGGAAATAGAGGTTATCATACTAAGTGAAGTAAGTTAGAAAGAGAAAGACAAATACCATATATCACTTATATGTGGAATCTAAAATATGACACAAATGAACTTATTTATGAAACAGACTTAGAAAACAAGCTTACAGTTACCCAAGGGGAGAGGGGGTGGCAGAGGGATAAATTAGGAGTTTGGAATTAACAAATACACACTAGTATATATAAAACAGATAAACAACAAGGTCCTACTGTATAGCACAGGAAACCATATTCAATATCCTGTGATAAACCATAAACGAAAAGAATATGAAAAAGATTATATATATATATGTATAACTGAATCACTTTGCTGTACACCAGAAACTAACACAACACTGTAAATCAACTGTACTTCAATTTAAAAAAAAACATACACAAAATAAAACATGGCATGCCTATGAAAGTCAATTTCAAAAGAATGAAAAAAATCATATAAATTTAAAAAAATATGGCATGCTTTTATCTATAATTGATAATATATGAACAGGTTTACTGTCTTTCAGTAAATAAAACTAAATTGTCATTCAGTATATTGCACAAGCAAAAGAACGTTTAAGTAATAGTTACTTTTGGCCAAAATTATAATGATTTCTGAACTAAAAAGGAATGGTTATCATTTGGTGATACCTAAGAAACCTCATGATATTTCCCAGGAAAATTTCCAGTCGACCAGTGGTCACTGCTTATGTTTGTTTATTTGTACATAGGAAACACACCTCATTTTTAACAGAGTAACAGAAAGATCTATGAAAAATAAAACAGAAGCAGCAGTAGAAGGTAGAGAAAGCCTTCAGACCTCCAAGAAGGCACATGAAAGGAGAGAAGAAAGGAAGGAGAATTGGCCAGGAGGAGGAGTATAATAAAGTCGGGTTTTTTAAATGCTGTCTTGCCCCCATTTTGATGACCTGGCTAGAAGCCAGTCAGTGCCCCTTCTTGAGCAGCTGACTGAGTCTATACCCCACATTGGTCTTTCAAATGCTGGGCTATACACCTTCCTTAATTGAATCAGGGCCAGGAACTAGACAATTGGGGACAGCCCCTGTACTCCAGAGTCCAAGTATTCAAATTAGCCACTCCACAGGGATCCTGGGAAACCTGACTAACTCCACTCCACATACATAACCCACCCCTTACAGCTCCAACTTGCTGTTATCCTGTCCTAAAGGGGCAACCCCCTGTATTGCCCTGCCTGACAGCCACCTCCATATCAGAACTGTAAGTAAAAAAGAGTTCTGTCTTTGCTCTATCCAACTGTCAGTGTGTTGTTCCCACCTTCAAAAGACTCTTTAAATCTTATAAAACAAGGAGTCTTAGATGTTGCCCATTAGAGGTGTCCTGCCATCCAAACACTGCAGAAATGAGCCTGCACCCGGATTACTGTCTTGGAGTGGCCTAGGGTAGCATGACTTCAGAACAAACACAGTGGTGGATACAGGGAGGTGGCAACTGGGCCCTCAGCCTACCATGCTCCCTGTAGCAAGTTCTCTTGAAGGAGATCTAAGGTGAACATTGACAAAGGTTACCCAAACCCTACTCCAAGGTCAGAGCTTAGGCTAATTCATGAAATTTCTCTGCGACTGCTATTGGTGCAGGAGTAGATTTGTGATTTCAACTGGCCATCAGACTGAAAGGCAAGAGTAATAGTCCTTGACTGTGGTGTAGTTTCTCCCTCTCTCCTTCCAACCATCAACAAAACAAAACACACATATTCCCAATTACCACTAGCAGACAACTGTCAACCATGAGCAGAAGCAGAATCAGGATGAAATCCATGCTATGTGGTGGCAGCAAGGCCACCAAACTGCCACACTGGGAGCTTGTCTGCCTTTGGACTTCAAATTATGTGTACTCAGAGTTTGGGTATCTTTTTGTCCTAACATCAGGAGGCAGCCTACAGAGTTTAATTTTTAGTGTTTTGCTAATATAGATGTGTGCTTTCCCCTATATAAAGTCATAGCATCTGAACATTCAAAGCAATCTATTCAGTGAAGGCTCAAGAAAATCCATTCATTATAGCATTTTAACATTCCAACAAATGCACTTTAGCCAGCTCTGTTTATTCTTGTATAGAGCAAGGAGCCAAACAGGAATGAAATACATTAAGGACAATGTTTCCAAAGAAATCTGATCTAGCAAGCTCTTCTAATCACTCCTGCAAATATTGGCATATTTTGACATTGTAGTTTTAAAAAATGCAAGCACCTGCTACAGTTGATTATCTGCTTTACATTTGAAAAGTATATTGATTATTTGACTTGAATTAACGATGCAAGTTTCTTAATTGGACAATCAGGATCAGGAAGCTGGATGTATGTTCCAGGAGAAGAGTTTCTCTTCTATTGACTGCCTCATAGGCACTATTGAAATTATCATTTAGGGTAATTTTGCTTCTTCTACTGATTGAAATATTATGATTATACAATATTGACTTTCCTTGATAATAAAATGCAATCGAATTATTAAAACTGATTTTAATGGCTTGGAATTTGCTTGTGTAATTTATTACAGGCATTCTTGTTTATTTTAAGAACTATTTTTCTTCTAATTACTGAAAATTTTATTTTCTACATGGGGTGGTCTGAACTACTTTGGCTTTATTTTTAAAGTCAAGATAGCTAAACTCTAGAAGACACTGAATTCAATGCTTTAGGCCTTCCTTAAGAAGGTAATTTCTAAAATTTCCTGAAAATATGATTGGTTAACTCCAAGGTCTTGATGACTAGGAAAAAAGATATATCAAGGACAGCGGTTCCCTTAGATTTTCTACTTTGTCTTCTCTTTCTCTTCTTTTCATATTTTGTAATATGTAACACTCCTGATTGCATAGATATTTGCACAAGCATACATTTAATTTGATATTCTAATTTGAGGTAAGTATTATGTCTCAAATATTATAAGTAAAGGTATTGAATCTCAGGTAATTTGATATTTGCTTTAAGTCAAAGAGTTAATTGATGGCAGACCTGGAATAAGAATCTACAGCTCTTTTCTCCCTAGATTGATTCATGGTCTGATCCAAGCTCTTTTCATTGGATTACACATTGATTAGAAAATTATTAATGTGCTGGCCTGTATATGTATAACATATGTAATGTATTTATAGGATACATTTAAAAATAAACGTTGTTATTACTATTCCTAGTTGATTTTTCAAACCCATTTAATGTATATTCATTTGCCCAGACTTCTCATACCCAGCATTTTCTTTCAGATGTGATGTGAAACAAGTAGATAGAAATAAGGTTTTTATATCACTTTGTCTTAAAAGAGCTACCATTATGGAGTCCTAAATGAAAGGCTTTCTCCAAAAGATACATTTTTCTACTTATTTTCCTTTTTTTTTCCCCAGTACAACCATACCTGAAATATCTGGTAGAGAAAGAATTGAGGATTTGGCATATACTCTGGTATCCTAGGGTCCAGCACATGTTCCCACAGCATAGGGCAGACAGAAAATTAGTTCATCACTTATTTTCCATGTGCTTCCTAGAAAGCAAAAGGAGCTGGGGGAATCCAGTACCATTCTAATTGCTTTTTGTTTACTTGATCATAACTATGCTTATTAAACACGGGTTTGTTGAATCACATAAATCATTTTGTGGGGTTCACTATGGGGATCACTCATCTACTCACCACACTGAGTTCTCTCCAGAAACAAACAGGTAGGTTAAGAATGTTCCTAAAACTCAGAAGCAGCAGACTCTGAATCCAACTTCAGTATTTAAAGCCTCTGTAGTCAGTTATTCTAAGTGGGATGGAAAATTTGCCTCAAATAAAATATTAGCACAATTTAGCCCCAGATTCAGTAAGAAATTACTCAGATTAGGAATTTTCTCTAGTGACTGTCAATAAATATGTGATTTCCAGGGATAAGGAAGAAAACGAACAAGATCACTATTATTCTGTAACCTCCACAAATTAAGGTTGCAAATGTAGACAGATGGCATTCTTCCTCTTTAAAAATCTAAATGCTAAGAAGAAAAAACAATAGATTTTCTCATTCAGAAAAAAATCTGAACCATCTTCTGGTTCCTTCCACTAAATGCATCATCCTTATATTATCTGCATCAAAATTTTATGAGTTACTCCTTCTTTAATTCCTTATGCACATGCTTCTTTAAGACTTTGGAAGACCCAGATGTTGTATGTCTAAACGGTAATGCAATGACTCAAAGACTACTACCTCAAATAGAAAACCACCTTCTTTATTTTCACATAAAAGCCAAAATAATCTTACCGTTCAAAAAATCATGTTATAATATGGTTCATTATATCTACTTGAATGTGTTAGAGATCAAATAATACGTCCATTCCTTTATTTTCTTATTCAACAAATATTGAGAACCTCCTCTTTCAGTTATTGCTTGGTATTAATCACTGAATGGTATTAATCACTCCTCCCTTCACGTGATATTCATGAAGACTAGTAAATACATATGGCATAAATCTAATAAATTACATACTGACAAAAAGGTGGTGTGCAGGCCATCACCATGTCTTTGCTGGAAAAGCCCCTACATAGACTTAAATCAGAAATGTCTAGGTATTGGAGGGTAGGCATAGATAAAAGGAGGTGGTGTAAAGTGACTTTCAGATGCATCAGAAGAAGGACTGCCTAAGTATGGAGCAACAAGAATTTCACGATTTGAAACCCCCAGATACCTATGCTTTTTTTGACAGAACTTCCTGAATAGCAGATCACTTTATATGGCACAGATTTTTTTCATTTGTGGTGACCTGACCATTCCAGCTGGTGTGAAGGCAGCCATGTGTTCAGCATTCCTCAGACCTGGAAGTCTACTTACCTTGCATGGCTTGCTGACTACTTGCACATTCATTTGCAAGACAGAAGGCAGACCCAAGAAATCTGCCCTCCCTCATGAATGTTATATCTTTTCTGATGTTTGACAAGCCTGTAAGTAGAACTACTTGAGTCTGGAAATTTATTTTCTACCATCCTCAAAACCAGTCCCAGTCTTCTTAGACCCTGTACATAAGACATAGAATTAGTCCATCCTTCAATTCTAATATTTTAAGGAGGATGCTTAGCTTATTTCTTCCCTTGATTAACTTTCCTATTTCTTTGCTCTAGTTTCCTTTTATTTCTGGACCTGAGCTACCCTTTTACTCAGTATGCTTCAAATCATTTTTCATATTTTTTTATATTAGAAATCATCTATTTCTTTGAAGAAGATTCAAAGAAGTGGAAAGATATCCCATGCTCTTGGATTGGAAGAATTAATATTGTTAAAATGGCCACACTACCCAAAGCAATCTACAGATTTAATGTGATCCCTATCCCATGACATTTTTCACAGAACTAGAACAAATAACCCTAAAATTCATATGGAACCATAGAAGACCCAGCATTGCCAAGACAATACTGAAGAAAAAGAACAAAGCAGGAGGCATAACCCTCCCAAACTTCGGACAATACTACAAAGCTACAGTAATCAAAAGAGCGTAGTATTGGTGCAAAAACCGACATATGGATCAAAGGAACAGAATAGAGAGCTCAGAAATAAACCCACACACCTATGGTCAATTAATCTCCAACAAAGGAGGCAAAAATATACAATGGACAAAAGACAGTCTCTTCAGCAAGTAGTATTGGGCAAGTTGGAGAGCAGCATGTAAATTAACAAAGTTAGAACACACCCTCTCACCATACACAAAAACAAACTCAAAATGTCTTAAAGATTTAAATATAAGACATGACGCCATAAAACTCCTAGAAGAGAACATAGGTAAAACATTCTCTGACGTAGATCATACCAATATTTTCTTAGGTCCATCTCCCAAGGCAATAGAAATAAAAACAAAAATAAACAAATGGGACCTAATCAAACTTACAAGCTTTTGCACAGCGAAGGAAACCATAAACAAAACGAAAAAACAACCTACAGAATGGGAGAAAATATTTGCAAATGATGCAACTGACAAGGGCTTAATTTTCAAAATATACAAACAGCTCATACAGCTCAACAACAACAAAAAACAAACAACCTAATCTAAAAGTGTGCAGAAGACCTAAATAGACACTTGTCCAAAGAAGAAATACACATGGCCAACAGACACATGAAAAGATGCTCAACATCACTAATTATTAGAGAACTGCAAATCAAAACTACAATGAGGTACCACCCCACACCAGTCAGAATAGCCATCATTAAAAAGTCTACAAATAACAAATGCTGGAGAGGGTATGGAGAAAAGGGAACCCTCCTACACTGTTGGTGGGAATGTAAGTTGGTGGAACCACTGTGGAATACAGTATGGGGATTCCTCAGAAAACTAAAAATAGAATTACCATATGATCTAGCAATCCCACTTCTGGGCATATACCAAGACAAAGTTATAATTCCAAAAGATACATGCACCTCTATGTTCACAGCAGCACTATTCATAATAGCCAAAACATGGAAACAACCTAAATGTCCATCGACAGATGAATGGATAAAGAAGATGTGGTACATATATACAATGGAATACTATTGAGTCATAAAAAAGAATGAAATAATGCCATTTGTAGCAAAATGGATGCAATTAGAGATTATCATACTAAGTGAAGTAAGTCAGAAAGAGAAAGACTAATACCATATGACATCACTTACATGTGGAGTCTAAAATATGATACAAATGAACCTATCTATGAAACAGAAACAGAATCATGGACATAGAGGACAGACTGGTGATTGCCGAGGGGAAGGGGGTTGGAGGAGGGATGGAGTAGGAGGTTGGGTTAGCAGATGTAAGCTTTTATATAGAGAATGGATAAACAACAAGGTCCTGCTGTATGGCACAGAGAACTATATTCAATATTCTATGATAAACCATAATGGAAAAGAATATATAAAAAAGAATGTTTATATGTGTATGTGTGTGTGTGTGTGTGTGTGTATAACTGAATCACTTTGCTGTACAGCAGTAATTAACACAACACTGTAGATCAACTATACTTCAATTTAAAAAAAAAGAAAGAAATCATCTATTTCTAAACCAAGTACTCCTCTATATTGCTTATGAGTCTTGTGCTTTATTTGCCTTTCATGTTCTTTAAAGAATTGGGTTCTGTATAAATAAAAATTTATACAAAGACCATTCAAATGGGATGCTTATTATTTCTTGCATAAGAATGAAATATTTAATATTAATAATAATTCTTGGGGTGGGATAGGAAGAGAGAAAATCCCACAAGTGAATGAGCAATGCCATAAGAAAAATATTAAGCTTTTTTTTATTGTACTGTCTAGTTATTTTTTTTGGAAATTTAACAGATCAATTTATTTGCTTAGTCTAGGATATTCAGCCCAGTCTCATATATTTTCATTATTGTGGATTTGTATGTATACAAGATCACAATTTCACAGAATTTTATTAATATCATTCCTTGGTTCATGACACACCCTCATCATATATAAATGCTAAGTTTTAATATAACTGCCACAAGGGAGTATTATTTCTTGTTAATGGTTCAGAAGCAAAGTCCACCAATAGATCTCTTTTTCATATTGTATTGTGATCTACCTTCATAATTTTCCTGTATTAAATTCAAAATGATATTAGAATGATTCTTCTCTTTTCAAGCTTTTAGTATAATGAATTTGTTTTGAATTTCAATTCAAAGGGAATCCTCTCTATCCCCACTGAGGCAAGCTTGCTGATCAGCAGCATTTGGTGCAAAGAGTAATCAAGCTTCAAACTTATGCAAAACATTCCCTGTTTCTCAAGAATTTCACTGAATTATTTAAAACTCAGTGGTGGAAACAAGCACCAGCTGTGGTGTGAAGGGGGTGGGAATTTGTAAATATGCACAAAGGATTGGAATGATCAGTGAATATAGTTCACATAGTCGCACACCCTTCTTCTGCTTGGACTCTGGTAAAATCACACCGAAACCTAACTGTGCAACACACATCATTTTACCCAAAGAGGGTTTTTTTTTGTATTCAATTAAAAAGCGTTTTGTCACAGTATCTTGACATCTGTTTAAAACTTTCAAGCACTATTACATAATGCTAGTTCATTTGTATGGGCTGTGTATTAACACGATGTTAACTTCATGATGCTGAAATGTATAGCAGTGACATAACTCCAAATGGCACCAATGCAAGGATCAATGTCATTCTCTACCCCAAAGATTGTCACTTCATGGATAATAGTATATGTTAATTTGGTCAATAAAGATAAATTTATAACAAAAAGGAAAACAAAAATAAAAGATTAAGGAGCTATTCTACAACTAAGTATTACTTCCAGTTATACTGAAAACATAATTGAAATGGCAGAGATTTGCTGTCTTGCCACCTCTCTGGTATACAGCAACATGTGACAAAGTTCCATAAATCAAAAGCCGCAGCTATTGCAATGTTTTTACCTTTGATGCTATCAAAAGCCCAGGGTAAAAAGGAGAGGAAGAGGAGTAAGAATGCACATCAACCTGTTTGTTACACTTATATTACTAAATTGGCCTCTGATCTAGGGAACCACTTATCAATTATGCTTCAAACAGGACAATAATAGGCTAACATTCTGATTTTTCTTCCCCTCAGATCATTTCATTCTCGCACTAAAAGTAGATTCATGTATTTCTGTGATTCATGTATTTCTCTTGAGTTTAGAGATGTGTTCAATTTAATTCAATGTATATTTATCAAACATACATTATGAATGCTTAGAACTTTGAAATAATCAGAAGAAGAAAAATGGTCTCTGTCCAAAAGGAACTTAAAATGTTATTAGGTAATATCTGTGATTTAACAGTCAAGACACCTGAAGCCATTGACCTTTAAAGAATGCCTATTTTGCTCATGAATTTCATGATAATAAATATTTTTAAAATTAACCTTCTGCGTAATATATATTAAAACAGATATAAGGGAATATGTCTTTCTTGTTGATGCATTAGGAGATTGATTCCCCTGTGAATAGGTATAAATCTGTCCAAAGAAGTGATGAATCATTTCAGACGTCTCTGTACACTGGGGTCCATGAGAGAGAAAATAGTCAAGGTTAGGATATTACTCAATTAATTTGAAGACAACTGTTTTTCCTGGCCTGAGTATCACTTGGCAAAATAACTTCCTGCTTTGTGCCTTCTCTCCCTCAATGGAGGAGACAAGAAAAATCAGAAGTTGAGAGGAAGAGTGAGAAAGGAAATCATTATTGGAAAGAGAGGAGGCACCTTGGACATCTTAAATGGGAAAAAAAAAAAGGCAGGAAGATCTGGTAGCAAAGAGACCTTGGGACAGATCATAAGAATTGGTAGATATGAGCTCAATGGTAACTTAATTATCTCAATCCCAGAGACCATCAG
This sequence comes from Hyperoodon ampullatus, assembly GCF_949752795.1. Classification (NCBI taxonomy): domain Eukaryota; kingdom Metazoa; phylum Chordata; class Mammalia; order Artiodactyla; family Ziphiidae; genus Hyperoodon; species Hyperoodon ampullatus. The sequence goes on along the minus strand of NC_136918.1, from coordinate 104,208,149 downwards.
TTAAATAGAGAAACTCGATATACATTTTTTTTCTCTCTCATGCAACAAAAGGAAATGCCTCTATTAAATGTTGTTTTGCAGAGCATGTGTTCAGTCATATTCTGAGTAATTTTGCTTGAAATAATGTGGCTTTATTGAAAACACGAGCAGGAAACAAGAAGTGTTTATGTCTCAGATGAGGACTGTCATGAACATTTTGCACAATTGTACTGAACAACGTGTCTTCTCTAAGTGTATGTGACATTCTAAACTGCCTGTGGGAAAGCATAAAACCAAAGAGAAATTAAAGTAATTCCTAAACTAGAGGGTAAGCCTAAGCCTTCACTCATTTTATTTTAGTATTCTGAATAAAACTGCTTTGCTGTATTGACAAATACAAAATTATCTAAAGCAAGAGGGATCTGAGGTGGGGTGTTTTTTTTTTTTTTGCCATTATACATTTAATGTGGGTTCTTTCCAACTTTTTAAAAATAAAGCATAGACTTACTGTGGGCAAAGTTGTGAAAAAATAATTATATTGATAGAGTATGTTAAAATTTGTTGATTCCTTTTGTATGCATAATGTAGTTTAATCATTATAATCACCTTGTAAGTTGGTGTCAAAGTCTTATTTTTACTGATGAGAACAGAAGAGATTAAATGATTTGCCCATTTCTGTAATTAGAGAGTAGCAAATTTGGGACACAATTCAGGCCTCCTGATTCTATGTTCAGTATTCCTTTGCCACCACAAATATATACCATGTCCTCTTTTTTTCTTCTTTTCTCCACCCCCTTTAAAGCAAGCAGTACTTCCGTTAACTCTGTTTTTCTCCCCATTCTTTGCAGGCTTTGCCCTCTTGTGCAGGATAAAGTCATCTAAGTAGCAGACTGTTGGAACATTCTGACACTTATCCAATTCAAATGCAACACTACTAAAGGAAACCTACACCTTTATGGAGTCCTTTATACATTTTCTGTTAAGTAACTAAGAATGCCATAAAATGCCTGGCAATAAGCGATCTGGCTACACAAATTAAATTTTCCCTAAGAAAACAGGCACCAGTGAGAGACAGCAATCTTAAATTCTAAAGGTCACAGCCTTGTTTAGACATATCTATGCAAAACTGTAAACCTCTCCTTAGTTTGTTCCTTCTTTTTTTTCTCCCTAGGTTCCCACTCCCAGTCCTTCCAGATCTGATTTTTCCATCTTCCTTGTAATTTTAAAATTGTTACTGGAGTATAGTTGCTTTACAATGTTGTGTTAGTTTCTACTGTATGGCGAAGTGAATCAGCTATATGTATACATATATCCCCTCTTTTTTGGATTTCCTTCCCAATTGGGTCACCACAGAGCACTGAGTAGAGTTCCCTGTGCTATACAGTAGTTTCTCATTACTTATCCCTTATAATTTTGATCCTTGTTTTTCCCCAGATATCTGTTTTGCTCTGTTTTTAATGTTTCTAAAATATATTGTAACTTCACATACTAATATATTGTAGTACTCTTTATTTGTTTCCTGTTACACTCTTTCCTCTAATCGTTGATTCAGCAAGTATTTGCTATGTAGCAGAAGCTGTGCCATGCACTGGAAACAAAAAAGTAAGACATCTTTTGAAGATTTTTTCCCAAGGTACATTTCTCTAATTTGAAGAGAAATATAAATACAAGTTGTTATATAACTTGTTGATAGACAGTGCAAAATCAGCTTCAGAAACACAGTAAAGGTAAGAACTTGGTAAGAGGGTGAATGTGGATGGGGTGTTGGGAGGTTTAGTATTTGAACTGAACTTAAAGGTAGAATCAGAGATTACAAGCACTGACATTCCAGAGAGAATTTTCCCAATATGTAAAGTCACAGAATATAAAATAGTATTATGATTTTTAAAGGATGGTTGGATTATAGATACATTTTTGGAACTGGTAGGTAAAAGCCAGATTGCAAAGAACCCTTTATGGCACATGAAGAAGCAGATCATTTATCTATGGGTAGCAGGGACCTAACTCAAAGATTTTTTTTTTTTTTTTTTTTTTTTTTTGCGGTATGCGGCCCTCTCACTGTTGTGGCCTCTCCCGTTGCAGAGCACAGGCTCCGGACACGCAAGCTCAGCAGCCGTGGCTCACGGTCCCAGCCGATCCACGGCATGTGGGATCTTCCCGGACCAGGGCACGAACCCGTGTCCCCTGCATCGGCAGGCGGACTCTCAACCACTGCGCCACCAGGGAAGCCCTAACTCAAAGATTTTTAAAAGAGGAATAATGTAATCAGTTATATGTGTTTAAAAATGTGTGTTGGTGACAGTGCAGAGAATGAATTGGAGGGGGGACAAGATAGAAAAGTGTTAGGAAATAATTACACACATCCAATTACGTCACGATGAGAATCGTAACTATGGCAGAAGCTAAACATAAGCGGTAGATCAAAATGACTGAAAAAAGAAAAAGAACAGAAGTGTGTGCAATATGCATAAAGAACACAGAAGATAGGTTTGCTGATTCTGGTGCTGAGGAAAGGACAGGTTCAAGGGCGAATCACAGACTCTACGAAATTTATAATTCAGTGGAATTATCAAAGAGAATGATTGCCACTCTGAATGGCATTACAGAGGTACAGAAAAAATGTGATGAAGCTGTTCTGAAGTGGGAGATGTCACATGTCATCTAGGATAATGGATTGATGGAGAAGGTGAAGCTTGCAGGTGGCCAAACAACTGTAAGGCAGAAATTTTTGGTTTCTGGAGAGAAAGGCCTCAATGGAGAAAGAATGTAGTCTCTTGTGAAATTCTCAGACCCGAAGGGAATATGACATCTCCTCACTTTCTTTAAGGCACCCTATGGCCACAACACATTTGAAAATGCATTAGAGCTCAGGGGTACCATCAGCTAAACTTCCAAGAGGATCGCTCAGAGTTCTCTCCTGAAAGGAGATGCAAGTTTGTGCCTTCCTTCTGAGCCACAGAACATAAATTATTCATTTAAGAACAAGACTGAACATAGAGATTAGAAAGACCCTTGAGCAGATGATTTAATTCAGGAATCTTACCACCCAAAAAAGTAGTCTCTCAAGGCTCACTAACAGAAAAATCTGTAGAATACCTTGAAGTATTTCAGGAGGTAACTGCCAGCCAGTGTAGGAGCTAAAAATGAGATTGCTGGGATAATCATGTCAAGAAGTGGGCTCCTGCAGAGAACCCACTGAGGTAAAAGCAAAACAGATGTGTTTGACAGGTTGGAAAATGGCAGCAAAAGAATGAAACACTGAATTTGTAAATTTATAAAATTCAGGTTCCCTAAGGGTTTTTCCTCAGGGACTTCTGAGTAAAGAAAAAGAACTTGTTAGGAAGAAAAATGTCATTGTATTTTTAAGGGCTTAGAGAAAAATAATTAAATAGACGAAACTAGTTTAAAATCATAGACTTTAGGTATTAGAAGTCTTCCCGGCATCATTTAGTCTACCAATATGGAGGATGGATATGTTACTAGAGTTCTTATGACCAAAGGAAAAAATCTAATGGGACAGGGGAGAAAGTTGATATATATTAAATAGCTACTATGGCTTTGTGAGATGTTTTACATATGTTTTCTCATTTAACCTTTGTAGAAGTCTTATGAAACAGGAATTATTCTCCCTATTACAAAGGGAAGGCGACTGAAGCTGAGAAAGGTTAACCAAATGTATTTATTTATATAGCTATCTTGTTCCAGAAAAGATTTCAAGGGTACAAGAATGATTGAAGATGCCTACAATATGACAAAAATAATAATAATAATTTTAAAGCAAGGAGACAAATGCTAAAAAGAAAGCAAAGTAATGTAGAGCAAGGAGTACATAAAACTACATTCCTCATTCAATCTAAAAATTGATTGAATGACTAAACCATAGTTGGACACATTTCTGTGATTCTTAATGATGAAATGTGATACTTCCTCTTTTTGTGGCTCTAATGCTCTCAAGAAAATTATTTCTCAAAGTTTCGGGAAGGTTTCATTAACCGTAGTAATTCCTCCAATCCTTTGCTCATGAAGTTCTTGTGGAGGGTCCTGGATTCGGTAGGAAAGTGAAAGAAGTACTTTAGGACTGGCTACTATTTAGTGGTGCACATGAAGCAAGCTGCCTTCTTGACCAAGTTTTAGCAAGATTCTTGAGAAGTCTGTGATTGATTCTTTGGTGGATGGGAAATTATATTTGGTTTTAGGGCAATAAAAACTCTAGAATACACAGAAAGATTCAGGAAAAATCTGTATTACTAATTTTAGGAGGCATTTGTGTCTCATCTATCTATGGAGAATAAATGGTGGACTACAGTTTAAGGGAATACTAAATAAATTGTAAGACTGGTTTAGAGAGATAGAATGATATATATATAAGGGAGAGAAACATTCTTTCTTGTTTATTATCAGGAATTGTATGTCAAAGTCAAGAATATATCAAGTCTGGGATTATGAAAGAAAGACTTTAGAATGACTATGTGTGAAGTACTCAATGAGGGATGCTTACAAGGGACAAAGTTTAGGGCATAAACAGGTTAAAAAAACCCAAGGAAAGGAATTAGAAACTGGTGGGTCTGTAATGAATGATGGATGTACTCCTGGTTGGCTGCCTCCATCAAGAATTAGACAATAATTGCCAAAAGGGATTTCTTACCAAGGGTAAAATAGCGAAAAAACTCTTCAGTCTATCATTTTAAATGTCTGGGATATATTTAGAATTTACTAAACTTACAAAGAAATGCAATTAAATTGGAATTTTATAACAATAATAAAATCTTCAAATATTTGCAAACAAGCAGCATAATTCTAAATAATCCAAGGGACAAAAAAAGAAACCACAAGGGAAATTAGGAAATATTTTGAACTGAATGATAATATAGACACAACATATCAAAAATGATGGAGGGCTTCCCTGGTGGCGCAGTGGTTGGGAATCCGCCTGCCAATGCAGGGGACGCGGGTTCGTGCCCCGGTCTGGGAAGATCCCACATGCCGTGGAGCGGCTAGGCCCATGAGGCATGGCCGCTGAGCCTGCGCGTCTGGAGCCTGTGCTCCGCATCAGGAGAGGCCACAACAGTGAGAGGCCTGCGAACGGCAAAAAAAAAAAAAAAAAAAAAAAAAAAAAAGATGGAACTCCACTGAAGTAGGAAAAAAATTACAACTTAAAATTCTATATTTGGAAAGAAAACATTTTAAAATCAATGACCTAAGCTTTCATACTGAAAGGCTACAAAAAAAGAGCAAACTAAACTCAAAATATCAGTAAGTATAAGGTAAAAAAAAACAAAGGTAATAGAGAAAAGCAATGAAATTGGAAACAGACAAGAGAAAATCAACAAATCAAATATTGGTTCTTTGAAGATATTAATTAAATTGATAAATCTCTAGATAGATTAATCAAAAAAGAGAAATAGATACATAACTTGTCCCAATCAAAAATAACAGAAGTGACATCATTACAATATTAAAGACATTAAAGGATAAGGAAATATTATGAAAAATTTTATGCCAATAAATTCAACAATGTAGATGAAATGGGCAAATTCCTTGAGAAAGCAATTTATCATAACTAATTAAAAGTCTTCATTGAAAGAAACCTCTAGCACCAGATGGCTTCACTAATATATTCTATCAAACATTTAAGGAAGAAATACTAATCTTACACAAACTTCCAACATAAACTCTTTTTGAAAATCTAAGAGGCAGTAATACTTACCAACTTGTTTTATGAGGCAAACAAAATTTGACAAACATTTAAAGAAAATCAATTAATGGTAATACCAATTAGGAACATAAAGGCAAAAATCCTTGGGAAAATACCAGCAAAACGAATCCAACAGTTCATTAGAAAGATAATACTCCCAAATCAAGTAAAGTTCATTACAAGAAAGCAAAATTATTCAATTTTAAAAATCGATCAATGTAATTGACCACATTAAAAGCTAAAGGAGGGTCTTCCCTGGTGGCGCAGTGGTTGGGAATCCGCCTGCCAATGCAGGGGACCAGGTTCGAGCCCTGGTCTGGGAGGTTCCCACATGCCGCGGAGCAACGAAGCCCGGGCGCCACAACTACTGAGATTGCGCTCTAGAGACCGCAAGCCACAACTACTGAAACCCACCTGACTACAGCCCATGCGCTGCAACTGGAGAGTCCACCGCAGTGAGAAGCCCGTGCATGTCAGTGAAGAGTGGCCCCCGCTTGCGGCAACTAGAGAGAGCACGCACGCAGCAGGGAAGACCCAACGCAGCCCAAAAAAGTAAATACATTAAAAAACAAAAAAGCTAAAGGAGAAAAATTTTATGATAATCTTAGTATTAAACACTATGTGAAAGAAGTCATTTTCTAAATTGGGAAATTATGCACTGAAAGGGTGTACAAGAAGATAATCCTGCTGTAATTCAGCAACTGATTGGAACCTAAGAGTTGATGGTAAATTATGGGGGGAGGGAGAATAGGGAGAGGCAGAGTGAGAAGTGTTTTGTGATCCAAATGGAATGTAGCAAGAAAGTCTAGTAATGACAGAGATGGCAATTAATACAATAAACCTCAATTGCTGCAAGGGTTCCAAAAACTTAAAGTGTTAAAGGCAAGTATGCTTGATGATAACAGAAAGCTAAAATCTGGACTTATTTCATCAAAAGAAAGAAAACTTTGACATTTTGTTATTTCAAAAATAAAAATGTACAGGAGCAAATCAAAATAGGGACTTTTTTCTTCTAATGTCTTATAGATTACTTAATTTTAAATAATATTAGATCTGTCTAGATGGTATCATTGAACATAAAATGAGAAAACTCTTCCTCAACATTGGCATACAGGAGATGCCCAATAAATGTGAGAATGGATGAATGAATTAATGAGGCTTATTAGAATGTTTTTGTGGTAAGCTTTATAATGCTGCAATTTTAGAACTTTGAAGAATAAACAAAATATATTGAACAGCTTCATATCCTTGGAAAAAGATATGTTAAAGTGTTCTTATGTATAAATGTATATGTATAAATAAATGTATATACATGTTTTCTTTTCCATGCCTATTGGCCTTGAATTTAAATTTAGTATTTGTATTTATTATTTATTATTATTATTATTTATGAATGAAAATAAATGTACACTTTGATTTTAAAATGTTTATCAGGTACTTCCCTGGCAGTCCAGTGGTTAAAACTCTGTGCTTCCAATGCAGGGGGTATGGGTTCAGTCCCTGGTCGGGGAACTAAGATCCCACATGCTGTGTATTGCGGCCAAAAAAAAAAAAAAAAAAAGTTTATGATAAACCTATATGCTTCTTTTTACCATTTTAATGAATTACTTTATTGCCTTTTTATGTAAAATGCAGGAGTAATATAAAGTTGCATCAGAATTTTTTATGTTACCATTTAAGGCTGTAGTTCAGAAGGGAATCTGTGAGTTGATGTTCACTCCACTCCAATGTAAGCTCCACCCTCCCACACACAGATATCTACACAGTAAATGTAGGTTCTATGAAGACGGGAATTTTTCTTTTTTGATCTAGTTTCTTTAGCGTCCAGAACAGTTTTTGAAACACAGTGGTAGATAATAAATTGATATGTTAATAAACAATGTATTAAAGAATGAAAAGTAAGTATAGACTGTATATGTGCCATCAGAATTCCAACCATCTGATAGCGTGTAAACTTTGTTTTCTGTTGGGAAGTCAGTGCTGTCCATGGTCAGCCTAAATGATGAGTCAGAAAAGGAATTCAGAGAATCCTTAGTAGAGATGTACTTTTAATTATTCTATTTGTTTAAAAGTACAGAAAAAAGTAAGTGGCCAAATAACATAAACTTGGGTTATTAAATAGTTGTGGAGGAAGGAGGGAAGATACTAGAAAGTCAAGACAATAAAGGTAAAAGAGAAATTTATTAGTCTCCAGGTATAAGGCAATTCTAGTTTATCGCTATAACTTTCATGTTTGGGCCTTCCTGGTTTCTTATTAAAGAGTTTCTATGGAGAGCTAGGATCATTATACTTTTCTGTATATATAAAAATACTGTAACATTCTATCAATATTAGGCATGTCCAAAAGAGCTTGCCAGTAGATCCACTTTATCAGTGCTCTCCAAAAGAAATTTTTGAAAGATAGAAATGTTCTACATTGTCCAATGTTAGCCACTAACTACATGTGGCTGGCTATTGAGCACTGCAAATGTAGCTAGTATAACTAAGGAAACCAAACTCTTGATTTTATTTTAATTAATTTAAATTTAAATAGCCACATGTGGCTAAAGGCTACCAAATTGGACAGAGGATCTTTAGATGATCAAAATAAGGCAAATCTATTTTATTTTCACAACAGTACAATACAATATTATCATAAGGGAGAGTCTGAAACATTTCTTCCAACCAGCGTATCAATGTGAGTTTAGCCTCTGGAATGACTATAGACCCCAAAATGAAATAAGTATAACAAGAAAACGGGAATGTGGCACCAGTTGTGAACACTGAGTAAACTGACAGAGGTGGATGGTGGATATAATGTCTGGATGACACAAAAAGGGAACCATTATTTTCATAATTAAACATACTGTGTCTATACATAATTATGGTTATTCAGCGTATCAAAATGATTCTCACAAAAAATAAAATATGATTTTTTGATCAAACATTCATACTAATTTTAGTAATTCCTTTACTAAAGCTTTCTAAAGATTTTTATTGGAAAACTAATTGTATTTCTGGAAGTCTAATGATCTTTTGCTTCTAAATATAATTTTGAGTTTGATTATTAAATGTTAAGTATGATTTTTTTTGTTCTTTTAGATTTTCAAAATTCAATTTTGATTGCATTACTCTGATTTTGATGACCACATCTTAAGTTCAAGGACCCCTCCTAGTTTAAAAGATAATGAGAAATATTATAAAAGCTATATCAATATTTTAAGTGTGAAATATGTGTTTCTATTGTAGTCTAGATAACTGGCCTTAGATTAAGAACAAGTAATTTATTTTTCATACATGTATGTCTTGTTTTTTCCCTTATTTAAATCATTTTAGCACAGACTTTGGTATAACATCACAAAATTGTACTATCTCCTCTCCTTCGTTATTTACATGCATATCCATTGTTACAAATTATTTATTATAGAAAGTTCTATAAAAGAATATCTGGACCGTATGCTAAAATATTCCAAGCAAGTGAATGTATATTTACAATGCATGTTTACTTTGAAAACCTAAGACTGTGAAATGGATACTTAAAATCCAATTGATGCTACCTTATATTTACCTGAAAAGTCTTTCTTATGAGTAAAGTGGTAGACAAAAATCTTTGACCTCAATGAAGATGAAACCACCTCTGTGGTGACGCTGCAGATTCCCCATATTATTTTTAAATACTTTAACATTCAACTGTTGTGGACAACAGTTATCAATTTGATTGTAAATCAGTTATATTTTTTAAAGCATGATTTATTTTTTTGGTATAATACAGACAGCTATGAATTAATGCCAATAAAATCTTCCGAATTCATTGTATTGCTAACTCCCCCAAATGGGAAAAAGAATGTCACCTTATAAATTCTGAAATCTTAGAAGTGGGATAGAATTCATTGGAAGAAAAATACCTGAGCATTCCTTAAAGGCATAATATATAGACTATTTGCCATTTTCATATACTACACTTCTTACCTCTTCAATCCACTTCAATCACAGAGATTAGTTTCAGGATGGACAGACTCAGGAGAGAATAATTTCATCCTGTCTCAATTCAACTTATTAGTTATGACAAGAATTGTTCTTTATATCAATAATTGACATATTCCAGTGTTCCCCTTACCCAAACCAGAAAGCTCTATCTAAGAAACAAGTTGGGAGAAAAGAGAGATCAGGGAACCACATTTGGAAAACTGTATTTAGATCACTATCTTCGGTATTTCTAAGAAAAAAATCATGTTGCTGTGGTTTCAAAAGCTCTTTGAAACAAATACATTTCAGAATTCATCACTGGAACACAATGTTACACAACACTGTTTCCTTCTTCTTTTTTTTTCCCCTTTTCCCTAGTTAATTTTTACTTTCTTCCCTGGCAGGAAAGCAATTTGTAACAGCTGTATGATTTATGCAATAATTGATGCAAAACTATATTGAATCCCCAGGCCATTCACCATATCTTTCGCCAATTAATATCAGTAAAGGCAGCGTGACTTGATTTCTCAAACATGCAAGTGAGGCCACTTTCAATGTGCTGGAATGACAAGTGAGACCACAGACTGATGTTTCTATATTGCCTGTTCAAGTCTGAAAGCAGGCAAATGTTGCTTTTCCTCTTTAATCACTAAAGCAATGCAATTTTACGGATCTGTTGACTATGTAGAGGTACAAATGTTTTGTCTCAGTCTTATCAGGTTTGGAAGTTCCTTTCAGATTAGAGGACAGGTTGAAGTGCATTGCTAATACGACTTACATTTAAAATGGGACTTCCTGGTAAAGGGCAGGAAGCAGGTATAGATTTTGATGGCTCCTCGTGGCACACCACAACTGATGGTCAATGCTTCCTTGATTCTGAAGTTGTATATTCTTCTCCTCTTAGCATTAACAATCGGACTAGTTTAACCCAAAACTATAAACTCTCAAATACTCTTGAAAAGCTCTTTAAGCTAAATTCACTTTCCCCAATTAACAAACAAAAAATCTGAAAAAAAAAACACCCGCCAGACTTTAAGAATAATTTATTTTTTAAAAGTCAAATGTAGGGCTTCCCTGGTGGGGCAGTGGTTGAGAGTCCACCTGCCAATGCAGGGGACACGGGTTCGTGCCCTGGTCCAGGAAGATCCCACATGCCGCGGAGTGGCTGGGCCCGTGAGCCATGGCCGCTGAGCCTGTGCATCCGGAGCCTGTGCTCCATAACGGGAGAGGCCACAACAGTGAGAGGCCTGCGTACCGCAAAAAAAAAAAAAAAAAAAAAAAAGTCAAATGTAAAAAAATGTACTCATGTTTCATCATTGGCTCTGGGAAGTCCTCACAGGCAAGCTTTCCATTAAAAAGCAATCATTGTCCCTGTACCCTGCATGAAACTTTATGGTGAAATCCACAGTCCACAAGGCTTTCAGGGACAGTCTCACCATAGCCAGGTAAACTTCAAGGTACTTGTGAACCTAGAGGAATTTTCACTACCATTTTCATCAGCACCATCACTACTACCACCACTCCAGCAATTCCAGAAGTTACTACACATATCAATTAGGTCAAATGAGGTTTCATGATTTGAGACAAACAAAAGATACTACTACTTACTGGTGTGTTCCCTTCACTTTATTGTGGAGAACTCAGTACTGGCTGTATTTTTTTCTAATAGAGGATTTTTTAAAGCTTTAAAGTACAATGTTTTATAATGATTAACTATTAAAAAGCATTTTAATCACTCTTCCTTTGCAAGCAATAAATACTCTAGAATAGTGATTAGATGGTTCTCTAAAACTTTAAATAAATTCCTTGGAGAGATTCAGAATTGATAATGGGAAGAGAAAGAAAAAAGACAACAATAAATAACAAAAATAGAAGGGGAAAAAAAGGAAAGTTTTTATCATCAATTGTTTCAGATTCCTTACTTTTAAGACTTAAGTATAGTCTGCTAACTCTAATGACATTTTGCAAGTGTCAGTGTTCAAAATAAATAAAATTTAAAACCAAACACTCCTTAAATATGAAGAGGATTACAAAATTATTTTAATGCAGCAGAGAAACAATACTTAGGAGTATAGTCTAGTTTTGAATCACAAACAGTACCAACTATTATGTATTCTGCTTTAAGGATACTCAATATATTAAACATCTGGATTCAGAAGAAAATGTCAAAGACAATGAGAGGTAAGAGGAACTTCAAAGATCATTGAGTACAAGCTGCTACTTCTATGGATGAAGAAATGGAAGCCAATGAAACCTGAGGACTTTGTTTCAGCATTCTTGCTGCCACAGAGTTGTAGAAGCTATTAGTCATCACAAAGGAATTTAGATGAGGCATGAATCAAGGTTTACTTTTTTCAAGTGGCATGTTGTACTTGAGATATTAGGGAACTATTTTTCTGGAGGTTAAATAAAAGTGTTGGTCAAATAGTGAGCAACAAAGTAATTTTCTCATTTAATTTACTGAAGGATTTATTAACAGTTACCTTTAAATATTAGTTTGTCAAGTGAGAACATACTTAAAAGTTACAAGGTTATTTGCCGATAACTTCTCAGGAATGCATCTGTAATATGAAATGAGGGATGTCTCTGGAACCTCATGATGCAATGAACAACATCCTAACAGCACCCTTGGTAAATACAATAAGGAACTTAGAATATTTCTGATATCATTTAGAAACCCATCTACTGTAATCCAAATGCAGTTCAGAAAAGCAAATATGGGGGGGCTGAGTTAGGAGAGCAAAATGCAAGTATATCATTTGGTTTTTATTTGATTCAAAAGTAGATTATAAATTATATGGAGCATGAATTCTTAACTCGTAAACCATGGACAGGATTAACGGGAATGTGAACTCACTGTGTATGTATATTGTTATTTCATTTTATTTATTTTTTTAACATCTTTATTGGAGTATAATTGCTTTACAATGGTGTGTTAGTTTCTGCTTTATAACAAAGAGAATCAGTTATACATATACATATATCCCCATACCTCTTCCCTCTTGCGTCTCCCTCCCTCCCACCCTCCTTATCACACGCCTCTAGGTGGTCACAAAGCACAGAGCTGATATCCCTGTGCTATGCGACTGCTTCCCACTAGCTATTTATTTTACATTTGGTAGTGTATATATGTCCATGCCACTCTCCCACTTTGTCACAGCTTACCCTTCCACCTCCCCATATCCTCAAGTCCATTCTCTAGTAGGTCTGTGTCTATTCCCGTCTTGCCTCTAGGTTCTTTGTGACCATTTTTTTTTCTTTGATTCCATATATATGTGTTAGCATACGGTATTTGTTTTTCTCTTTCTGACTTACTTCACTCTGTATGACAGACTCTAGGTCCAACCACCTCACTACAAATAACTCAATTTCGTTTCTTTTTATGGCTGAGTAATATTCCATTGTATATATGTGCCATATCTTCTTTATCCATTCATCTGTTGATGGACACTTAAGTTGCTTCCATGTCCTGGCTATTGTAAATAGAGCTGCAATGAATATTGTGGTACATGACTCTTTTTGAATTATGGTTTTCTCAGGGTATATGCCCAGTAGTGGGATTGCTGGGTCGTATGGTAGTTCTATTTTTAGTTTTTTAAGGAACCTCCATACTGTTCTCCATAGTGGCTGTATCAATTTACATTCCCACTAACAGTGCAAGAGGGTTCCCTTTTCTCCACACCATCTACAGCATTTATTGTTTGTAGATTTTTTGATGATGGCCATTCTGACTGGTGTGAGATGATATCTCATTATAGTTTTGAGTTGCATTCCTCTAATGATTAATGAGGTTGAGAATTCTTTCATGTGTTTGTTGGCAATGTGTATATCTTCTTTGGAGAAATGTCTATTTAGGTCTTCTGCCCATTTTTGGATTGGGTTGTTTGTTTTTTTGATATTGAGCTGCATAAGCTGATTTTAAATTTTGGAGATTAATCCTTTGTCAGTTGCTTCATTTGTAAATATTTTCTCCCATTCTGAGAGTTGTCTTCCATCTTATTTATGGTTTCCTTTGTTGTGTAAAAGCTTTTAAGTTTCCTTAGGTCCCATTTGTTTATTTTTGTTTTCATTTCCATTTCTCTAGGAGGTGTGTCAAAAAGGATCTTGCTGTGATTTATGTCATGGAGTATTCTGCCAATGTTTTCCTCTAAGAGTTTAACAGTGTCTGACCTTACATTTAGATCTTTAATCCATTTTAAGGTTATTTTTGTGTATGGTGTTAGGGAGTGTTCTAATTTCATTCTTTTACATGTAGCTGTCTAGTTTTCCCAGCACAACTTATTGAAGAGGCTGTCTTTTCTCCACTGTATATTCTTGCCTCCTTTATCAAAGATAAGGTGACCATATGTGCATGGGTTTATCTCTGGGCTTTCTACCCTGTTCCACTGATCTATATTTCTGTTTTTGTGCCAGTACCATACTGCCTTGATTACTGTAGCTTTGTAGTATAGTCTAAAGTCAGGGAGCCTGATTCCTCCAGCTCCAATATCACTGATGAACATAAATGCAAAAATCCTCAACAAAATACTAGCAAACAGAATCCAACAGCACATTAAAAGGATCATACACCATGATCAAGGGGGGTTTATCCCAGGAATGCAAGGATTCTTCAATATACACAAATCAATCAATGTGATACACCATTTTAACAAATTGAAGGAGAAAAACCATATGATCATCTCAATAGATGCAGAGAAAGCTTTCGACAAAATTCAATACCCATTTATGATAAAAACCCTCCAGAAAGTAGGCATAGAGGGAAAATTCCTCAACATAATAAAGGCCATATAAGACAGACCCACAGCCAACATCGTCCTCAATGGTGAGAAACTGAAATCATTTACACTAAGATCAGGAACAAGACAAGGTTGCCCACTCTCACCACTATTATTCCACAAAGTTTTGGAAGTTTTAGCCACAGAAATCAAAGAAAGAGAAATTAAAGGAATCCAAATCGGAAAAGAAGTAAAGCTGTCACTGTTTGCAGATGACATGATACTATACATAGAGAATCCTAAAGATGCTACCAGAAAACTACTAGCGCTAATCAATGAGTTTGGTAAAGTAGCAGGATACAAAATTAATGCACAGAAATCTCTGGCATTCCTACACACTAATGATGAAAAAATCTGAAAGTGAAATTAAGAAAACACTCCCATTTACCATTGCAACAAAAAGAATAAAATATCTAGGAATAAACCTACCTAAGGAGACAAAAGACCTGTATGCAGAAAATTATAAGACACTGATGAAAGTAATTAAAGATGATACAAATAGATGGAGAGATGTACCATGTTCTTGGATTGCAAGAATCAACATTGTGAAAATGACTCTACTACCCAAAGCAATCTACAGATTCAATGCAACCCCTATCAACCTACCACTGGCATTTTTCACAGAACTAGAACAGAAAATCTCACAATTTGTATGGAAACACAAAAGACACCAAATAGTTATTTCATTTTAGAAGGTGTCTGAGATTCGCAGGGATCTTTTCTAGAATTGTGATATCAATAGAAATATAATGTGAGCCACAAATGTGAGTGACATGGGTAATTTTTAATTTTATACTATCCACATTAAAAAAATTAGGTGAAAGTAATTTTAATATATTTTATTTAACCTAACATATCCAAAATATTGTCATTTCAACATGTAATCAATATAAAAATGGTTGATGGTTGTTTTACATTTTTCAGTAGTAAGGTTTTGAAATCTGGTGTGTATGTAATACCTGGAGTGCACTTCACTTTGGACTTGCCACATTTCAAGTGCTCAACAGCCACATGTGCTTAGTGGCTACTGTAAAGAGCAGTGTAGGTCTAGAGGTAAGACCCACGACAGGTATCAGGAAACACATCATGAATAATATCTCCTTTCGTTGATTGATTGATAAGTATTTAGGGCCACTGAATTTGAGGTGATCCTCTTTGATAATTACTAGTATTTCTGTGCTTCAAATTAAGTGTCAACAGAAAATATGTAATGGTCAACAGATCTGGAGTACAATTATCATCTTCTGAAAAGTGCCATTCTGAGAGAGAACGGTGCCTGAAGACTACCAGATCTCCCACAAACACAGAAGAGGAAATACCTATAGGGATTATGAAAATTTGCACTGTTGAAATGGTCATTAATTTCACAAGAAAATCATCACATGACAAAATGTCTAAGTGGGGTTGAGTATCCTTTGTATATATTTAAAGGACAACATTCAGTAAATTGGTGCAGCCACTATGGAAAATAGTATGGAGGTTCCTCAGAAAACTAAAAAATAGAGTTGCCATATGATCCAGCAGTCCCACTCCTGGGCATATGTCAGGAGAAAACCATAATTCAAAAAGATATATGCACCCCAATGTTCACTGAAGCACTATTTACAATAGCCAAGACATGGAAGCAATCTAAATGTCCATCAACAGAGGAATGATAAAGAAGATGTGGAACATATATATAACGGAATATTACTTAGCCATAAAAAAGAATGAAATAATGTTATTTGCAGCAACATGGATGGACCTAGACACTGTCATACTGAGTGAAATAAGTCAGAAAGAGAATAACAAATACCATATGATATCACTTATACGTGGAATCTAAAATATGACACAAATGAACTTACCTATGAAACAGAAACAGACTTGCAGACATAGAGAACAGACTTGAGGATGACAAAGGGGAGTGTCAGGGAAGGATGGATTGGGAGTTTGGGATTAGCAGATGCAAACTATTATATAGAGAATGAATAAACAGCAAGGTCCTACTGTATAGCACATGGAACTATATTCAATATCCCGTAATAAACCATAATGGAAAAGAATTTGATAAAGAATATATATATATATATATATGTATAACTGAGTCACTTCGTTGTACAGCAGAAACTAACACAACATTGTAAACCAGCTATACTTCAATAAAATAAATTTTTTAAAAACAACATTCAAGAGCTTGTGGAATCTTAGCAATTAAATAAGAAATGCTCTTCTTCAAAATGACATAGGAGCTATTTCAATTAAATTTTGCTTAAATGCAATTATACTGATTTATATGCAATTAATTATGTATGTGAAAAAAGCCATAAATAATCTAAATTTTTTTTTCTGAACTTCTCATATTGTTACAATCAGGCCTATGAAAAGTTAACCTTTTTCAATACTTATTGAATCTCTTAATTTCATGAAGCCATGGTTACGGAAGCTCCTAAAGAATATGATGACAGTATCTTTCTTCTTCCTTTGTAGGGTTCATATAGTTAAAAAGGCCACCTGAAGTATATTAACTCTCCATGAGTGATAATAATTTCTGCTTTTTGTACTGCTATATTAAAATTTCAAGGGTGTACTGCTGTAATAGTAAAGATAGAATGTTTGTTTCCTTCACCTCAATTTAGGAAGAGATAAAAAGATGTATTCCCTAGATATTGAAATTGTGAGAGAATATCCCTTATCTTGTAAGAAACCAGCAGTAAACTGGTTTTATATCTTGGAATTTGTGACAGGAAATTCAAATGCAGGTAGAATTATTGCCAGTTCAAAGAACAGTGGAACATGCTTGGTTGGCAAGGGGAGAAATCATTTTTTCACCTGATTCCAGTAAATTTTTTAAAAATTTAAGTTCTCATTGGTGATTGCACACCCACTGATCCATCTGGTGCATAGTGGAACTTTCAAGGGTGCAGCTGAATTGGTCCAAAGGGAGCCACAAGATAGTATAGATATTGCAGAAAGCTTCTGGAAGATGGAAAAAGAGAGGAAAGAATAGCATGGCTTCTCCCCATCTTTCTACCTTCTGTTCTACCCCTAGTGCTTCCTTTTGGACAAACCTATATGCTGATACATGTATTAAAATAAATGTAGTAGGAGTTGAAAACTTATTCAGGAAATCTGACCAATGCTGAAAGCCAAACTAAATAATTCAGGCACAAGAATTTTTCTTTTTTCTCTTGAGAAGGTTTTTATTCCTAAAATATTTGGGTCATTTCCTTTACTCTCTAGTTAAGATACTGACACTTTACTCAGGTTTGCCAACAGTGAGAATGAATCAGCTTTTGTTACATGGATCGTATTCACGAGAGGTTTTGAGATATCCTGAAGTATTAATGTCATCATGTCAGCTCAATTCATCACACATTGATTTTCAAGCTAAAACATATTATTTACACTGTGATTGCTGCTTGCTATTTTCCTGAAGTGATCAAAATGATTACTCTATTAATATTTTTTCTCATTCCAATTTAGTCTCTGAAGGAGTAGAATTGTTTATTATTGCCCTTATTTTTTATATTAAAAAAACTAAGATGAAGAGAATTTAAATCTGATCACAGTGATTTAGTAACTTGCTGATATAAGACACATGGAATATTTTTTCCTGGTTCAGTGCGCTTTTTAAGTAAGTTCTTTTCCCACATAACATAGACAATGTATTATTATGCCTACTTATTAGTTTTATATGTATGCATAATTATATGCACTGTTTGTATATTGCTCACAATTACTTACATATAGAATTTCACTCCATTAGTAAAAATTCCAAGTGAATAAAGCATGAATCAGCAATGTAAGGGATCTTCTGTATCATTATTGGCCTAAAGCACAAACCTCTGATTAAAAAGGAAAATATATTTCCCTTAGACATTATAAAATACTGCTGCTCATGAGAGTTTGTCCTTCCACTATGGAGATAAGTAACAAATCAAAATCAAATAATACTTATTTAAACCCACCAAACTTGAAAAGGCATATGTTTAGAATGATTTACTAGGCACTTCTTCTAAAAAGCAGAATGTTAGACAATATAATATTTATTTACACATTGTTTCAGTAGACAGTCATTCAATATCAGTATGAAGCAGTCGCTAACATGAAAATTTCATATAAAAATAGATAAATAATTGTTTCTGCCTTAAAAGAGGTGAAAATCTAGTAATAAGCTCTTGCAAAAATGCCCCATAAAAGCAATAATAAAATATTGCACACACACACTCACAGAAAAAAATCATGATGAATGACAGAAGTCTTACTTAGAGAAGAGTGTGGAGGGATGAAGTTGGGAAGGATTTTATAGAAGAGGATGCACTTGAGTTGAGTTTTAAAAGTTAAAAAGGTGATGACTAAGAGAACTTTATAAGAGAATTACAGTCCAGGGAGGAATAAAAAGATGCACAAAACACAGAAGTAGGAAGCAGGAGGAAGCGCTGAGGATAGTTGAAGCATACGAAGGGGGCAGTGATGAATGATGAGGTGAGAGGAGTCTCATCGGGGGAGGATCTCCTGGGCTACTTCCTGAAAAGAGATACTGATTACCATACTATATCCCTACATTTGGAGTAGTTCTCATGTGCTAGCCTGGAAAAGTTGTCTACTCTCTAGGATATTGAGTTCATGTAATAAGGCCTGGGAACTAATATGTTCTCAGATACAGCCTAGACCCCCAAATTTTTTTAATTCACACACTTAGGGCTTAAGAAATTAAACGGTGGCTGATAGCTTTCTTCCTCAGTCCAGACTCTTCCAGGACCCCCAGAGGTTCATTTGGGTCTATTCAGAGTACCTGCAGATATAATTTTCTTGGATTTTAGAGATTTTCCTAAACTTAGATTCAATATTCCACAAGAGATGAAGGAACTTGCACAATCCTGACCAGATCTCTCAGGCAATCCTAAGCATTTCAGACTGTTCAGAAAGCTGGGTAGTGTGTGTGAAACTGGAATGCAACTGCTAGATGAATAAGGTACTATGTCCTCCCTTATTACAGTCAGAGGTTCAAATGAATTCAGTTTAATTTCATGTAATTGCATCTGAGCCACTACTGTGTGTTAATACAATGGGCTAAGGGCTATGTGGAATATAAGGTTGAAAAAAGATACTTTACTACCCCCAAGGCCCATGACCCCAAATTAGGTTGGATGGTGTACTCATAGGCTTAACCCCCATGGCCAGTATTATTAAAGCTAGAAAGTAGTAGAACAACGGATTCTTTTCTACTCTTTCCTTTCTCTGTTGTGTTTATGGAAATAATAATATTTATGAGGCAGAGGTTTCCTGAAGTTATAGTGAATCAGAGCAATGACATAGAGAGACAGTCTCCACCATTAGCTGTGGTCTCTTCCAACAGTAAGCCTTTAGACAACCTCAGAGCTCTCTACCCAAGAATGTGGACTTATAAAAAGGAGGGAAAAAAGAACTCTGTAAATGACATAACAAGATATAGCAATTAGTTATTGCTACATAATAAACCACACAACAGAGTGGTTTAGAGGAATAACAACTTTTTTGGGGCTCACAGTTCTGTGTGTCAGGTGGGTAGTTAGCTAATCTCCATTTGGCTCACTTACAGTTAGCTGGCGGGTCAGGCACTCACCAAATTTGGATGGCCTTACTCAGCTTACATATTATTGGTCACGGTGATAGAAACAGCCTCTGAGGCCCAGACTGAGAACAGGCACAATATGACTTACTTTGCATTCTCTTGGCCAAAGCAAGTTACATGGTCAGCTAAGATTTCATAAGTGGGGAAATAGATGCTGTAAAGTCACATCATGAAGGCCCTGGATACAGGAACAGGTGGAGAATTTTGGCCATTTTTGTAAATTACCAAATCGGGGGATTGAGAAAATTTTTAAACAGCACTGTGGATTTCCACATTTTTCCATCATATATGCTTTATGGTAATATATAGTTTAATAAATATATATATAAAACAAAACCTGAAACGTCTTGTGGTGTGACAAGTAAGGGCATCGGCTACCTGAGGGTAGATTAGTTAAAGGCATACTTCAAATATAGTTACAGGGTGGCTAAATCAATCAAGGAAAGAAAAATATTACTGTCACAAAACAATCCATATGATTAGAGTTTCCACGAAAGTCTAAAAGTAATCATTTGAAACCTAACTATACTTTAGGCTCCTCTGTGTTCTTCAGACTTAAGATCTTATAACATCAAACATCCTATGGCTGATTTATAAATGTGTAAAGAAAAGTTTCTCTTTCTAATATCCTTCAATGCAATTCCAACAATATGGTTGGTTGCTTTCTTTATGATTCATTGCCATATCTTTTCTATGTGTTTCTGTCCAATTTTATCATTGAGAGACACCATGACATGGCACAGAAGATGTGGTATTAATATTGCCTGTGTTATAAGGACACTGGGTTTTGCCTAAGAATAAAACCCTGCATCCATAACCAGGTTCTTCAGCCAGTGTGTGAGACAGATCAGTCTGGTGACACTTGGACCTTGGACCTTTGCTAAGAGTCACTCATTTCAAGCCTCCAGCCCTTCAAGGCTGGCGGAAGTGCTGTAACTGTACACTAAGTCTGAAAGAAGCCCTGCTGGTGGCTGCAGTCCAGTTCCCAGAGTGCAAGGCAGGGATGATGATTTTGAGCATATGCTAGAGCCAGTTGTGGTGGGAAAAAAGCAGGGCTCCTGCTGTCCCTGTTGATCCTTCTGAGGTGGAAAGAACAAGATTTATTGCAAGTTCCACAGCCTTAAAAACAGGCCAGCAAGCTCCATGTGTTCTTTTCCTGATTGAAAGCCTGGATACACATTGTGTATATAACTTGGCCTAAGTAAAATAACTCAGCTGACCCATATTTACATTTCACTGCTGATGTCCTAAACACAATCAGGATGGGCCCGGTGGCCAGTCTTGGCACACAGCACAATGTTTGTGTTTTTCTTCCCTTGGTGCTCCAGACATTAGCTTCCCTTCTGATTGGCATTAGTGTCTGCAGCTGTTCCTGCTCATCTCCCCATCTCGTTCCTCTCAGTGATGGCAGCGCTTTATTTCACCCATTTCACCACACATCACTGAAAATCTGCTATGCAATGAAATTCTTTTTTAAAAACTCGCAAGATATGAATATTTTCTTAATTTTCTGTGGCAAGTAGTCATAAAAATTAAATATATTTGTTCTTCTTTCAATTCTCACATCTTCCATTTGGAGACAGCTGAGCGCAGTGGAGGAAGTCCTAGGTGAGACTGTGTGACGATTCCTGTAGCCAGCATGCTGACCCAGGGACTGTGAACAAGATGTAACTTCAGTTCTGTCTTCTTCTGGATGTAACCTTACCTACCCCTGATGAAAACTCTGACAGTCACAGGGCTTTTGTTCCCACTCACTCCTAGAAAACACAATGTCTTACAATATGTGTAAGTCAAAAAACAGTCTTATTTCAGTATGTAAAATATCCATAGAATATTCTGATCACTAAATCTCCTCCTCTTCTGCAACTCAGATTTGCTTCAGGTTGAAAGCCTGAAGAAGTGGGTGCTCTGCCCTCCACCTGTCCAGGTCAAGATTTTCCTTCACTCATAGTTGCAGCGAATGAAGAGATTAGATAGTTCTTATTGGGCTGGTGCCATCACAGGTTGACTGTCATCTCTGGCCTTTGAAGGAGGATAAAAGTCAACTTCTTTTCTCTTGGGCTCTGCAGAGTTTCCTTCCTGGGCTCCTGTCTCCTGAGGAGCCCTCACCCCTGGGGAAATGAACCTCTGTGCCAGCTGGTAGCGCGACACTGCAATCTCAGCTACTGGGCATTCCACGGTGCATCTTCTTTCTTCTGCTGCCTAGGCCTTCTTGCCCCTTACCATGGCATAGTGGGACAGGACCTAAAAGTCTCACATTGGCTTTTTCACTTTAAATGACCGACATCTGATTCAAAAGAAGTGGTAGTATATTCTGTGAAAATTCTCAGAGTTTAAGCAGACCCAGTGCAGACCAAATATGGTGGTGTCATATCAAGTGGTTCTCTCAAAGACCACCTAAGTCTTGGGCTTAGAAATCAGCATGCTCCAAAATTTAAGTTTGAGGGCTCAAAGCAAAGCACAAACTTTCTCCAAAGAAATCTCCTTACCAACCTCTTTCCCTTTACACTGTCTCTGATATATTTTTATGTCCTTGATCTGGCAGAGGGGTGCAAGAGTCATGGGTTTTTTTGTGCCATTTCCTTTAAAAATCAGCATATGGGGCTTCCCTAGTGGCGCAGTGGTTGAGTGTCTGCCTGCCGATGCAGAGGACACGAGTTCGTGCCCCGGTCTGGGAAGATCCCACATGCCGCGGAGCGGCTGAGCCCGTGAGCCATGGCCACTGAGCCTGCACATCCGGAGCCTGTGCTCCACAATGGGAGAGGCCACAACAGTGAGAGGCCCGCGAACCGCAAAAAAATAAAATAAAAATCAGCATATGAGGATGGGGATGTCTGCCCACACTCTGCTATCTGATACTTTTCCTTATGGTACCTTGGTGGAAACCTGAGGCAGGCACAGTCCCAAACTAACTTCTTGTTACACTCACTATATAACTTTGCAGAAACTATTTAATTTTCTGGATCTGTACTTCCTCCTTCATAAAATGAGAGCGTTGAAGCTCAATCTCTAGAGTCCTTTCCAGCTGTCAAATTTGGTGGTTTTGCAGTTAGGTTTCTATAGACAGTGTAACACAATGGAAAACACATTGAAATGGTTGTCAAGAAACGTAATCCCTGCTGTAATCCTATTAACTAGTTGAATGTCCTTAAACAAGTCTCTTAATTTTTCTGGGACTCAGTTTTCAAATATGTAATGGTGGAGTTTGTACTGGATGACTTGCCTTAATAAAAAATGCAGGATTTAAGATCATTATCATTTTGGAAGGCTGCACAGTGTAATAACCAGTGGGCACCTTTGGAATCTGAAAACTTGGTTTCTGGCTCTACTTTTGCCTCTTCCCCAGCTGTATAAGCACAGACATATCACCAAATCTCTTTAAACTTTATTATTATTAATAGTAGTAATAATAATAATAGTAATAATTGACAGGGTTGATTTGAGGATCATATGACATAAATTCGAAAGTGATTTTTAAAGTGAAACAAATGCTGCTTGTTATCTTTAAATATATTCAAAAGTGTAGAAAGAAAACAATTATTTTTCTACTTATTCAGAATGGTTATGAAACAGTAACTTAGTGATTATTATCTAAATCTGCAAGCCCATAATACAACGGAAACGTGAGGGGTATGAAAACTGAGGGCCAGAAAGTGAAGTAGATCCTGGATGTGGTGAGGGATACATTCCAAGATGTTTGTGAATCTACTGATTGTCTAGGTTCTTGATTTTCTCTCAAATCACATTTTAGTCAAGCCACACATTTCCTGAGAATATCCTCATGTGAATAGTTGAAACATTGACTAGAACATTCCAGTCACACTTTACCATGTTTCCACAAGAAGTGGGGTGTGCTTGTTCATGTCACTGGTCCAATATCCTAAGAAGGTCCTCATGTGAATAGTTGAAACATTGACTAGAACATTCCTGAGAATATCCTCATGTGAATAGTTGAAACACTGAGTAGAACATTCCAGTCACACTTTACCATATTTCCACAAGAAGTGGGGTATGCTTGTTCATGTCACCGGTCCAAGTCATCACTAAACTAGACATTTCACTCTTTAATGTATCTAAAATTTCTATCTCAATAAAAACCATCATTCTTTTAGACTCCTTGATATGTGCTTCACTATCAATCTCAACACTATGCTTTCTCTTTACGGGTAATATGAAAGAAAAATGTTTGCTTTTATTTGCTAGGTTTTTTATTTCGCTCTTTAATGTACCTCTTTAATGTACATTTCACTCTTTAATGTACCTAAAACTTCTATCTCAATAAGAAGAATCATTCTTTTAGACTCCTTGATATGTGCTTCACTTTCAATCTCAACACTACGCTTTCTTTTTAGGGGTAATATGAAAGAAAATGTTTGCTTTTCTTGGTTAGGTTTTTTAAAAATCTTTTTAAAAGAGTTACTATGGAAGTTTATATACTACCTAGGTGAGACACTTTCTTCCTCTGGTGTGCGACTCAAATTCATGCCTTTGCAAAATGACAAATATCATCCGATAAATCTTAAAATCCCTAAAACCCTAACTACTGATTCCTTGGGTACCAAGGTCTACAACCATACCTAACGATTAATATGTTTCCTTATTAATTCAATTTCCCTTTTTTTGATCACACCTCTCTCTTCAAAACTCCAACATCCCTGCTTTCTCCCTTTAGCTGATAATATCACTTTGTAATTAATTGAGAAAATGGAAATGACCCCATTTCCCAACACCAGTTTTTCACCCACCCAGTGACTTCTGTCTTGAAATCACCCCTCTGCCTGTATCATTTCCTCTTCTCTACTGAATCATGCCCATCAGCAGACAAACAGGCTGAATTCTCTTCCACATTAGAAATCCCTTTTTTGATCACATACTCCTCTTCCTTAACTGCCCCATTGGTTTCTTCCTCTTCTTTTCTAAACTGTTGCCAGTACTTAATATATTTCCTCTTCTACACTCCCTTGAACCCACCCCAGACAGGCCAAAATTCCTACCACGCCAAATATACTGCCCTGGCTAACAACTACCATCTTGCAAGATCAGATAAGTGCTTTTTACTTCCTCACATTTCTCAAATGATTCACTCTTAGTCAAATAGTATTTTCACAGTTGATAGTTACTTGCTTCTTCAACACTCCTTGTCTCTTAATTTCTGGGAAACCATACTCTCCTGATTTACTTTCTGATATATTAACTGTTCTTTCTCAGTCTTGTTTGTTGACTTTTTTCCCCAACCTAAATGTTAGACTGGCCAAGAAGTTGATCTCATATTCTTTCTCTTCTCTATTTACACAGACTCCCTAGATTGTATATTATACCCTTTCTCTTCTCTATGTACACGTACTTCACTGGCTATTATGGCTTTAAATAAAATGTAAATGTAGATGAATAATAAATTCATATCTTAAGTCTCTAGCTCTTCCCTGAGGTCCAGACTTATAAATCTAGCTGCTACTTAATCATTACCATTAAAAATGAAAATAGGCACCTAAAATTTAACATAGCAAAAACAAGGTTTATTTTTATCAACCCCTAAGCCATTTTTTCCTAGTCTTCTCCATCCAAGTAAATGACACCCTTACCTATGTGGTTACTCAGACCAAAAGCCAAGGAGCCATCTATGACTCTTCTCTTTCCTTCACATCCCACATTCAGTTCACCAGCAAGTCAGTTTGGCTTCATACTGAGAATATAACTTGCTCATTTCTCTCAATATGAACTATACCACTTTAGTGCAGGCCACTCTTTCTCTTACTTGATTTCAGCAATAGCCTCTTAACTGTTACCCTTGCTTCTACCCTTATCTATATTCAACTCATCCTCCATTTAGCCTGTGTCTGATGGCATAACTCCTCTTGAGACCCTCTAATGCCTTGACATTGCTTTTAAAATAAAATCTGTGCAAACTAAACAAAATCCAACTTTCTCATATAAAAAAACTGCATTTTTGTTAAAAAACAGAGATTATAGATACATAAACTATATGCTTATATGTATATGCATACATACACATAGCAAGTTACTGAATAACTGAAATAAGTCAACAAGTAGGACTATTCTGTTTTCATTTCTTGTAATAAGTTACTATCTCTAATTAAAAGCCAGCTGAGAAATACAAAAAAGAATGAAAAAGTGCCATAAAATGTTAAGATAACATGATACTTCTAAGAGATTTTGTGTTTTGAACTAATTTCTTCAGACTAAGTACCTAGATTCCTAGAAGGGGACATTCCTGCACCCACCCACCCCACATTAGAGTGACTTGGATAGGAAAAAATGTATATATATAAGAAGTGATGATCTGTACTTGATTTTTTGTATCAATAATCAGTCCCATTTTGCTAGTATCCAAACCAAGACACTTCATGTTGTCGAACAGGGGAATGGAACAGACCCAAGAAGTGACAATCTACATTATAAAGGTTTCAAAGGAAATTGAAATTCTTGCTTATTTACTTATCCTGTGCACAGTCCCTATAAAGTGATGTCAAATTTATCAGAATAATCAAACCTCCCAGAAATCAGAAAGAGTGTCAAAATCATTAGTCACAAACAATGTCTTTTTTTCTTCACAGACATTCCTAGCTGCTGGTGAACCTGAGCCCTTTGTAATCTTCCTGAGTATGTGAATAATGGCACATTATTCAGGGTTAAAAAAAATTCCACCTTCCCAAGCATTTCAATTTGAAACCAAGATAGTGTTTCAGTGTTTGTTTAGTGACCATCAAATGCCCCCAATACTGGAAAGTATTTCTGCATTACATCTTGTACTGGGCTTTGGGCCAAAAACTTCCTACTGTACATGTTCCCACTGGCCTCTATAACGGTGAAATGATTTTATCCTAAACTTTAATTAGCAAGAAAATGGTGATAAAACTTCTTAGCCTTTTCCTCTCATGTTGGGTAAAGCAACCATCACATCTCCATATAGATAAAACTCTCTACCTAAAATTTTGCCATTGACTACTGAAGTAATGAGAAATACTTCCCTCCTGGCTGGCTTTCCCCATCTCATATTCTTACCCTCATGGGGGATGGGGCCAACCCACCAAGAAGCAAACCCACTCTCACTCTCCTGCTACAATTGCTGGGACAGAGCCATGGAGAGAGCACTGTGGGAAAAAAATCAAGACAGCAGAGTGAGTTAACTTTCTGCTGTCAGAATAAAGCTTCATAACTCATGGATGTGAGGAATTGACAGGGAAACCTACAGTCATATCAGCTTCTACTCATCAAAGAGTCTCCTTATCCCTGGAAATGATATAAACTTCAAACCCAATCACAATCTGATTCATTTCCTGTTGCCCAAAGAAATGTCTGTTCGCAACATTTTCATTTTAATGGTTTTAACATAAATGTCCTCCTCACCACTGTAAATTCACCCATTCATATTTGAAAGATAAACTCTGTATCAATGGTGAAATAATTTCAAAGGATATCTTTATAATATAAGAGGAAGCTCTGTGTGTGTACATCATTGTGTGGGAGTGTATGTGCATGCCCCTGGGGGGTGGAGGGAGAGGGAGAGGGAGAAGGGGTAATGGAAAGGAAGGGGAGGGAAACTTCCTACAAAATGAAATTGTTTAGCAGAATAGAAAGATTTCCCAACAATCAAGTGAGATCAGCCAAAAATAAATTTCAAATGAATACCTCAGTAGGCAACTCTGAGCCCTCCAAGGCTGATCTGTTAGCTCTATACCATCCTTCCAATCCCACTCTATTACTCATATCAATAGCCAAGATATTTAGAATAGAATGGAAGCCAACATCCTAGCTAATAAACCCTTTCCCAGTCAGTGCATGTGCTGGCTTACATAACCTATTGCCTAGGAAGGCCATGCATTTTGACTTGTTTTACTCGATGATTAGCTAATGACTTTATTTTACCATCTCCTCCCTATGACGAAAGAGAAGTATTAGCAAAATTAATGGCAAAATAGTTGCATAAAATATGTAGCCCTGAGCTGTGATAAAGATAATGTATTGAAATTCCCACAATTCTGATTACAGTCCAAGAAGTCCTCATGAATATAAGGTGTAAAGCAGGGGCTCTACTCCTTTGATTATACCTGACAGTATAGATGGCTAAGTGTCTGAGAACACTGATTATTGTCATTTTATACTTTCTAGGGAGCCTGGTATATGGCCTATTAGGGATTAAATGTAAGGAGAAAAGATCATAGGTCTTGCTTCTATTTATGATGCAGTAATGATATAGATGTAAATATATTTCAGTTACATTTCTTTTTAGCTTAAGTAGCTCCATCTGCACCACAGTGTTAAAGCTGTACTTTTTCTATATTCCTTATTCTGAGAGGGCCAAAATAATCTAAAGTGTACATCTATATTTGATGCTTCCTGGTCTGAAATGCAAATATAATCATTTAAAAGATACTTTTGCAGGAGTAAAGACTTGCTAGTCCTCAACGAGCAGGTGGCAAAGCTGTTCACTGAGTTATCATGCCTGTTTGCACATGTTACATGAATCTTCCAAATGAACAGTAACAACCTGGTCGATTCATTGAGATACTCCTTGGGACCACACATGCAATTTTCAATAGTGCAATACTGGCAAATATTACTGCAACAAATACAAATCATATTCGAAGTACTTTTCTGTACAGTATTCAGCTACACTATAAGCACATTCTAAATCTGACATACCCTTGAGAATAAAATATTTTAACAAACTAAGTTTATTTGGGGTTGATTCTATTGCAGCCTTTTCTTGCAACAGAAATGCACTCCAGATACATACTTTATAATTTGGTTCAATCTCTGTTGGACCAGCAGTAGTAAAATACAATTTGGGAAGAAGAAAAGAAAAACAAAAACCATGCTAACAATACAACAATTTGCAGAAACACAGACACGCTGGTATGTGAGTTCCAGTTTGACAAAGTTGAGTGAACCTAAAGATGGATGAACCCTGTCCCCAACCACACCTTTAAAGTTATCACTAAACAAAAAGCAGATGTGTTGATTTTAGCTCTATTCAAAACATTTATACATTCTTTATAAGGTTTTGTTTCAGGATCCTAAAGAAAACAATAATGTTTTAGTTAAATCCTCGATATTTTTCTGATTCACTTAATGTTAACAAGGCCATAGATAAGAAGTACATATGAATTATAAGAAGAGAAATGTAAATATATGTGAGAAGAGAATGTAAAAGGAAGTTACAGGTCTTGGAATCAGGTCAGTCTTAATTTTTTTAAGTCATAAAACTTTTCCAGCTCCATGACTTTCCCCCTTCTTTTGCTCAACACTGTTAAAAAGTGTGGGAAAACAGCTGCCTGGTGTGGTTTTAAAGGCAGGAGAGTTACTAATGTCTCACAAACTGTGAAGAGATGTGAAGTAAAGTGTAGGCAGCATTTGGGTTGATTAATCCTCCTCTGGATGATTCAGACTCCCTTAAATGCAAGCTTGAAAAGAAAATTGAGGCCATAAAGTATGTTTCATCAGGCTGTTATTTACACATTAACACATCCCACATACAAAGGGTAACCATTGCTTTAAGAAACACAACATTAGCTGTACCATATTTAGATGCAACATAGTTTGTCCCTTCAAAAAAAAAAAAAAAAAAGCTCATGGTTACCCAAAACAGAGAGATTGTAAAGTAAGCCATATTTATTAAATGTCTTATACAAACATTCTTTCATTTAAATGTTAGAAACAGAATGATGAAAAGAAAAAAAATCAAACTTGAGAGCATTTTAAAGAGTACCAAAAATCACCCCACCCTAAAGTCTCAAAGTCAACCTATTTAATACATAGTAGAGTGGCATTTATACACATTCAATTTCTTACTCTGTGTGCTCGTACTTTGAGGGGTGGGAATGGGTGGAGGCAGTGGGAAGATATCCCTTAATTTATCTTGTCACTCATTTCCCCAGGGTATGAGGCTACAGATTTAATGCAAAGAGCCCCACTCTGGTGATGTAAGAGCAGTATAGAAATTTTTCAAGGATAATTTTAAACATATGTGATTTTTCTATCATGTTCTTACTTTAGAATCTAACTTTCTCATTAGATGCGAGTCCACCATATTATGTATTTACCTTAAAGTATATAGATAGAATTCCTGCTGCTTACATACACCATCTCAACTGACAGAAGTTATTTCTAAAAAATTGCTTGCTGTTAAGATTTGGAAAACAACAACTCTTTAAACAGTCTCAAGTTAAAGAAGCTCCTCATGTTTTAGGTTTTTAATAGAATGTTTTAACTATTGTTAATTCCTTTCTCAGACTCTTGAATATCAGTGTTCCCTCTGAGAAAACTCACTAGTTCTTTCAACTGCTTCATCTCTAGAATCCTATTTTCCTCTCCCCCACTCTTCATCTGCTCCTCCAACTTAAAAAGGTCTCCTGATTTCTTATACCAGACATGTTTCCTGACTCTGTGTATCACTCTTGGCTACGCAGCTATTTCCTGGGGCCTAATGAGCCAGAGAAATGAGGGGAGAGAGAACAGTACTTCCATAACCAAAAGAGTCTGTTCCAAGATGTTGGGCTGAACATAGAGAAGTTTCTTTTACTAAGAATAATTCAAATGCCTACAGGGGCTAAACGGGAGGCAAAACAGGGACACAAATATGTGGACCGGACTGCAGAGAAACAGAGCTCACTTGCCCCATCTAGAATAGACAGCATAGAAGCTGGGTCCTCAGCCCCTGTTGCATATTGCCCTCTGTGAATTTGAATCCCCTTTGCTAGTGTTTACCATGTTCCAGGAAAGGCCAAATTTTCAGATAATTCTATGAAATCTCCCAGGATTTAAATATTGGAAGTTACTTTTTTTATGTTTTCAAACACTTTCCTGAGCAAATATATGTTACAGGTTGTATCTAGCCTATAGGATACCGTTTTGGGGGCAAAGCTCTTCACTGTTACCATGAGCTATATACACATGTTAGCTGAACTTCACAAATGAACAGAGACAATCTACTTTATTACTTGAATTAAATGTGACCATATATGGTTAACATGTTGCAAGACCTCTCTCATAAATATACGGTTTTACCCTTCTGGATATAACTATTTATAATCCTCTATTTCTAGTCTTCAAAAAATAAAATAAATTTAAAGTAGAATTATAAGGGGGAAATACATTTAACTTGTTTTCCTCTAAATCCTCTGTTCTTCTGGGTTCATTATTCATAAATATATATATATATTTTAAAAATCAGGTTCATGTCCCACATATTGAGGGACATTCAGAATTTCAAGATTTCTTATGATTCCCCTAGGGAATTACAGTCCTTCTCTTGGTCACCTCTTATTCTGAAATATAACTGCTGACAGTTGTTATCCTCTTATTGGTCATCATGCCTCACACAAGGCCTTCTCCTTCACTCCCCAAAGAATCAATAATACAATGTCATTGCATATATAGATACTCAATGCTTTAGATTAAATAAGGGGAACTCAGTACACCCAAAATAGAAAAGGAGTCTAAAAAGAATGTTGGACATTACTTTTCTTGATGTTCTTCTGCCACACATAGCCACTATACCCTATTTTATATCATTTCTTCTCTGCTCACATACTGTCTCTAAGCAGATATGTCTACTATCTTCTTTATCCTTCTTTATGTTACAGGTATCCCATTCAATTTCTCTTTCTTTTCATTTCCTTTTTTAGTCTGTTTCATAATTTGTTTTCTTATTCAAGAAAGCCAACCACTATTACTAACTGCATGACATTGCCCAAGTTACTTAACTTCTTTAGAGAAAAAAATACCTGTTTACCTGACCTATTGATGTGAGGATTAGAAGATAAAGCATGAATGAAACAGTTCATCTATGCATCCAATCTATGGTTGGTACTCAAGGAATTTTCTCTTCCCCACTCCACTCCCTGCCTGCCTCTTCTTTCCAACCTTCAATCTTCATTACTCCTCCCTGCATCTCTCCCTGCAATTTCCTCTTGGTCACCTCAGGTCACCAACGGTGTAAACTTTACTATATTTTGTTTTTCAAACTTTTTAAAATTTAAAACAAAATTGAACACACCATTTTGATACCAACAAAGGACTCCCTGGATCAGCTCGGTGCTTTGTGACCACCTAGAGGGGTGGGATAGGGAGGGTGGGATGGAGGGAGACACAAGAGGGAAGAGATATGGGGACATACGTATATATATAACTGATTCATTTTGTTATAAAGCAAAACCTAACACACCATTGTAAAGCAATTATACTCCAATAAAGATGTTAGAGATAATAATAATAAAATATAAAATAAAAAATTTTTTTAAAAAAGGACTCCCTGACTTTTTTCTGAATGAGAATCACAACTTCATAAGCAGAAATCCACAATTATCTGCATGAGTGCTACTCTTTCTATTTCTGTTTGACCAACTATCCTCAGGGTTAGACTCTGAAAGCCTGCAGACTCTAAGCAACCCGTGCTCTTTCTCTAATCACCCATTTTCCCCTACATTTCACTTCCTATCCTTTCATTTCTCCAAATGCTTCTTCCTTTCTTCCCATCTCAGACTCTGGCCTTTAAAATGAATTGGAAGGGGGCTTCCCTGGTGGTGCAGTGGTTAAGAATCCACCTGCCAATGCGTGGGACACGGGTTCAAGCCCTGGTCCAGGAAGATCCCACATGCCGCAGAGCAACTAAGCCCGTGTGCCACAACTACTGAGCCTGCACTCTAGAGCCTGCGAGCTACAACTACTGAGCCCACGTGCCACAACTACTGAAGCCTGTGCACCTAGAGCCCATGCTCCACAACAAGAGAAGCCACTGCAATGAGAAGCCCACGCACCGCAACAAAGAGTAGTCCCTGCTCACCACAACTAGAGAAAGCCTGCACACAGCAATGAAGACCCAAAGCAGCCAAAAATAAATAAATTAAATAAATAATTTTTTTTAAAAAATAAATTGGAAGGAAATTACTTTAGCTTGCTTTGTTTCTCTCCAGTTCACCACTTCTGACATTAGCCTTTAAAACATTCATTCATTTACAATTGATAATCTTGTCTGTGACAAAAGCCATAGTGAATAGAATCTACAATAATTTAAGGAAGATGTTTCTGCACGAGAAGACCTTAATAATTTCATTTCCCATGGCAAACATAATTCCCATAAAAACTCATAGAAAGACCAAAATAACACAAGGTTTTAAACAACTGGATTTTTTTGATCACAACTTGAATGAACCAGACTTTCAAAACTCAACAACATGTACCTGAAGATTAAGGAGGAATGTTGATGCCATTGTTTATTCTTTCTAAATAACTAAATGCTGAGGTATTGTGTTTTTTAGTAAACATGAAACAGTTGTTTCTTTGGATTGTAAACAGAATCATGAGGCTGTGTTTAGGAATGTTTTGTAAGCAAGAGAAATGGAAGGTTTCTTGTATAGAAACATAGACAAGAATGATATAGATTTAAATATTAAATTATCCCAGTTGACAGATATTAATAAATTTGGCATTGAGAATCACTGTGGCATCTCAGATTCATCTTGGATGTCAACAGATCATGAATACT
Organism: Hyperoodon ampullatus; assembly: GCF_949752795.1. Taxonomy (NCBI): domain Eukaryota; kingdom Metazoa; phylum Chordata; class Mammalia; order Artiodactyla; family Ziphiidae; genus Hyperoodon; species Hyperoodon ampullatus. The sequence continues at coordinate 104,174,652 of NC_136918.1, read as the reverse complement.
GCATCACCAAATGACTTTCCTGGAATGTTTTCAAGATTGATCATACACATTTCTGTTCTTAGCACATCACAGATGGAAAGAATATATGGAATCCATTTCCCTTTTCCAGATTTAGGAGGCAACTAGTCCTCAGGATTTCTGAAGCTTCTTCACAGACAAGAGTCACCCTAGAGGTCAATGCTGTGGCTGCTCCAAAAGGGGTCTTGGCATGGAGCACTACGGGGGGTCAGGAGAGGCCTTTGCAGAAGGGTGTTCAGGAAAAAGAGAAAGAAAAAAATTGTTTTCAGCTGCTAAAATCCCATATACTTCAATAATCCCCATTAAAGAACACGCTGCTTTTCCAACCTGCTCTCTATAAGTGCAGGTTTACATTTGTAATGATAACCTTTCTTATCATGCGTCCTATTGAAGCTTTGTGAGTAAACACAGGGTAAGAAATAAATTATCCCAGTTATTCAAGATTTACTTCCCTATACACCTCAGAAAGGCAAACTTTTTTCATATATTAAATGTATTCGCTTGAATTTGGAGTTAACACAAAGAAGCAGAACTGCACCATGTGATATGTTATTAGAGGATAGGGCTAGCCCACCTGCCCAAAACATTCTCCTTTCACCTGAATTTTCACTTCCATTTGTGTGTTTCCTAAAACGCCACCTTATTTGCATTAATAGACACTTATTTCCAATTGATGAGTCATTAATAGTTACTGTTAAGAATATACATATGCAAGTTTGAGGCTGACTTGAACACTGCTTTCAACATTTCTAATGAAGAAGAGTTAGCAGAAGAATAACCAGGAGGTTTAGATAGATCATAAGTAGTACATAATTAAAAATTTGAAATGACTTTTCAAAATAACTTAATAGTCTTCTTTAATCAAAGTGTCTATACCAGAAAAAAATTCTTTTTGTTTTCTGGACCACACTGGAAAACTGGATTAAGTTGTAAGAAGCATAAATATATGTCTTGCAAATCTAATGACTTTTAAAAATTATTTTCAATTTTGTGTTCATCATTAACATAAGTTTCTTGCTAAATGCGTCTTCCTGTAAACCTTATCAATCATTGTTTATCATATATTCTGGTGTTTCCAACTGGAGTGCCCAAAATGCACTCTAGATATTCTGGAAGGTATTAAGTTCCACTACATGAAATTGCCCTTTTTGTAGCTCAAAAATGATCAAACATCAGCAATTTCTTATTACTCAGCCAGAATCAGTGGATAGGATTGGTTAATAAACATAATAAAACAAATAAGTTATTTTTACTCTTTTTGGATTTTAAAGGTTGACACATTATAACCTAACAAAAACTACTGATTATTTCATGGTGACCATAAGTTATAAATGTTAATTAAATATACTTTTATTTAATAAAACTGAGAAAAAGTATTTAATAAATGCAGTTTTATAAACATAACTATTAGCAGTTTTAAATTTGCTGTAACAGTAGTTCAATAAATAAATAAATATTCAAAAACAGAACTATTTTCCTCTTAGTAAATTCAATATAATTCTCAAATGCTCATTTCTTTCAGTAGGAGGAAATAATTTAGATAATAAACATATTCACTTCCTGTTCGTATAAAAGTCTCTTTTTGGATAGCCAATTAAATTCAGAGTCCTCTCTCTCTCCACTCTCCTTTTCTTGGTAGTATTCTAAGCTTCAAGAATCTTACTATTATGACTCTGAGGAAGGAGGGTTCACTTTGCAGATACTTATTGTAGGGGACGAAAAAGTTTTCCTTGACCCTCTCAGGGTCCATAGCTGAGTCTGAAAATTAAACTGGAAAAGACAGATTAATAGGAGAAAGACGTACAGTTTTATTGAATTTTTACATATACATGAAAGCCTTCAAAAGAGAATGAAGATCTGAAGAAATGACCAGAGCAGGAAGCTTTTATACCTTTAGAAAATAAAAACAATAAATTTGTGAAGAATTGACAAGACAAAGGGGTTTGGTCTAGGGCTAGTAAATGGTGAAGAAGTAACTAGGAAAGAAAGGGTTAGTTTAACAAGGATTGTTGGTACAGATTTCTTGACCCCAAATTCCCCATCTCTGGTGACAAGAATGTCTTCCCTCCTTCTGGTACAGCAAAGGTACCTTCCACATGGGAGTTTTAGAATTTGTTTGGGGGAAGGATGAGGGGGTGAGGGGTCAGAGTGACCTTCCTGCTTCTGCCATCTTTTTAAAATTCATTCAGCTTATGATATTTAATATGCCAAGATGCCACATTTGGGGGTAGCCTGTTCTGAACCCCATCATTACCTTCAGGAATCCGTTATTGATTAGTTTTTCCATTCTCCCAGCCAGGGAAGGCAATATGACACACAGAGAATACCTAGCAGTCTCATCCTATTGGCTCACCTCTCTCCTCAGGTCCTACAGCCTCCCTTCAGAAGCTGGCTAGGCTTCTTGTTCCATACACTTTACCATAAAGTTCTACATCCCTTACAATGACAATTCCTTGGCAAGCATAGCATCTTCAACTCTTTACTGCTTTTCATCTCAAACTTGTCTCTACAGTGAATATTTTCAGATCTTTTCTATATCCAGTAGGAAAATTTAAATGGTGAGTGGGGACTTATCTCTGGACCTTTTCTAGCTACCCATACACTGCTAACATTTTTTTTTCTCTATTGCAGTGATTCCATGTTAGCATAGAACATTCCACAATGATGAATTTCCCCATGGTTCCAGACAGGATCTGGGGTAAATATCACATCTCTCCACAGATTCTCACATCTAGGAGTTTCCATCTTCCCCACTGGGTAATTGCTGGGTGCTGGGTGGTGGTAGAAGCCAACAAGGAAGGGAGTCCCACACTGGTGGTTAAATTCTGCTTTCCTCTCCCAGTCTTCTCTAACCCACGCCCTTAGCTCAGAAATGGTTGTTATCCCCTTTTTATGTGGAAATAAAACTAAGTTTCTGTGTATGATACGTATATTTTTTCATCGATTTTTCTTCATTCTTTTGTTTATGGTATAAATATTTACTCTGTGTTTTCCGAATTTTGCTCTTGGTACTTGAAACTAAATTGAGGAAATTTTAAAAATAAAAAAAGCCAATATGGATGCTTTCTTCTAGTCAGTTTCAGGCTATTGAAATCAAAAGCCACACAGAAGTTCAAATAACTATATTTTTAGGAACGAACCACCCTTTATTGTAATGAATACTGGTATACTAGAGGTAGAGCAATGTTATTGATAAAAAATTATCTTCATAATACTCTCATTTATATAGTTTCTTTCTTATGTTCTTAAAATAACCCTGTAAGTTACGTCAAGAGTAGAACTGGCATGTTGAATATTACTAAATACCATGATTTATTTCATTCACTCTCACAACAACACTATGCATACAGAGAATTCCCTCATTTTACACATGAGAAGGTTGAGGTTCCACAATGACTTAACTGATTATTTAAGTTTATCTGACATTAAATGCTGGAGCTAAAATCTAATCTAGAGCTTCCCTGCCTTTCCTAGTACCTCATACCTTTTATATGTAATATCTGAGATATGTATTATACACATACACATACAATAATTTGAATAACTTTTTAAACTATTGGTAAAAGAGTAAATAATACTATGGAATGATACAACTATATGTTTCTAAATTTCAAACCATTAGACTAACACAGATGTATATGGAAAAGAAACATTGAAATCTCATAACTTTTCATCACAGGACACAATTTATGGCTTTCTGCCATTTGATAATGAAAGTTAAATTTTCTGTGTGATTACTGGAATGGGGTATAATAACTTATTCTCCAAAACCAATTTATACAGAAAACATATTCAATACAAAGATGTTTGAGTTCCTGTATTTCTCTTTTGTCACATAGCAGCAATTTGTGTATGACTCAAGAAAGATAGAGTGAGAACTGATGGCAGTTATTTCTTCAAGATACATGGAAAAGGCCAAGGGTATTGAAAGCGTGCGTCAGTTAATATCATTCATTTTAAATTAAACTCATGTTCTGCAGTGACAGAAGTTCCAAATAACATATTTATCTTTAAAGATTAATAGTGTTTTACCCAAAGATTACTCTTGGTCAAAAAAACATGTTTATTAGTTTGGGTTTTTTTTTTTTTTCAGTAGCTTTAAAAGCCATTGAGGCCACAGACAGCAGTGGACATTTGAATCTATGTGTTCCAAGGTGCACAAAGTTTGGACTGAGTCTTTGGTAGTTTCACAACTTATGTTGAAGATACAATGAAATTTGTAACCTCTGTTCACAAATAAATGTGTCAGTGATCTTTATCATTAAAAATTAAAAAATTCTGAATGCAATAATTATAAGGTGCTTGGCAACTTCATTTGTAGAACTGACAATTTCAATTTCTGAGCTTTTAATATCTTTCATAACCTCTGAAGTTGAGACCATAAAATCATGTCTTTTCCCACATATTTCAAACCATTTCAAGTGTTTTTCACTGCAGTAATGGACACTGTGGTTATCTCCACAATAATCATTCCAAAATTCTCCATCATGAAGTGGCTGTGAGAGTTGGGTGGAACTGGGTAGAGCTTGAGTGTCCCACAATTACTGAGATAATCTCAAATTCCTTACTGCTGCTTTTGTCACAGTAATCCACACAGCAAATGATTCTGAACATCTAGAATAAATTCAATTAATGCATAGCATTTTCTGGCCACTGAGATTAGTTGAAGATTAGACCAATCATCATACAAGTTGGTATTAATGAAAATAATCCTGGAAACACATGTCCATCCCCTCCTAATGATGTGATTTGTGGATGTGCCATCAGACTGCCACCCTGAGAAACACCAATTTGAAAATATAACTGAAACACAGAGAAGACCAGAGATTTGATCAAACCATATCTAGACATATTATTTGTCTGAAACTTTTAAACTGTATGAATAAGTTCCCTTATAATTTGTCATTTGAGATAGATTTTATCTAACAAGTTAAATAGCCTTAACTGTATATCTCCTTGACTCATAAGGACAGTCATAACAAATATTTCTATTGCTAGAGGTATTGTGCCTCATGATTTTTACAGTTTAGTTACATTAACTTAAATCATCTGCTGAGCAATTAAAGAGAAAATATATTTTTATTAATTTGCTTAAAAGGTTAAAAAGCAAATGATACTATATTTTAATCACATACTTGGCTGATTAGCATCTTTTGTGCTCTTTCTCTGTAATCAAGGAATATTAAGATGAGAATGGGATCACAATGATTATCTAGTTTAACGATATATCTGAGGTTTAAATTCCATTCAACTGGTCATTAGCCAACTCTTGATCACTTCCAGTGATAGGAAACTCATCTCCTGAGATAGCTTCTTCCACCTTTATTCAAAATTTATTGGCAAGCTTCATTTTTATTCATATTAGAATGCTGACTACTAGTTTACTGAAAATCCTGTAAACTTTAATGGTATCATTTCCATTTCTCTCTAGATAATAATTTGTTGCTTCTATGTCTCTTCAGGCAAAGCATCCATTGCTAGTCGCATTTAAAACTCCTACTGTCTTAATTCACACTTGATGTTAGCCAAAAGGCTGAGAAGCTATGCTGCTGTCTTTATTCAGACATATTACTTCTAGGACTTCCCTGGTGATCGGTGGTTAAGAATCCGCCTGCCAATGCAGAGGACACGGGTTAGATCCCTGGTCCAGGAATATCCCACATGCGGCGGGGCAACTAAGCCCCCACGCCTAGAGCCCATGCTCTGCCACAAGAGAAGCCACTGCAACGAGAAGCCCGCGAACCACAATGAAGAGTAGCCCCTGCTCGCCGCAACTAGAGAAAATAAGCCCGCGGGCAGCAACACAGACCCAGCGCAGCCAAAAAAAAAAGAGATGTCACCTCTATTTTCTTTTTAACCAATCCACATTGGGCTACAATGTTTATCTAATTTAGCAAATTATTATTACAGAAATTTTTAAAAAGGAATTGTGATTCTCATAATGCCTTTCTTTGTGCTGAAAAGTCAAAAATTTCTAAAACTGGCTGTGACAAAAATTGCTAGTTTCAAGTTGCCAATTGCCTAACAGATACCTAACCTTTTTCCTTGCTGAAAGAACTCCCACCATGTTATATATGGCAATAAGCCCAGCAAACATTTTACATTTTCCTATGTCCTTTATAGAGGTGGTCATGAGACACCGTACTGGTCACAGAGAAATAAAAGAAATCCCTTCAGTGGGGCATCCGTGAATGGGATGATTTCAGTTGGTGTGTGCCTTTTGCCCTGTGTCCTTTCCCTTTTCCTGCCTAAAATGCTGATACCCATAGGTTGGGCCATTTGTCACTACAAAGCAACTCACATACAACAAAGATGGCTGAACAAAAAGTTACAAGGAATATTAAGTCCTTACAAATATCATCCCTGGACTGCCTATCCTTGAACTTATTATATGAGAAGTAACAAAGCCTTAATTTTTCAGCAAATATTCTCTATTGACTGCTGAATAGTAATAATAATCTTCTCTCATCAAAATAAACCTGTTTTCTTCCAAAATGAACAGTAATGAAAAATTATAACAAAGAAAAAGACTGCGAGCTGGTAAGGATTTAGAAAATGTGCAAAGATTTAAATATTGCATTGATCCATTTTTATGAATGTGCCCTTCCTCTCTAGAAGATAGTTCAAATGAACGCCGATGGATGATCATTTAATTATAATGTAGTCTTTTTAATACATAGCTCCTAGGATAGATAAAGAACGATATGCACTCCTGGGACTTCCCTGGTGGCACAGTGGTTAAGAATCCGCCTGCCAATGCAGGGCACACAGGTTCAAGCCCTGGTCCGGGAAGATCCCACTTGCCGTGGAGCAACTAAGCCCGTGCACCACAACCACTGAGCATGCGCTCTAGAGCCCGTGAGCCACAACTACTGAAGCCTGCGTGCCTAGAGCCCATGCTCTGCCAGAAGAGAAGACACTGCAATGAGAAGCACTCACACCACAACGAAAAGAAGCCCCCGCTCGCTGCAACTAGAGAAAGCCCATGCGCAGCAACGAAGACCCAATGCTGCCATAAATAAATAAATAAATAAATAAATTTATTAAAAAAATAAATACAACCCAGATCTTTTAAAAAAAAAAAAAGAATGTTATGCACTCCTTAGTTTTTCTATGTCCCAGTTGTTTCTGGACACTTAACAAACCTATCATATGCCGGGGGCGGGGGGTGGTGGTGGAATATATGTGTGTGTATAAATTACATGTTTATACACACATAAACACATATATATACAGATACATATACTTCTTAATACAGTTGACCCTTGAACAATCCACTTATGCATAGGGTTTTTTTCCACAGTAAGTACTACAGTACTACACAATCTGTGGTTGGTTGAATCCACTGATGTAGAACTGCAGATAAGGAGGAACAGGGTATACAAAGAGCTGACTATAAATTATACTAGGATTTTTTACTGCACAGAGGGTCAACACCCCTAATTCCCATGTTGTTCAAGGGTCAACTGTGCATTCAGGCTGCAAAGACAGAACACCACAGACAGCATGGTTTATCAACAACAGAAATTTATTTCTCACAGTCCAAGAGTCTGAGAAGTCCAAGATCAAGGCCCAGTCAGATTCGCTGTCTGGTGAGAGCCTGCTTCCTAGTGCACGGAAGGGCAACATCTCACTGTGTCCTCACAAGGCAGAAAGGATAAGGGAGCCCTCCAGAGTCCCTTTTACAATGTTACTAATCCCATTCATGAAGGCTCTGTCTTCATGATCTAATCACCTACCACAGGTCCCATCTCCTTATCACCACATTGGAGGTTAGAACTTTAACATGTGAATTTGCGAGGGCAGGGGGCGGTGCTAGGAACACAAACATTCAGTCTAATATATTCTATTGACTTGTCCTTAAGTTCATTTATCCTTTTTTCTGCTGTTTCCAAGCTCCTAAGTCTGCTTGGTGAATTATTGGTTTCTTACTATGTTGTCTTCATCTAGTATTTCCATTTTTTTAATACAGCAGATTCCTCTTCCTCTTGCCATTACACCAGAAGTGAGAGCAGCTATGTGAGTTTCCCTCCCTATTAAGCATACATCGCTTTTGGAGTTTAGTACTTTTTATGTTTCTTTGTGTACTCAGATGTCTGATGGGTTTTAAAAACTAGATTCTGTAGGTTATCTGGTTTATTTGTTTGTTAGGGTAAATCTCTTGCCACTTTCTGAATCTGAACTAAAAACGAAAGTGTCATGTGGTTTTGTTTAATTTAAAGATCATAAAATTATGATATTTATTAATATGATTTCATTTTTAATTCAACCAATAATTAGATCAATGGTCCTGTGAATAGAACAGTATACCAAGAATCTAAAGACCCATGCTCTGGAACTTGCGTTGCCAGTGATTACCTATGTGGCTTGCGGAAATACATTTAATCTTATCGTTTCTCCATGTGTAAATATATTAAAGTGATAACCACTAGAAAGAGAAGAAAAGAATAGCATTCAAATGAGAAATATTATTTAAAGCTCAATTTCTCTGAAAAGAATAGAAAGAATATGAAACAACTATGATATGATGTTAACAATTATTAATTCTGGAAAGTCAATAATACCATATTAGAGTCACATTTTCCACATTTTTTGTTAATTTTTCTGAATTAAAAATATAATCATAATACTAACACATCACTCCAACAAGTGTAGCAACCAATCAAATAAAGGGAAAATGTGCTGACTGCAGATCAGCCAGGATAAGGGGTGTAATAAACAAAACCTACAAAACTCACCAGGAAATTTTTAATAGCCTGGTCCTCCACTTGCTGTCAAATACTCCACTTGTTGTCTGACATGAAAGTTGGCAGATCCAACTGCAAAATCTCTGGAGAGATGACAAGAGAAAAAGATTTCTTTTTGAATTACTGAGGCTTTGCAGAATCCCAAGAATCTCCCCTCCAAAAACAAGGCATATAAATAGGTATATAAGTAAGCATAGTGTCTTTTGTTGATTTCCCATCCTCCAAATGTACTTAAAAATACAAGAATTTTTTTTAGATTCCAATTATAAGTAAACTAGAAGTATCTGTCTTCCCCTCTCTGGCTTATTTCACTTAGCATAATGTCCTATAATTTCATCCATGTTGTCATAAATGGTTGAATAGTATCCGTATATGTATATATGTATCACATCTTCTTTATCCATTCATCTATCGACAGACATTTAGGCTGTTTCTATATCTCGGCTATTGTAAATAATGTTCCAGTGAACATGGGGGCTGCAGAAATCTCTTTGAGATACTGATTTCATTTCCTTCAGATATATACCCAAAAGTGGGATTGCAGAATCATATGGAGTTCTGTTTTTAATTTTTTGAGGAACCTCATACTGTTTTCCATAATGGCTGCACCAACAGTGTACAAGTTTTCCCTTTTCTCCACATCCTCACCAACACTTCTTATTTCCTGTCTTTTTTATAAAAACCATCCTAATAGGTACAAGGTTGTATTTCATTGTGGTTCAGAGTAGAGTGGTAATCACCAGGACCTGAAGGGTGAGGGATGTAGGGAGATGCTGGTCGAAGGGTATAATTGCCTTCAATTATAAGATGAACAAGTTCTGGGATCTAATGTACAACATGATGTGTATAGTTAATAACACTGTATTGTACACTTGAAATTTACTAGAATAGTAGATCTTAAACATTCTTACCACAAAAAAGTAACTATCTGAGGTGATGGATGTGTTAATTAACCGGATTGTAGTAATCATTTCACAAAGTATATGTATATCAAATCATCACATTGTATGCTTTAAATATATAAAATTTTACTTGTCGATTATGCCCCAATAAAGGAAAAATACAAGAAATTTAAGTGATATAGCAAAGATACAGGGTCCAGGAAAATAGCAGACAGAGCTGTGATATTTAGCAATCACACAGAAACACAGGACTTAAAAGGTCTTATAGAGTTCTGACTCATCACATTCATTTTAAACAAGAAACTAAGATCTAGAAAGCTAATGTACACGAAGTTGAAGTTATTAAAATAAACAGGTTTACAAACCTATTCTTTCAGACTGTTACTGTCTGTATCATTCCACTGACTTCTAGAGAATTCCCATTAGAAATTTCAAGGAGAACTTTAATACTTCTCTCTCCCCCACTTTTGACCTACTTCCAGTCAGCAACCAAATTTTATTAGTTCTTCATCTCAAAACTCAAGTTTTCCAACTTCAAGCTATCGTTATTTTTAATTGTCAAAAGTAGAGCTATTGAAAGTACATAAACCAACTATGTTAATTATGGAACCGAAGTCACTATTCATTTTTTTCTGCCATAAAATCATGTTATTAATCAATATAGAATATGAAAACCCCCATTACAACATCCAACAAATCTGGGTTCAGTCCCACTAAGCATTTTAAACATTTAATCTCTATGCTTCAAAATATCTTTTACTTTTGTCCTTTCCTAAATAGTCCTCTTGTCACTAGTCCCCAATGTTTACCTTTTGCATTTTTATGCTACTTCCAGTCTCATTGCTCTAAAACATAGATTAGATCTTGCTATTTCATTCTTCAAAGGTATTCATCACCTTCCAGATACAAACAAACACACACACACACACACACACACACATGCATGCATGTACACACACCCTAAAATACCATAACATGGCATATAAGAATTTCCATAGGATGAAACTTGGAATCAGTTGTTTTATTTTATCAGAGATGGAGTGGAGACTTAAAGAGAAAAAATAAAAGATACTTAGATTAAGACTAGGACTCCGATTTGGGAAGTACTTGGACCAGGAAAAGGATATTGTGAAGGGCACTGTTTAAGTTCCCCAAAGCAGTGCCTAGAATAGAGGGTTAAACCTAACACTACAGCTTGGAGCTGACATATCAAGGAAGAATGTTCCAATGTGTCTAAAATTCTCACCCTATCTGTGCCTGAAAAGCATAGTCATCAATCATTTTCACTTTTTGAGTAGAATAACTTCTCTCCCTATTATTTAAGACACTGTCCATAATCATCATAAAAAGACATATCCCAGCAAGCCCTACCTCGCTAGAAATAGTAAGTTATCATTGCACGCCTAATGAAGTAGGAGAAAAGCTCAAATTGCATGTATGTTGGAGGAAGTGGAACGTATATGCCAAATGTTGAATAAATGACTGTTGCTAGAGAAAATAGGATACCCTGATTGGCCATTTGCTATTCCCTACTGATGTACCCAACCAGGAGAGGGTAGGTGGAGGCAGTCTACCCAACCCACAGGAAATGGGTTCCTCAAAGGAAAGAGGAATTCTCATGCCATAAAAGGAAGAAAAAGAAAAGAAATAGTTCTGGACATTATACCAACTAGTCTCTTAAAAAGGATAAATGAGAATTTGATAAGAGATCTGCATTCTCTACACATTTGTTATTGTAACCAAATGGTTAATTTTTAAATACACAGAATTAGGCATAAAAATTTCTTTAAGTACAAATTATACAATGATCAGATTCTGTATTTCCATTTAAATGTTTTTGGTTTTGTACTCTTGACTATTTTTATTTTACTAGTTGCAACTGATTAATACTCCCATAATAATTAATGTTGAGACTCTCCAAACCATTCCAGGTACCATATAGTGTCTCTTTACTGAGAAGCCCTAAAACATAAATTCGTGGGTCTCCTCCTCTCCCCTACTGAAGGTGGCAATGATAACATTTATTGAACATTTACTATGTTCCAGGCACCATTTTAAGTACTATATATGTTTTAACAATTTAGAGCACATATCCCAATGCAAAGAAGAATTTGGCATAAGTTTATAGTAATTAGTTAATTTGGCATTAAAATGCAAAATGTGCTGTCACATAGCAAAGCTGCTTAAATTAAACTAACAGATTTTTTCATGAGGCTTTTTTTTTTTTACAAACTCGCATTTGCATGTGTGAAATCTTGCTGTGAGGCTGCATAAGGCAGAATTAAAAATAGATTTAATGTGCATTACATCTCTATCACATAAGGAAGACCTAAATCAACTCCCCAGGTCTGTCACACCCTTTGGTTCTTTAAAGAACAGAACTAAATTTGTGTGTTCAGCTATGATATCTGGTCAGGTCATCCTACAGTGTTCAGGAATAGGTCATCTGATTATTGTGGTGTGTACAGAGAGCTTACCCACTCTAAAATGGTGATAAAGTTAAAATCATGCAATAGAAAGGTGGAAGGCTTAATATAGCCATTTAATATATAAATAATCTACAATTGAAACAAAGTGAAAAGACTTTTGTTGTAAGGACAAGCTATAAATGCAAAACATGAAAATAGAAGGATCCAATTCATGGTTATGGAAAACATAGACCCTCTTATCATTAGTTTCTCCATCAAACTAATTGAGCAACCAAAGTAATTCTCATAATAGAATTGGTTCTATTTGAACAAAGACTATAAGTATTTCTATGCCAGAAGAACTGCCGATTATATCACTGCTTAAATAAGTAGGAGTTTTGTTCTGATAAGTACTTGTGGAAAATTATTAGGAGAAACCCTATAATGAAAAGGCAGTTACCACTTATGGAAGCTATATTTAAATTCACATTATTCTTATCTCAAAAATATGGAGAGAAATCAATAAGAAAAACTCAATGAGTAAGTATGTTGATTATGTTTTCTGAACTAAGAATTCAGAGATCTACAATAACAAAGGACATTTACTTCTCATCTGTGCTTATTCAAAATGGGAAGTCGTGAAATCAAAATGTATCAACTCATCTTTTTTTAGATATTCATCACATTAAACTAAAACTATATCATATAAACTATATCTAGGATCCCTCCCATAAAGCAGTTTTTAAAAAATTCTTTTGGATATTATTGTCATTTTCTTCTATTCCTTTTTCAGTCAAACTCATACTTACGAGATTTCTGCTTCTAGGCATCTTAGAATAACAGGGACTGGATTCACCAAATGATGCTGGAACAATTAAATATTCAAATGCTAATAATGAACCACAAACTTTACCACATGTCATATAAAATATTAACTAAAAGTAGATGGGTCATAAACCTAAATGAAGACCTAAAACTATAAAATTTCTATGACCTGAGGTTAGCAAATATATATTAGGTAGGACACAAAAAGCACTAACCATAAAATAAAATATTGATAAAATATTAAAAGTAAATTTTTTCCTTTCAAAGACAGTTAAGATAATGAAAATGCAAGCCACTCACTGGGAAAAAAATATTTGGATAGCATATGTCTAATAAAGGGCTGGTATACAGAAAATACAAAGAACTCTCAGAATAAAAAGACAAAACATAGATAAAATATTTGAATAGAAAATTCACCAAATATGTTATACAATAGCAAGTAAGCACATGAAAAAATCTTAAATATCATTAGTCAGTATGAAAATGCATTTCTTATCAAATTAAACCTATAGTCATACAACCCACTAATTCCACTTGTAGATATTTACCCCAGAAAATGAGAACTTATGTCCCCACGAAGACTAGTTCTACAAGGTTTATAGGAGCTTTATTCATTTAGATAAAAACTGGAAACAACCTAGGTGTCCATCAACTGGAGAATGAATAAACTCTGAAATAGAAATGAACTAGCAATATTACAAAATATTGTTCCATGATTCAAAGTGCATTATATAAAAAATATATAAAATATAAATTACCAATTCCCTGTTTAAACCTTAATATCTATGTACTTTTGTGTGATACCTTGTCCAATAAATCCTTAAGTTATGGGGGTGGGGTAAGGAATGAATTAATAATATATACAAGAGTATGGATGGATTTTAAATCATCAAAGTAAATGAAAGAAGCTAGACAATAAAGACTATGTACACACATACTACATGATTATATTTAAATGACATTCTAAAAAAGGCAAACTATAGCAAAAGAAAGTGGTTGCCAGAGACTAGCTAGGAGTAGAGAACAGGGATTAATTTACACAAAGAGGCACAGAAAGTTTTGGAGGTGATGAAAGTGTTCTAATATCATGACTGTGCTGGTGGTTAAAACCATGTTAATTTGTACACTTAAAATCGGTAAGTTTTGGGCTTCCCTGGTGGTGCAGTGGTTGAGAGTCCGCCTGCCGATGCAGGGGACACGAGTTCGTGCCCCAGTCCAGGAAGATCCCATATGCCGTGGAGCAGCTAGGCCCGTAAGCCATGGCCACTGAGCCTGCGTGTCCAGAGCCTGTGCTCCACAACGGGAGAGGCCACAACAGTGAGAGGCCCGCGTACCACACACACAAAAAAAAAATCAGTAAGTTTTATGGTACATAGCTTATAACTCACTGTTATGGACTGAATGTTTGTGCCCACCCCCTCACCAAATCTATAAGTTGAAGCTCCAGCCTCCAGTGTGATGGTATTAGGAGGTGGGGCTTTTGCGAGGTAATTAGGTTTAGATGAGGTCATAAGGGGGGGACCCCATGTTGGGATCAGTGCCATTATAAGAAGAAGAAGAGACACCGGGGCTTGCTCTATCTCTGTCAGATGAGGATAAATAGGATGTGGCCATCTGCAAGCCAGAAAGAAGACCCTCACCAGAAAATGAAAAGGCAGACACCTTGATTTTGGCCTTCTCACGCTCTAAACTGTAAGAAATAAATGTCCTCTGATTAAGCCACCTGGTCTATGATATTTTGTTACAGTAGTCCTAGAAGACTAAGACACTCATTGAAGCTCATTTTACTAAATAAGTAGACAAACAGCTTAGTCTTGACCTAAAATTACTGAAGATGTGGAATAACATTTCCTCGATGTACACTTAAAACTGCTTAAGCATAACTGAAACTGCCTGTCATTGTGGTCAAGTAGGCAGAGGTCTACTGAGTATGAAGCATATAACAAAAGCTACACAGGAAGCCCTGGACCATGAATTTAGGGGAATGCATTAAAGTATCAAGCTGTGATGCTGGAGTGGTATAGGAGAGGGAGAGCTGGCAAATGTTACATTGCTGTAGGAAATAGCAGCCAAGGCTGAGGCAAATTTCCCCATTCGTAATTCCCTCTACGTCCATCTGCCAGGAAAAACTGAACAGCAGCAGCACCAGCTGTTCTTATTGCTCCACAGATTGCAGGCCATGCTTCCCAAATTAACATCACACCAACGCTTACCCATGGAATTTTTTTAAGACAGAAACGAAGATGGAATCTGGGAAGAGGGAGAAAGTAACAAGGAAGTCCGATCACAAACTGAGAAGCAGACAGCAAGGAGCTGTCTATCTGAAGGACAAGCGGCACAATCAGCTGAGGAATTAGCATAAGGTCAGTGTGCAGAGGCAGACAGGGAAGGGGAGCAGGTGTTTCAGAAGTAGAAGTACCATAGTAAGACTGTGATTTAGTACTTTGTCTCCCCCATTTCAGAAGAGAAAGGGAAAAAATGGAGAGTAAAACAGTAAAGCATTATTAGTACTGCCCATATGCCAAGTAACAAACTCAGTGTACTGCATCTCATTAGACAGATGCTCGAAAGTAATGAACAAAATGAATTATGGCAACAGTATGTATTGCCTTAAATACTAAGATGACAACTCTTCCCATCTTGCTAAGGAAAGTGACTTGTAATCCTATAATAAAAGGAGTCTTGTGTATTCTGTTTTGAGAATTGTATCCCTGAGCCCACATTCCTTTTGGTTCCTGGAGCAGAAATGCTTTCTGAGGGCCAGCATACTCCAAAGTTGCCTGCCTAATATATGAAGTGAAAGCTCTTGAAATGGTAAATTCTGTTGGGAAGATGAAAAAAGGAAAGCCACTTTTTCTTCTCTTTTTGTCTTCACCTTACCTTCCCCTTCCTTTCCCCATTTTCCGCTAACTTCCATTTCCTCATGTTGGGCTTGCAGTAGACACACAGAGCAGGTTGGAATAATTCCCATGCTGTCACCGATGGCAATACAATGAGGAACCCATTTGAAAAAATGTGTCCATCCCAGTATCCTCTAAAGTAATCCATTCTGAACACAAAACATGATGGAGACAAGTGTACATTATTCTATGTCATATCATTTGGTAGAGTTGGAGTAGGGGGATTTAACCAACCTAGTAATTTTAGTATTGAACATGAAAGTTTAAAGCATTTATTGGTACTCCCATAGTATGTTTTCTGAAAGATATAGGGAAGAAAGGAGTTTTCTTAAGTTTATCTTGATCAACTTACTTCCACTATTAAAAAAATCAGAAATATCTATGACTTTATTCTGCACAGCATGCAAAAGTGAATATTCCATTTGCTTATGTAAAGACAAAAAAATTAATAAAAGGCATGGAAGAATAATTAAAATGATGGCTAAATACATTTTAAATGAGATACATACATATTTTCTCTTTCCTCTCTAGCATAAAATATTTAAAATTATAATTCAAATGTTTATGCATTTCTTATTTAAAAGATAAATGAATATAAACAACTAACTTTATAGGACTCAATAGCTACTTCCTCAGTTACCAAGTAAAACATGTAATTATCAAGAGTTTTACTGCCAACAAATTATTTGGGCTGGAGGGTAACTGTCAGTGAGCCTTAATTTTCTTATCTGCATTCTAAAAGGATAGCATAAATAATCCTCATTTTTATAACAACATCTAAAAAAGTCATTTTTTCTTTAAAAATGGAAAATAAATTTATAAATAAAGCTCTGTAATTAATGTCTAAAAATAAAACTAATATATGTGCATAGTGTTGTGGTTCAGATGTTTTGTTTCCTGTCTCCGTGAGGGCATTAATTTCATTGGTTTTATTCTGCAATGTTGTTGAGGTTTCAAAATGTTTATATATTCTACTGTTGGAACAAACAATAAATGCCATTTGCAATTATTCACACCCAAAGTAAATTTTTCTTGAGACAGGATTATGAAAATCTCTTGAAAATTAGGAAAACTTATTTAAATCCTCTCCCCCAAAATCATCATAAAATATAGTTTTCACGTAGGTAGAATACTACAATATTATGATTAACAGAGTGAAATAGTGCTAAGAGTTTGATCTGTTAGATCAGGGCTATCAGAGTTTAAATCCTGCTCTACTGTTTTCTAGTAATATAATCTTGAAGTTATTCAAACTCTGCATTAGTTTTCCCTTCAGTAAAATGAAAGGAAGCAGAACGATTGCTTTTATTGTATTCTTGTGAGTAGGAAATGATGTAAGTATAAAGCAGGTAAAAGAGTATACAGCATAGCAGAAACATGAATAAATGTCAGCTATTTATTTTTGAACAAATATTTATGGAGCGATTACTATGCTCTGGACATTGTTCTAGCTGCCTGAGAGATAGTAGTGGACACGAGATTAAAATAGCTTCCTTCATGAAGATTACATTCTAATGGGAAGATGAACAATAAACAATGTATAAAATATATATTCTGTTTATGAAAAGCATTACACAGAGTAGAAGCAAGAAAGCTCAGAGTAGGGGATGCAATTTTAGATAGGATGCTAGGGAAATATCGCTGAAAAGATGGCATATGGGAGAAAGAACTTAAAGGAAATGAGAGAGCAAACCACGAAGTTTTCTCAGGGAGGAAAAGTTTTCTAGGCAGAGGAAACTGCAAATGTGAAGACAATGTGGGTGGGGAAAGTGGGTTTGATCTGTTAGAGGGACAACAGACAGATCAGCATGTCTGGAATGGAGTGAGCAAAGTCGTGTGTAATACAAGGAGTCAGACGGGTGAGGTGGGGCTGGGGAGCGGTGGCAGTACAGGAATTGGTCACATAGGGCGCTGAGGGGAACAGTTATTCAATATCTTATACTCAGAGTGATATGGGAAGTTATTGGGGGGTTTTAAGCAGAGGAGTAGCATGATCTAACATAGTTTACCAAGATTTCTGTAGCTAATAACAAATCAAAGTGTCCTCCAATCATCACACCTAAGTAAGCAATCTACTCCAGTTAAAGAACTGCTTCTCTTAATTCTCTTCTAAAACTTTAAGGGCTAATTGTAATGAGTTTTATATCGCAGTAACCATCTATACTTTAGAAGAGAGCTTCCCCACCCATTCACACATATTTTGGACCCCCTAATTTCTATTTGCAATACATCTGTAACCATTTGGAAAAACAATTTACAAAATGTTGGATTATGAAAAGTGTACATACTTTGTATTATCCAAAATTGAGAACATGAAAGGACTCAGAGAAAATATTCTTTAAGCTTTGCACAGAACACTAGGGCAGCTTTTGTTGCTTTTTTATTGGTAACATCCACAGCTCAGTGATAACTCAATGTCCCTGTTCCTCCAGTTGACAGGTGATAAATATTCACGAGAACAGTGAGGGCATCCACCAGCATAGGATGTCTGATGGCAGTGTGCACCATAGCGAGCTAGCACCCCTTCTGTTTCTCACACAAGCTAAATCATCAGGTAAGCAGAGAAGTCAATCAGCCAACAGCTTGTGTTGTTTTCATTACAAGCCTATAGAGCATTTAAACCTTCCGAGGAGACAGAATTGTCTCTGGCTTCAGCTCCTACCCTCTTAAAACCAGCTGTGCACCAGCCACTCTCCATGCTCCATAAGGCACCCAGCTTAGAGAATTCCACTTCCCCCTAAAGACCAGTCAGAACTGCTGGGAAAGGCAAGCACTTCAAAGTAACAGAGGTCTGGTGAATGTTCACATCACTTCAGAAAGCACTTGCCTGCTCAGAGATAAGGAGGGAAGCTGCATGCAGTATTCTGAAAGCTTATAGAATCACCGCATTGCTCCCACCTGCTTTTCTGTTTCACCCAGAAACTTAAGTCATTCAGGAGGCATGCTCCTTGCACAGTTGAGCACAAATAACAACTGGCTGGGAAAACAGAACAACAGAAATCTTCGCTATCGTGACTCAGAGGGGCTGGAACATGCCTGTGAAACAGATGACAGGGATTTCCAGGTCTTGAAAATCTTACAGTGCTTTGACTGCCAGTTATGTAATTGTCTGGCAAGATTGGACTCCAAACTGTTTTCTCAATATTAGAGAACACATTTCTCTTTCCCCTTTACCTCCTCTGTGAATGAAGATTACCCTTTTCCACAACGAGACTACCCCAAATTGTAATTCAACAATTATAGTTAACTCTGAGACAATCTCACCAATGGGGAGAGAGGTTAACTGAACCCGGTGG
Source organism: Hyperoodon ampullatus (assembly GCF_949752795.1). NCBI lineage: Eukaryota > Metazoa > Chordata > Mammalia > Artiodactyla > Ziphiidae > Hyperoodon > Hyperoodon ampullatus. Next base: position 104,155,556 of record NC_136918.1, on the reverse strand, counting down.
AGATTCTCTCTGGTTAGAGATTGGCACAGGACTCCAGCTGCCCCCTTCTATTCCACACAATAAATATAGCTTGGGGCTCCCCTGGTGGCACAGTGGTTGAGAGTCTGCCTGCCGATGCAGGGGACACGGGTTCGTGCCCCGGTCTGGGAAGATCCCACATGCCGCGGAGCGGCTGGGCCCGTGAGCCATGGCCGCTGAGCCTGCGCGTCCGGAGCCTGTGCTCCGCAACGGGAGAGACCACAGCAGTGAGAGGCCCGCGTACCGCAAAAATAAATAAATAAATAAAATAAATAAACAGAGCTTATTTCATTTCATCTCAGATCATATACTGTAAGCAATTATATACGTAGATTCTCTTTCCAAAGACTTCAATAAGGAAGACATTCACATGCTACTTGTGGTCTGCCACTTTCTTGGGGTACAGCTACACAAACCAATCCACTAAGAATACACAACAACTTTTAAGTTAGTGATGTGATAATTAAAGTTAAATCATCATCATTCACTTAAAAATTCAATAATATCCCCAAACGAAGAAACAACTGGCATGAAACAATTTCTGCTTTTATTAGTTAAATCAATGTCATAAGCAAAACAGTTTCCTTTTAAAAAGTGTCTGTTCTCTATCTTTAGAATCTTCCTGCCAAATCTTCCCACAGTTATCAAGCCAAATAAATCTTACACAGCCCACATCTAAATTATTTGGGTTTGCCTGACAGGCACATGAAGTGTTAAATAATAAGTAGTCATCCCTTTTTTCTGAATAGAGTGACACCTCTTTCTCAAAGATCTCTCCTTTCCCAGACAATCAAATCTACCTTTTTCAAAAAACTTCCCATCAATGATCATGGCTTCCATCATTTATGATAATTTGAACTATTCAAAGACAAAAATATATGTCATTTTAATATCATTTTAATTCATGGATAATTTGATGTGACAGTATAACAATATATTGACATGCAGCATTAAGAAAAATATGATGTAGTTTTCTAAAAATTTATAGCCAATTAATGAGCAAAGAAGTATGATGTCCCCTTCTTGAGTATCACCTCATCCCCGGCTCCATCTGTACTCTCATTCTGCCCCTCTAAGTCTTCTAATTACCACATCCCAAAGTTCTACTCTACCCAACCACAGTTCTAACTCTCAACCCAGTCACAGCTCCTACTCCACCCATGACTCTATCCCTCATCCTCTCCTAACTGGTCAAAATGGCAACTTACAAACTTACATTAGGCTGAATTCTCTACTTTTGTGTTGAATAAGCACATCATAGGCAGAATAATCATTAATATGCCATTTTTTAAATGGGGTTGCCCAGTTTCATCTTAAGATATCTTAAATTCATAATTATAGCATAAAAGAACTTCAGAACCAAAAAGATTTTGGCAATCACTTAATCAAAACTACTAATTTTATTTTTATGTATTTGTCTTTTTCTGGAAGTCTATGCATGAGTTCAGTCAGTCAGACCCCTCAGCTCATGACATAGTCTAATTGTCCAAGAAAGACCCCTCACATACATACTTTTATTCTTCCCTTCAGTCCTGATATCACTCTCATTCCCTTCATTCTCACTGGACACCCACTATAATACACATCACTGACTATCTGTGTATGTTTGAAAAAAATAATAGAATTCTATAGGATTTAAATGTTCACACAACTACAGGTTTACGATACTAACAGTTTTATTTTATGTCTTCTTTTTCATTTGACACTTTGTAAAGTATAGCAATGTTGCTATAAATATATCTCATTCATTGCTTCTAGCAGTGGAATAGTATTCCATGGTATATATAATCATGTTTTACTTTTTTATTCCCCTAGTGACAACTAGGTATTCACCATCTGTCTACTGTAATATGTCTACAATTATTACTCAAATAAGACAATTTGAGGGAGGATATTTACAAATGGACTATTTTTAAAAGATGTGGATAAGGATAGGGGGACGCACAAGGGCTATTTTAGTAGATCAGGGTTAGAAGCACCACAGCTCTACAACTCCTAGGTTCAGAAGAATAAGTGAAGGGAGTAGTCACTGAACCTGAAAAAGGAAGAACTATGCTGAAGTCTACAACCAGAAAGGAGGAGCAATGACCTGGGGTGTAGGAACACAGCAGCTGAAGCTGCTCTCTCAGGTCTCTGAGGCTCTATTCATTTTTCTTCATTCTTTTTTCTCTCTGTTCCTTAGACAAGACAATCTCCACTGACCTACCTTAAGGATTGCTGATTCTTTCTTCTGCCAGTTCAAATCTGTGGTTGAACCCTATAGTGAAATTTTCATTTCATTTATTATAGATTTCAACTCCAGTATTTTTACTTTTTTGTTTTTAATAATTTCTATTTGTTGATTTTCTTTACTCAGAGACATCATAATCATATGCTCCTTTAGTTCTTTATTTTTTTAATGTTTTTATGCGAGTATAATTGCTTTACAGCTGTATGTTAGTTTCTGCTTTATAACAAAATGAATCAGTTATACATATACACATATATACACATATCCCCATATCTCTTCCCTCTTGCGTCTCCCTCCCTACCACCCTCCTTATCCCTCCCTTCAAAGCACCGAGCTGATATATTTTACATTTGGTATTGTATATATTTCCACATATAGACTACCACTCTCTCACTTTGTCCCAGCTTACCCCTCGCCCTCCTTATATCCTCAGCTCCATTTTCTAGTAGGACTGCCTCTTTATTCCCATCTTGCACCTAGGTTCTTCATGACATTTTTTTTTCTTTTTCTTAGATACCACATATATGTGTTAGCATATGGTATTTATTTTTCTCTTTCTGACTTATTCACTCTGTATGACAGACTCCAGGTCCATCCACCTCACTACAAATAACTCACTTTCATTCCTTTTTATGGCTGAGTAATATTCCATTGAATATATGTGCCACATCTTCTTTATCCCTTCATCTGTCGATGGACACTCAGGTTGCTCCCATGTCTTGGCTATTGTAAATAGAGCTGCAATGAACACTGTGGTACAAGACACTTTTTGAATTATGGTTTTCTCAGGGTATATGAGCAGTAGTGGGATTGCTGTGTCCTATGGTAGTAATATTTTTAGTTTTTTAAGGAAACTCCATACTGTTCTCCATAGTGGCTGTATCAATTTACATTCCCACCAACAGTGTAAGAGGGTCCCATTTTCTCCACAACCTCTCTAGCATTTATTCTTTGTAGATTTTTTGATGATAACCATTCTGACCGGTGTGAGATGATATAACATTGTAGTTTCGATTTCCGTTTCTCTAATGATTAATGATGTTGAGCATTCTTTCATGTGTTTGTTGGCAATCTGTATATCTTCTTTGGAGAAATGTCTATTTAGGTCTTCTGCCCATTTTTGGATTGGGTTGTTTGTTTTTTGGATATTGAGCTGCATGGGCTGCTTGTAAATTTTGGAGATTAATCCTTTGTCAGTTCCTTCATTTGCAAATATTTTCTCCCATTCTGAGGGGTGCCTTTTTGTCCTGTTTATGGTTTCCTTTGCTGTGCAAAAGAGTTTAAGTTTCATTATATCCCATTTGTTTATTTTTGTTTTCATTTCCATTTCCCTAGGAGGTGGGTCAAAAAGGATCTTGCTGTGATTTAAGTCATAGAGTGTTCTGCCTATGTTTTCCTCTAGGAGTGTGACAGTGTCTGCCCTTACATTTAGGTCTTTAATCCATTTTGAGTTTATTTTTGTGCATGGTGTTAGGCAGTGTTCTAAATTCATTCTTTTACATGTATCTGTCCAGTTTTCCTAGCACCACTTATTGAAGTGGCTGTCTTTTCTCCATTGTATATTCTTGCCTCCTTTATGAAACATGAGGTGACCATATGTGTGTGGGCTTATCTCTGGGCTTTCTATTCTGTTCCATTGATCTATATTTATGTTTTTGTGCCAGTACCATACTGTCTTGATTACTGTAGCTTTGTAGTATAGTCTGAAGTCCAGGATCCTGATTCCTCCAGCTCTGTTTTTCTTTCTCAAGATTGCTTTGGCTATTTGGGGTCTTTTGTGTTTCCATACAAATTGTGAAAATTTTTGTTCTGGTTCTGGGAAAAATGCCAGTGTTAGTTTGATAAAGATAGCATTGAATCTAGAGATTGCTTTGGGTAGTAGAGTCATTTTCACAATATTAATTATTCCAATCCAAGAACATGGTATACCTCTCCATCTATTTGTAACATCTTTAATTTCTTTCATCAGTGTCTTATAATTTTCTGCATACAGGTCTTTTGTCTCCTTAGGTAGGTTTATTCCTAGATATTTTATTGTTTTTTGTTGCAATGGTAAATGGGAGTGTTTTCTTAATTTCACTTTCAGATTTTTCAACATTAGTGTGTAGGAATGCAAGAGATTTCTGTGCATTAATTTTGTATCCTGCTACTTTACCAAATTCATTGATTAGCTCTAGTAGTTTTCTGGTAGCATCATTAGGATTCTCTGCGTATAGTATCATGTCATCTGCAAACAGTGACAGTTTTACTTCTTCTTTTCCGATTTGGATTCCTTTTATTTCTTTTTCTTCTCTGTTTGCTGTGGCTAAAACTTCCAAAACTAGGTTGAATAAGAGTGGTGAGAGTGGGCAACCTTGTCTTTTTCCTGATCTTAGTGGAAATGGTTTCAGTTTTTCACCATTGAGGACGATGGTGGCTGTGGGTTTGTCATATATGACCTTTATTATGTTGAGGTAAGTTCCTTCTATGCCTACTTTCTATAGGGTTTTTATCATAAATGGGTGTTGAATTTTGTCGAAAGCTTTCTCTGCATCTATTGAGATGATCATATGGTTTTTCTTCTTCAATTTGTTAATATGATGTACCACATTGATTGATTTGCATATATTGAAGAATCCTTGCATTCCTGGAATAAACCCCACTTGATCATGGTGTATGATCCTTTTAATGTGCTGTTGGATTCTCTTTGCTAGTATTTTGTTGAGGATTTTTGCATCTATGTTCATCAGTGATATTGGCCTGTAGTTTTCTTTCTTTGTGACATCCTTGCCTGGTTTTGGTATCAAGGTGATGGTGGCCTCGTAGAATGAGTTTGGGAGTGCTCTTCCCTCTGCTATATTTTGGAAGAGTTTGACAAGGATAGGTGTTATCTCTTCTCTAAATGTTTGATAGAATTTGCCTGTGAAGCCATCTGGTCCTGAGCTTTTGTTTGTTGGAAGATTTTTAATCACAGTTTCAATTTCAGTGCTTGTGACTGGTCTCTTCATGTTTTCTATTTTTTCCTGGTTCAGTCTCAGAATGTTGTGCATTTCTAATAATTTGTCTGTTTCTTCCAGGTTGTCCATTTTATAGGCATAGCGTTTCTTGTAGTAATCCCTCATGATCCTTTGTTATTTCCACAGTGTCAGTTGTTACTTCTCCTTTTTCACTTCTAATTCTACTGATTTGAGTCTTCTTGATGAGTCTGGGTAATGTTTTTTTTTTTTTCCTGATGAGTCTGGGTAATGGTTTATCAATTTTGTTTATCTTCTCAAAGAACAAGATTTTAGTTGTATTGATCTTTGCTAACGTTTCCTTCATTTCTTTTTCAATTATATCTGATCTGATCTTTATGATTTCTTTCCTTCTGCTAACTTTGTGGTTTTTCTGTTCTTCTTTCTCTAATTGCTTTAGGTGTAAGGTTAGCTTGTTTATTTGAGATGTTTCTTCTTTCTTGAGGTAGGATTGTATTGCTATAAACTTCCCTCTTAGAACTGCTTTTGCTGCATCCCATAGGTTTTGGGTAGTTTTGTTTTCATTGTCATTTGTTTCTAGGTATTTTTTGATTTCCTCTTTGATTTCTTCAGTGATCTCTTGGTTATTAAGTAGTGTATTGTTTAGCCTCCAAGTGTCTGTATTTTTTACGGTTTTTTTCCTGTAATTGATATCTAGTCTCATAATGTTGTGGTCAGAAAAGATACTTGATACGATTTCAGTTTTCTTAAATTTACCATGGCTTGACTTGTGAGACAAGATATGATCTATCCTGGAGAATGTTCCATGAGCACTTGAGAAGAATGTGCATTCTGTTGTTTTTGGATGAAATATCCTAAAAATATTAATTAAGTCCATTTTGTTTAATGTATCATTTAAAGCTTGTTTCCTTATTTATTTTCACTTTGGATGATCTGTCCATTGGTGAAAGTAGGGTGTTAAAGCCCCCTACTATGATTGTGTTACTGTTGATCTCCCCTTTTATGGCTGTTAGTATTTGCCTTATGTATTGAGGTGCTCCTATGTTGGGTGCATAAATATTTATAATTGGTATATCTTCTTCTTGGATCAATCCCTTGATCATTATGTATTGTCCTTCTTTGTCTCTTCTAGTAGTCTTTATTTTAAAGTCTATTTTGTGTGATATGAGAATTGCTACTCCAGCTTTCTTTTGATTTACATTTGCATGGAATATCTTTCTCCATTCCCCTCACTTTCAGTATGTATGTGTCCCTAGGTCTGACGTGGGTCTCTTGTAGACAGCACATATACGGGTCTTATTTTTGTATCCATTCAGTAAGCCTGTGTCTTTTTATGGGAGCATTTTATACATTTACATTTAAGGTAATTATCGATATGTATGTTCCTATTCCCATTTTCTTAATTGCTTTGGGTTTGTTACTGTAGGTCTTTTCCTTCTCTTGTGTTTCCTGCCTAGACAAGTTCCTTTAGCATTTGTTGTAAAGCTGGTTTGGTGGTGTTGAACTCTCTCAGCTTTTGCTTGTCTGTAAAGGTTTTAATTTCTCCATCAAATCTGAATGAGATCCTTGATGGGTAGAGTAATATTGGTTGTAGGTTTTTCTCCTTCATCACTTTAAATATGTCCTGCTACTCCCTTCTGGCTTGCAGAGTTTCTGCTGAAAGTTCAGCTGTTAACCTTATGGGGATTCCCTTGTGTGTTATTTGTTGTCTTTCCCTTGCTGCTTTTAATATGTTTTCTCTGTATTTAATTTTTGATAGTTTGATTAATATGTGTCTTGGAGTGTTTTTCCTTGGATTTATTCTGTATGGGACTCTCTGTACTTCCTGGACTTGATTAACTATTTCCTTTCCCATATTAGGGAAGTTTTCAACTATTATCTCTTCAAATATTTTCTCAGTCCCTTTCTTTTTCTCTTCTTCTTCTGGGACCCCTATAATTCGAATGTTGGTGGGTTTAATGTTGCCCCAGAGGTCTCTGAGACTGTCCTCAATTCTTTTTTTTTTTCTTTATTCTGCTCTGTGGTAGTTATTTCCACTATTTTATCTTCCACGTCACTTATCCATTCTTCTGCCTCAGTTATTCTTCTATTGATCCCTTCTAGAGAATTTTTAATTTCATTTATTGTGTTGTTCATGGTTGTTTGTTTGCTCTTTTGTTCTTCTAGGTCCTTCTTAAACGTTTCTTGTATTTTCTCCATTCTATTTCCAAGATTTTGGATCATCTTACTATCATTATTCTGAATTTTTTTTCAGGTAGACTGCCTATTTCCTCTTCATTTGTTAGGTCTGGTGGGTTTTTACCTTGCTCCTTCATCTGCTGCGTGTTTCTTTGTCTTCTCATTTTGCTTAACTTACTGTGTTTTGGGTCTCCTTTTTGCAGGCTGCAAGTTCGTAGTTCCCGTTGTTTTTGCTGTCTGCCCCAGTAGCTAAGGTTGGTTCAGTGGGTTGTGTAGCCTTCCTGGTGGAGGGGACTAGTGCCTGTGTTCTGGTGGATGAGGCTGGCTCTTGTCTTTCTGGTGGGCAGGTCTCCATCTGGTGATGTGTTTTGGGGTGTCTGTGGACTTATTATTATTTTAGGCAGCCTCTCTGCTAATGGATGGAGTTGTGTTCCTTTCTTGCCTGTTGTTTGGCATAGGGTGTCCAGCACTGTAGCTTGCTGGTCGTTGAGTGGAGCTGTGTCTTGGCGTTGAGATAGAGATCTCTGGGAGATTTTCACCATTTGATATTAAATGGAGCTGGGAGGTCTCTGGTGGACCAGCGTCCTGAACTTGGCTCTCCCACCTCAGAGGCACAGCCCTGATGCCTGGCTGGAGCAACAAGCGCCTGTCATCCCCACAGCTCAGAATAAAAGGGAGAAAAAAAGAAAGAAAGAAGACAACATCCAAACCAAAAAACAAATCCACCAATGATAACAAGCACTGAAAACTATACTAAAAAACAAAAAAGGAAAAAACGGACAGACAGAACCCTAGGACAAATGGCAAAAGCAAAGCTATACAGACAAAATCACACAGAAACATACGCATACACACTCACAAAAAGAGAAAAAGGGGAAAAATATATATATATATATACCCTTTCTCCCAAAGTCCACCTCCTCAGTTTGGGATGATTCGTTGTCTATTCAGGTATTTCAGAGACGCAGGGTACATCAAGTTGACTGTGGAGATTTAATGCGCTGCTCCTGACGCTGCTGGGAGAATTTCCCTTTCTCGTCTTTGTTCGCACAGCTCCTGGGATTTAGCTTTGGATTTGGCCCTGCCTCTGTGTGTAGGTCGCCTAAAGGCATCTGTTCTTCGCTCAGACAGGACGGGGTTAGAGAAGCTGTTTCGGGGGCTCTGGCTCACTCAGGCCAGGGGGAGGGAGAGGTATGGAATGCAGGGCGAGCCTGCGGCGGCAGAGGCCAGCATGACATTGCACCAGCCTGAGGTGCCGTGTGTTCTCCTGGGGAAGTTGTCCCTGGGTCACGGGATCCTGGCAGTGGCGGGCTGCACAGGCTCCCGGGAGGGGAGGTGTGGACAGTGACCTGTGCTCGCACACAGGCCTCTTGGCGGCGGCAGCAGCAGCCCCAGCGTCCCACGCCCGTCTCTGGGGTCCGCGCTTTTAGCCGCGGCTCGCGCCCGTCTCTGGAGCTCCTTTAAGCAGCGCTCTTAATCCCCTCTCCTCGTGCACCAGGAAACCAAGGGGGAAGAAAAAGTCTCTTGCCTCTTCGGCAGGTCCAGACTTTTTCCCGGACTCCCTCCCGGCTAGCCGTGGTGCACTAACCCCTTCAGGCTCTCTTCCCGCCGCCAGCCCCAGTCCTCTCCCTGTGCTCCGACTGAAACCCGATACCCGAGCCTCAGCTCCCAGCCCCGCCCGCCCCGGCGGGTGAGTAGACAAGCCTCTCGGGCTGATCAGTGCTGGTTGGCACCGATCCTCTGTGCGGGAATCTCTCCGCTTTGCCCTCCGCACCCCTGTTGCTGCGTTCTCCTCCGTGGCTCCGAAGCTTCCCCCCCTCCGCCACCCGTAGTCTCCGCCCGCGAAGGGGCTTCCTAGTATGTGGAAACATTTCCTCCTTCACGGCTCCCTCCCACTGATGCAGGTCCCGTCCCTATTCTTTTGTCTCTGTTTATTCTTTTTTCTTTTGCCCTACCCAGGTATGTGGGGAATTTCTTGCCTTTTGGGAGGTCTGAGGTCTTCTGCCAGCGTTCAGCAGGTGTTCTGTAGGAGTTGTTCCACGTGTAGATGTATTTCTGGTGTATCTGTGAGGAGGAAGGTGATCTCCGCATCTTACTCCTCCGCCATCTTGAAGCTCCTCCTCCTTTAGTTCTTTAGAGATGGTTCCCTTTAGTTCTTTGAACATATTAGAAATGCTGAGAGTTTTTTCTAGTAACTCCAATGTCTGGACTTCCTTGGGGACCCTTTCATTCTATTGCCTGATTTTTTCCTCCAGCAAACGGACCATATTTTCTTGTTTCTTACAAGTCTTTTGATTTTATAAGTTGTGATATAGATACTTTAAATCATATAATGTGTCAATTCAGATCCCACCCACCCACAGTGTGGTAGCTGTTGTTTGTTGTGGTTGCTGCTGCTGCCGTTTTTTTAGTGATTTTCTTGAACTCATTTTGTAAAGTATGTATTTTTTTTGTAGCCACTTAGCACTTAAGCCTCTGCTTGATTAATTTAATGGTCATCTAGTGATTAAACAGAAATGTCCTTAAATGCCTTGAAGCATTTCACCAAAGGGCTATGTTTGTGTGTTGTGGCACATCTTCAGTGATCTACCTAGCAGTCAAAATTCTGCTTTAGTGTTTACTTTCTGCTTGCACAGAGCTTCAGGATCCATCAAAGATGAGAGATCAGAGACTTCTCAGATCTTTCTTGGACATACATACAGTCTTGCATATGTATGCAGCCTTCTAGACTCCCAAAATTATTTCAAGGTTTTCCAAAGCCTTTTCTGGCCATCTCATTACCCAACATTTCCTCTTAAGCTTTTTGGTCAGCTTCTTGTTGATCCCAACTGTTATCACCACTTCAGGCAGCTTCAAAATTTTAAAATTACCACTGATTGTTTACAACAAATGCTTCAAGGAAAAAGGTGTTCACAATAATTGAGTTGTAAATCAAGTTAAATAAATACAAGCCCTGCAAATGGGGATTTCTAGGGAATTGCGAGACAGATCTGATAATGACAGTTCTCTGGGGACGGAGCTTTCAGAGAGCCTCAGATATCCTCTGCTCCCTTCAATGGGTGCTTGGCTACAGGAGGTTTTCATAATGACTAACATTGTGAAACTGTTGGTTTTCAAGACGACTGCAGAGCTGGAGAGAGGGAGATGGGACTACAGCAAGGCAAAATGCCAAGCTCACTGTTTCTTCTGCAATTTAGCCTTTTTTTTTTTTTTTCAATAAATGCTCCTCAGATTTTTGCAAGCCTTTGGTTAATTTCCAAAGTTCTGAAAAGTTGACTTTGATCATTTTTACCAATGCTTTCACTGCATTAATGGACAAGAGGCTTTTCAGAGCTCCTTATTCTACAATCCTCACTGATGTCACTACTTGTTAATTTTTCACTTTGAAATATATATTTTTTAATCTTTCATCCATCTGTTATTTTTCTAAGGTATAATTTTAGGAATATAAATTATATTTTCAATTGTGCTGAATGATCTTTTTATGCCCCTCGATCAACTGTCAATTTTCTCCATTCTGCTTTTTGACCTAAGAAACTAACCTTGATGGACTGCTTCTATCAGCCTATTTTGCCTGCTGGCTTCCAGACAGTGGGAAATACCAGCATGAGACTGGAGAGCAGGAGGAGAGATGGAGGGAAAAGTTATTCCTCCAACTTCCTCCCTTCTAGACCATGATTTGGCAGTAGCTGCATTCCTCTAACACAAGTGCAGTTCTTCTGATAACCATTCCTTCCTCTGGTCCCTTCAGACCTATGAGTGATACAAGCTACTCAGTGTTGCTAACACCAGGTGCTTCATCAAACTTTGTCCCTTAGCTCTGTCCAGATTTTGTAAATAGTTCCTCCATTCACTGTCCATTGAATGAAATTTAGGTATAGTTAAATGTATTTGTTTTTACCTGAGGATTTATGCTTTAGAGATCTTAGTTAAAAACTTACTCCCAACCCAAAGAGTTATTTTCCAAAATTTTCTGCTACTAGCTTTATTCTGTTTATTAATTTATGTATATGTCTTAATCCTTTTAGCATTCATCATTATATGGAGGTAGATGTCTATATTAGTTTCCTGTTGCTGCTATGACAAACTATTACTAACTAATGACTTAAAATAGTAGAAATTTATTCTCTTACAGTTCTGAAGGACAGAAAGCCAAAATGGGTTTCGCTGAGCTGAAATCAAGGTGTCAGTGGAGCCATGCTCGCTCTCAAGGCTCTAGAGGAAGATCCATTTCCTTGTCCTTTCAATCCTTAGAGCTGCATTACTTATGTTCCTTGGCTCATGGCCCCTTTCTACACCTTCAAAGCCAGTAGCATAGCATCTTCAAATTTCTCTGTTTTCATCTTCACTTCATCTTTTGTAAGTACCCATTGGATAATTTGATTTCATCAGACCCATTGGATAATCCAAGGTAATCTCATCTCAAAATCCTTAAGCTATGCAAAGTCCCCCTGTTACCCCTTTTGTAAAGTAATAGTCACAGGTTCTGTGGATTAGGACACAGAAATCTGTGAGTGAGCCATTATTCAGCCCACCAAAGTATCCAGCCTTATTTTACTCTATATGAGCCAGTTTTCTTAATGTCATTTATTACCATTTCCCCCATTGGTTTATACTGCCAATTTCATCAACAACAGGGTCCTTCATAATACACAGCTTTTTTTTTTTTCATAGCTTTATTTTTGAGCATTCTAGTCCAGTGGTTCTCAACTAGGTGCAATTTTCTGCCCAAAGGACATTTGGAAATACCCAGAGAACGTTTATCTTGGGGCGGGGGGGAGGGGTCCTACTGGAATCAGGTGGGTTGAGGCCTAAACCTATTACATTGCACAGAACTTCCCCACCTCAACCCCCACCAACAAATTATCTGGCTCAAAATATAAATAATACTGAGGTCAAGGAGCCCTGCTCCAGTCTATTCCAATGATCTCTATGCTATGCCTATCCCAGTGCCAAATCATTTTTATTATTATGTATTTATATAGTATATATATAATTTAGGATGTAGGCTCCCTCTCTTAAGTAAAAAAATAGGTGGTACCATATAAACTTTATAAGTTGAATTTTTATAAATAACCTGCTGGAGTTTTAGGAATTCATATTGTTTTTTTTAGAATAATATTGGAAGAACAAACATTTTTACAATGTAATGATGAGAGGCAAATCTGGATGGCCCTGGAAGATGCTTCTGTGCCCTCTATCATTAGCGTCTCAAAGGACTGGCTCAGGCTTTGGCTGATGTCAGCATTCTTGTCATGCAAGTCTGTTCACGTGACCCTTGTATGCAGACCTTGATCATCCAAATGCACAGTCCTCAGGGTTGGTCCTTGGCTGGAAAACCTGATACTTAATCATCCCCCTTCTCTATCATCCATTCTAGAGTCACCTTCCTTCAGCTAATTCCTGTAGAATTTTTGGTGGGGTGGCTCATCCATGAGGAATCTGTTCCCCTAGTGACCATGCCCTTCTCAGATGATGGCTACTCTAGCCATGAGAATCCTAACACCAGTAGTTTGTAGAATGTGGATAGCCCCTGACATCCTATGATAGTACAATGGTTAAAAATTTCACTAGTGGTAAACTTGGATGTCATGCTGCTAGAAGGGGCCCAAATGGCTGCTACAATATATCTAATACTAGAAAGAAACCAGGGAAATGATTTTTAAAAGAGCTGGGAATTAGGTGGCTACTCCTGAACTATCTTGATTAATTGAAGAGAGATAATGACAGGTTCTCTATGATTAATCAATTCAAGGAAAAATGAGAAAGTACTTAAGAAAACATATCAGCGTCATCCCTACCCGAACTTCATCAACTGACTCCAGAAGAATCCTTTGACTTTCAGTTTTGATAGAAAACATTTTCCCTTTAAGAACTTAGTTTCTTCAGATTTCAGTGTATCCACAGCTTTCCAGGGATTTTAAAGGAAAGCATAATTTTTTACTTTACTGAGGATTTCTTGTTGTTACAGCAATTTGATAGCTTTAAAAATGTGTCCACAAATTCTTCAAAACTGTTTTCCCTTCAAGAGACAAAATTTAATTCCCATCTACCTGAGTGTAGGCGAGACTTAGGGACACAATTCTGAAGACTAAAATACGGCAAAAGTGATGGCCTGTCCCCAAAGACTGCAGCTTCCATCTTGGGGAGGATACTCTCTCTGGCTCGCTCTCTTAATCAGATTACTTGCTTTGTGGGAACAGGCTTCCATCTTCTAACAACATTCAGGCAGGCTACGGAGACGCCCACATGTAGAGAAATTGCAGAATCCAATCAACAGCCATGTGAATGAGCCTGCTTGGAAATGGACCTTCTACCGGAGGAGACTAAGATGACTGCTGACCCCAGTGACAGTTTGTCTGCAAGCTCAAGAGATACTCTGAGTCAGAACCACTGAGCTAAACCAACTTCGATTCCTCACCCTCACAAAGTATGTGAGATAATAAATGTTTTAAGCCACTAAGGTTGGGAGCAATTTGTTATACAGCAAGAGATAACTAATGCAACAGGACTGAAAATCTTTCAAAGCCTTCTATATCCCAACTGGAAGCCACTTATTAGCGAATTTTATCCACCTACTTGTATGATTCCTAAATTTATATCACTAGTTCAGAAATCTCAGACAAGCTTTCACATATTATATTGTTTTATATTTGCCCCATACACCCATTTCCATTTTCTGCCTCTCTTATAACCCAATTTATGTTCAAAGGGACAGGGCTTAGCTTAATGTCCTAAACTTATCTTTATCATTGCATTTAACACTTTGTATGATAAGTTTTGTTATTTCCAACCTACTAGAGAGTGAGATGCCTGAAGGGAGGAAGAGTGTTCCTCTTTGCATCCCTTTACACCTAGCACATATGGGTCCTCAACACATATGGGTTGTTAATTAATGATTGGATAACTATAATAGTCATGATAGAGTCAGTCACAAACTAACAATCTGAGGCAACTGTGAATTGCAAAATGTGGTTGAATGGTAATTAGAGTCACCAAGCATGGAAAAATATGATATACATTCATTGCACATTTCATGTACACTGGCGTTGACTGAGCTTCAGTTTATTGTTCCAGAATTCTTCATCATGTGTTTATGAGACATCTCCCATAGGAAAAGGAATCTTCAGCAAAATAAGTAAATCTAATATATGCCATCTAATAAAGAAAAGATGAGGGGAGGATTAAGATCCATGTCTGAAATGCCAGATGAGTATCTGTATCTGATTTACTGATTAACTTAGACCAGAACTAATTTTTGTCATCATGGTATTTGCTAGGAATCTAGACACATAAGGTCTGCGGATACTGCATAACAAGTGCATTAATGCTTCTCAAGTTCATGAACCATGTCTCTTCAACCTTGACACTAGTCTGAATAGAACAAAACCACAATATATTTTCAGTCTCTAATCCCTTGTTATCAATTGTTCAAGTGCTTTGGCATAAAAAGGACAAAGAATGTCACTCCTTTATCCCCTGCTGGTTATACCTCTCCTAAAGTCATAATCCCTGTGACAATAACCGATTGAAGAGGGCATTGCTTTGATGAGGCTCTTTAACCTCAATCTTTTTACATACTGTTTGTAAAATCTGTGCAGCTACACAATTATTCATTATCCCTTTCTTTCTATGGTATCTTTTCACACTTCCAAAACTCCCCAAACTTATAATTCAGCTCCACTGGCATACAGACAAAAAACCCTCCCAACTGCAGTTTAAAATCATGCCGCTGTTGGCCTTAATCTCCTTCGAAAGCCCTAAAATATAAATTAGGCCTGTATTCACTGGGTCCCAAAGAGCTTTCTTTTCTGAAACTCACTCTCACTGCCTCGGGGCCTCCCCAACAGTTCACAATGGCCATCTGGCTGGTGTGCTTTCCCAGATGGGCTCAGTCAGCACAGATTCCAGGGTCTAGGAAAAAGGAGAGGAAAGAGACATTTGGTAACTGACTATATTTAAAATGTATAATATTGAGGCAATCTGTATTTCATTTTCTCTCAGCTTCACTATCACCTGCAAAAGTTATCTGTGCCTAATAGGAGCTGCCATCTTGGTTAACACACTTCACAACAGTCTATGATTTCTTAATAAAAGAATACTTGGAGAGGTAAGGAGAATTAATCCTTGATTTTTAAAAATTCTGTTATAAAAATATACATGGATGCTTGAATTATTGTGGAATAGTAAGTCTGAATGGTGTGTTGTGTCCTGCAATAGAAAAGTGGGAGAATGAAAAAACATATGTTGTGCATTCTATTAAGTAATAATAGAAAATACTTACATAGGGCTTAAAACATGCCAGCAAATGTCCTGAGTGATTTACAAATGGGAACTCATTTAATCGTTACAATAATCATGTGGAGTATGCACTATTAAATATTTAATGACAAGAATAATGCATAAAGAAAGTAAATAATTTATGCAAAGTGATACAGATACTGGCAGAACCAGGATTTGAACAAATGGTCTGGCTGCAAAGTCCATGTTCCACTCTTGAGTGTCACACTACTTCCTCCATCCTTTATCCTGTGTTCTTGATTAGACTACCAAGGTTGGTCACATTCCAAGACTTGATCTCTGTAAAGTTATCTTCCCTCTAGTTAACTGTCACCACAGCTGGCAGGCAGTGGAAGTATGTCTGATGTGCAAGCAAGGGCAAGCCTGAAGTTTGGTGATCTCCACCATCTGCCATGTTAGAAGAGATGGTTGCTAACATTAACCTCTCTTAGGCTGAGGGAGCAAAGATATTGGGCAGGTCAGCCCATGAAGCCCTGAGGTTAAGCAAATAATTGCTAACTCTACTACAGTAACAAAAGCCAGTTTCTGCTGCATTAGGTTTCTGGGCCACAACAAAAGCCTTCTCAAACTTTCAGCACCACAGACCACATATGTGTCTTTATGTCTGAGAGCATATGTGTTTTAGATCAACTCAGAGTCAATAATTTGGTGTCCATATCACTTAGCACATCATGTGGAAACATGATAAAGTATATAAGTAATTATGCTTCCATCAAAATAGAAAAACACAATTAAATGGCTAATATGAAATCCTCTGCCCCCATCAAGCAGGGTCAGCAAAATGGTGTACAGTGTGTGCAGGACTAATATATTTGATGCCTTCTACACATCAAGTGATCAAGAATATAACCAAGAAGCGCTGTTTTCACCTCAATACAATAAAGGTGTAAAAAGATGGGCTTTCCAAGGAGGGTAAAACTCATGGTAAAAAAAAAAAAAAGTTAAAATATGTGACTGGACTACACTTGCAGGGGTGACCAGAGCAGGAGGAATCATGCATCAAAAAAGGCCATGACCATGGCCATCACCATGGTGATTAAATTAGAATATGGAACTCCACAAGGAAATGAGGTCTGGGAATTTGGGGATGGCTTTGAGCCACCACATCTAGGTAAGTAGACTTTAAGTCTAGCTTACCTAGACTTCAGAGAAGAGAAGCCACAGGAGACATTTCAATTAGGATGGAGAACAAGTTCAGCTCTCCTTCCATGATACTTTATGTCCCATGAAAATCACAGGCTTGTCAGCCTCTGTGAAGTTTCCATAGTTCTCTTACAAACAAGCATTATAAACAAATGGCGAAAATTTCCATTTTGCGCTCCCTAAACATTACAAGAGTTACAAGATATAAAATTCTAGATCTTTTGAGGAATATCCAGAAATCTTTTAATATAAATCTATCTCTAATATCCAGCCAGAATTAAACCACACTCATAATCTCAAAGAAATATGCATTTTAGCATCTATACTATTATTTATCCTACATATCAATTTTATTGTAGTATTAATTTTCAACCACTCAAACTACTACCTAAAGCCTTAACAAGTAACAATATAATGTTTTAGGGACTTCCCTGGTGGTGCAGTGGTTAAGACTCCACGGTCCCAATGCATGGGGCCCGGGTTCAATCCCTGGTCCGGTTTAGATCCCACATGCCGCAACTAAGAGCCTGCATGCCACAACTGAAAAAAAAAAAAAAAAGATCCCACATGCCGCAACAAAGATCTCACACGAGGCAATGGAGATCCCATATGCCACAACTAAAACCCGGTGCAGCCAAATAAATAAATTAAATAAATAATTAATTAATATTAAAAAATAAAAATAATGTTTTAAATGGGAATTTGGAAATAAATTTAAACTAACCAAAATAAAAAATGTTAAGGGTTGTACTGTCTATGGAATAATCTCTTTTTATGTTGGCAATCTACCTCATCTACTCTTTAGCAACAGCCTCTTAAATGGACTCTCTCCATCTCTCTATTTATCTTGAGCCCACAAATATGAATTATGATACATAACTGTCCCAAAGCCATCAGTAGCCACTCATTGACTAAAATATTAAGTAGAAGCACAAACTTTTTACTATGGATCACATGATAAAAAAGGGTAACGACTGGAATTTTACCAAGCTGGAGTTTCCATACCGGTTGTTTTAACTTGCATGAGAATGTTCTTTTCTCACAATAAGTAATAGTAACTTAGCAGTGAATTGACATTAAGGAAGATTTTTCCCAAAGAAAGTAGTCACATAGGTAATAAGAACTGAAACTCACTGTTATAAAGTTGGTCAGGACTATTTTACAAAGTTTTCTTGGCAATATAAAGGGATGCCAGCTTGAAAAGTAATAAGAATATCTGATTTTGAAATACTGACCAGATATTGATGTTACATTTTTTTTGCAGTGAATACATTCAAGAGTTTTGCCTAATACTTCTTTTTCAGTTTAAAATTTTTCATACATAGCTTTATAATTTTGGAAATAGAGGAAAAATTATAACATAGAACCAAAAGTAGGATGGTTGGGAAGAAGGAAGAGAGAACATTTAACTGGATAGAATAAGAAGTAGGAAATCATGGCATCAAGAAAAAAAGAGGTAAAGGGCATCTCTGAAGATAATGGCTATTTTAAAATTCTAACATCAGTACATTTTTAATTGAAAATTTGAGAAAATTGTACATTGATACGCTATTGTAAAAAATAATATTGAGACATCCTATGTACACTTTACAATTTTCCCCAAGGGTAATATTTTGAAATTGTAATATCACAATCATGTTATTGATATTGATATCATCCACTTATCTTATTCTGGTTTTCCCAATTTTACTTTTATTCACTTATGTGTGTATGTGTGTTTTCATTCTCTATATTATTTCATATGTATAGTATCTACCACTATAGTCAGGAAACAGTTCCTACCAAAAGGATTCCTCCTGTTACTCTATTAGAATCACATCCACCTACCAATCCCCCACCATCCCTATTCCCTGGTGACTAAAATGAGACCTTCATTTCTAAATGTTGTAATTTCAAAAATGTTACACAAATGAAATTACATAGAGTATGTAAACTTTTAGGATTAGCTTTTTTTCTTTTTTTTTTCTTTTTTTTTTTTTTGTGGTATGCGGGCCTCTCACTGTTGTGGCCTCTCCCGTTGTGGAGCACAGGCTCCGGACGCGCAGGCTCAGTGGCCATGGCTCACATGCCCAGCCGCTCCGCGGCATGTGGGATCTTCCCGGACCGGGGCACAAACCCGTGTCCCCTGCATCGGCAAGTGGACTCTCAACCACTGCGCCACCAGGGAAGCCCAGGATTAGCTTTTTTTCACTCAGCATAATTCTCTGGAGATTCATCCAAGTTGCTGCATATATCAATACTTTGTTCCTTTTTATTGCTGAGTATTCTGTTTTCTAAGTTGTCTAATTTATTAGTATTAAGTTGTTCATAGCATCCTCTTGTTAATTTTTGAAAGACTGTCAGATCTGTAGTGATATCCCATATTTTATTCCTGATATTGATGATTTGTGCCTTCTCACTTTTTATTTTTGTTAGTTTTGCTAGAAGTACATCATGTTACTGATTTAATAACCAGCTTTTTATTAATTTTCTCTATTGTTTTACTATTTCCAATTTGATTGATTTCTGCTTTTAATGATTTCCTCTCTTCTGCTTGTTATGGATTTATTTTACTCTTTTTTGTCTAGTTTCTTTAGGTAGAAACTTATTCTCTCAGCACTACTTAGCCTCACCCTATGTATTTTGATAAATTACTTTCTTGTTTTCATTAAGTTCTACGTATTTCCTACATTTTCTTTGACAAATGGATTATTTTAAAGTATTTTTTAATTTTTGTGTGTTTAGAGATTTTCCTGGTTTCTTTCTGTTACTGATTTCTAGTTTGATTACATTATGGTCAGAGAACACGCTACACTGTTTTAATTCTTTTAATTTTGTTGAGTCTTGTCTCGTGGCCCAAGCTATTTTAATGAATGTGCCATGAGTGCTTGAAAAATATATAAATATTCATCAGTTTTTATGTGGACTCTTTTATATGTGTCAGTTCGATCCTGTTGGTTGACTGTTGTTCAGATCCTCGTCATCTTTGCTGATTTTTTCTGTTCATATTTCTATCAGTAGCTGAGAAGAGGATATTGAGGTCCCCAACTATAATTTGTATAGTTTTCCTTTCATTTCTATTTGGTTTTGCTTCATGTATTTTGAGGCCCTGTTATTTGATGTGTACACATTTAGGATCATTATGTGTTCCTGGTGAATTAATCTTTTTATCATTATGTACTGTCCCTCTTTGTCTCTAGTAACTACTACTTATCTAATAATATTACCACTCCTGCTTTTTAAATTTTATTAATGTTTGCATAGTATATCTTTTTCCATCATTTTACTCTCAACCACATTTTGTCATTGAATTTGATTTGAATTTTATGTAAACAGCATAGAGTTGGGTCACTTTTTTAATCTACTCAGTCTCTGTTTTTTGCTTGGTGCATTTAGACCATTTACATTTTAGGTAGTTATTGATATGCTAGTGCTTATGTTTACCTTTTCTTTTCCTTCTATTTTCTATGGTTCGCATTCTTCTGTATTTCTCTTCTTGCCATCTGTGGGTTACTGGAACATATTTTAGAATTTAATCTTGACTTAATTATACAGTTTTTGAGTATATCTCAAAGTTTTTTCGTGGTTCTTCTGGGTATTACAATATACATAAGTGACTGAAAACAGTCTGTCTATATCAACATTTTACTACTTTGAGTGAACTGTGGAAACCTCATTTTCATTAAGGTATGCCTTTGCTTTCCCCATCTTTAAGTATCATTGCTGGAGTATCAGATGGTGTTATAACTGTCTCCCTCATCAAATATGATTTATAAAATTCATGAAGTAAAGAATGTCCATTGTGCATATCTAAACTTTTGCAACTTCCTTTATTTTTTATTCTTTCCTGATGCTCCAAGATTCTTTCTTTTTATCATTTTCTTTCTGTTTGAAATGTTAAGAATGTGTCTGACAGGGAAAAATTCTCTTAGTTTTCTTTCATCTTTGAATGTCTTCATTTCCTCTCATTCCTGAAGGATAGTTTTACTACATATAAAATTCATGATTGCCCATTCTTTTCTTTCAGCACTGAAAAAAGTGCTACTTCCTTCTGGTCTCCAGGATTTCAGATGAAAAATCTGTTGTCATATAAATTGGTGTTCCCCTATATATAAATGTTGTTTCTCTTTGGCTGCCCTCAAGATTTTTTCTTTGTTTTTAGTCTTCAAATTTTAAATTGTGCATATGACCCAGCAATCCCACTACTGGGCATATACCCAGAGAAAATCATAATTCAAGAAAAAACATGCACCCCAATGTTCATTGCAGCACTATGTACAATAGCCAGGTCATGGAAGCAACCTAAATGCCCATTGACAGACGAATGGATAAAGAAGATGTGGTACATATACAAAATGGAATATTACTCAGCCACAAAAAGGAATGAAATTGGGTCATTTGTAGAGAGGTGGATGGACCTAGAGACTGTCATACAGAATGAAGTCAGAAAGAGAAAAACAAATATTATATATTAACGCATATATGTGGAATCTAGAAAAATGGTACAGATGAACAAGTTTGCAAGGCAGAAATAGAGCCACAGGTGTAGAGAACAAATGTATGGACACCAAGGGGGAAAGTGGGGTGGGGGGGATGAATTGGTAGATTGGGATTGGCATATATACACTAATGTATAAAATAGATAACTAATAAGAAACTGTGGTATAAATAAATACATACATACATAAATAGAAAAAAAATTTTTTAATTATATGTGTGTGGTGTGTATTTCTTGTTTTGAGAGGGACTGAGAAGAGTTTGTCCTGTTTGGAGTTTGCTCAAATTCCTGGATCTGTATGTTGGTATCTGTCACCAAAATATGGGCTGTTTTCAGACATTATTTCTTTAAATACTCTTTCAGCCTCACTCCATTGTTCCTCTTCTCGGAAGCCAATGGTAGTAATGTTGTATTTTATGTTATTGTCTCACAGGTCCAAGTCTCTGTTTAATTTTTTTTCACTCTATTTTATCTCTGTTTTTCAGATTAGGTACACTTTATTTATTTTTCCTCCAGGTCACTTATTTTTATCCTCTGCCCCTCCAATCTACCGTTGAACCCCTCCAGCAGGTTTTTTTGTTTTTTGGGTTTTTTTTTACTTATTTATTTATTTTTGGCTGTGTTGGATCTTCGTTGCTGTGCATGGGCTTTCTCTAGTTGCATCGAGTGGGGGCTACTCTTTGTTGCAGTGCACAGGCTTCTCATTGCAGTGGCTTCTCTTGTTCCGGAGCACAGGTTCTAGACATGTGGGCTTCAGTAGTTGTGGCATGGGGGCTCAGTAGTTGTGGCACATGGGCTCAGTTGTTGTGGCTCACAGGCTTAGTTGCTCCACAGCATGTGGGATCTTCCCGGACCAGGCATCGAACCCGTGTCCCCTGCGCTGGCAGGCGGATTCTTAACCACTGGGCCACCAGTGAAGTCCCGGGGTTTTATTTAAGTACTATTATTACAGTATTTTTTCAATTCTGTATTTTCCATTTGGTTATTTTTTATGACTTCTATTTCTTTGCTGAGATTTTCAATTTTTTCCTTTGTTTCAAGAGAATTTGTACTTGATAAAGCATTTTTACAAATGCTGCTTTACACTTCTTGTCAGATAATTCTAACATCTGATTCATTTTTGTATTAGCATTAGTTAATGTCTTTTCTAATGCAAGTGATTTTCTTGGTTCTTAGTATGATGGGTGATTTCCAGTTACGTCATGGACATTTTTTTATTATGTCAGGAAATTATAATATCATTATATTTAATCTTTAAAGATCTATTTAAATCTTTTCTTTTAGCAGGCATTCATCTTGTTTAGGTTCAGCACACAGATCTTGGCTTGCTCTTGTGGGCTGTAGTTCCAATGTCAATTTATTATTCAAAGGCTTTGTCATGTTATTTCGGTCTGCTTGGTTTTTCTGGTGCTACTGGGACTCCCACTGGTCCCTGGTGGCACTACCTGGGAGAGTGGAAGTGATCTCTCTAGTAGGTTGATTGGTGGATGAGAGATATAGTAGTGTCCCCCCTTACTGGTGCCTCTGGCTACCTTGATATCTCTAGACAGGGAAGAGAGTCTCAGGCCAGTGGAGCCAAAAAGGCTTCTGCTGCCAGGCCACTTTATGTGAGTGGGTCCATCTTGCCAGTTCTGCCCACCTGCCCCGTATCTGTGGGTGGGGTAGGAGAGTTTCATGCCCTCAGAGACAAAGAGGATCCATGACCCAGCCACTTGTCTTGACTTAGTCTTTCCTGCCCATTCTGCCCACATGCCACTGTGTCTCTGGGCAGAAGAGGGGTATACATGGCTACCTGGGCTAGGCCATTTTTTGTATATGTGCTCATGTTGCCAGTTCCTCTCACAACCTCAGTATCTCTTGGTGGAAGAGAGGAGACCCTTGGCAGAAGAGAGGAGACCCAGACCACTTATTATTAGTGGAGATCCACCTTTGTTGGTGGTGTATAGCTCACTTGATGTTGACAGAGGGACTCCCTTTAGATATGGAGGAGGAACAAGTCTAACTGTGCTGGCTCCCATTGCTAAATTAGGGTCAGAAAACGCCATGTCTGAGTGACCTTCTTCTGTTGGGGAGGCAGAAGGTATCCTGCCACATGTGTTTCCTCTAGTTTCCAGGTCTTAAAGCAGTTGGCTTTTTTCTTGCCACATTTTAGAATTCTCCTTGAAATGTCTGTTGAACTACGTACAGAGGTTAACTTAGACTTAGCGGGGAAGAACAGAGAAAAACAAGTTCATGCTATCTTGTTGGGACTAAAAACCCAACAAAGCATTTTATTTAATTTTATTTAACAGTACATTTTATTTCATATTATCTCTAATTTTTTGCCTTTTTTTTCACTTTCCAATTTGTCTCCCAAAACAACTTAATCAAAAAGCATAGCCTAGGGACTTCCCTAGTGGCACAGTCGTTAAGAATCTGCCTGCCAATGCAGGGGACACGGGTTCAACCCCTGGTCTGGGAAGATCCCACATGCCGCAGAGCAGCTCAGCCCATGAGCCACAACTACTAAGACTGTGCTCTAGAGCCTGCGAGCCACAACTACTGAGCCCACATGCCACAACTACTGAAGCCCGCGTGCCTAGAGCCCATGCTCCGCAACAAGAGAAGCCACCACAATGAGAAGCCCACGCACCACAATGAAGAGTAGCCCCCACTCGCCACAACTAGAGAAAGCCTGCACGCAGCAATGAAGACCCAACGCAGCCAATAAATAAATTAATTAAAAAAAAAACAAAAAACAACATAGCCTATGGTCTTAATGACTGTTAAAATCTTTTTTTCATTAATTCTTAACATAACTTTGATTCTTGTGTAGATATGAAAAAATAGAAATTCCACTTAAAAATATACATGAAAACATTTTAAAAGGCTTAATAAGCCAAATTACAATCTTGCAAAAAATGCTTACTAATCATATCTTTAAATGCATTCCATCATTTGAATAGCATTGCATGATTCTAAAATTTTGAGGACACAGAAATTTTATTCATTATTGAATGGCAAAAAAAAAATGATGTGAAGATCTACAATACTATCTTTAAAGGAGAATATGAATAAACAGGGCATATGTGAAAAGGATTAATTGTTAGCCTTTAAATTGGTGGGAAAAGTCTTTTAGAATTATTCATCTTTAATGCCTTTGGACATTATTACATTCAGTGATTTTACACAGGACTGAGTCCTAAGCAAAACAGGACATATACCTTTCTGAGGCATTTGTACTCAATTCTAACCTTAAAATGTGGTTTATCAAATAATAATACTTAGTTTAACATGTTATTTTATTTCTATAATCTGTAGAAAATACACGTTCTACATGTTCCACACAGATTTTTTTACAAAAGTCTGTCATTTTTCTGAGGGCTCAGAATCAACATTCCATGGTTTATACAGTCTCTATATCCAATGAATCAGATGTGCTGCCTGAAGTGTTTTAGAATTTAAACTTTCTTTTATATTTTAATATTTTAATTAGGAACTTTGTATCTTTAGATAAGAAAGCTGTCATTATGAATTTATGCATTTTTTGGCTCATTTTAAGGTAGTAATGTATCTGAGTTTTGGGAACAATGACTAAAGAAAAAAATGTTTAAAAAAATACCTTGGGATAGAACAGAGTATATATATTTTTTAAGTAAAATAAAAGTAAAAGAAAGAGGCAGTTTTAAAATACATCCACAAATTGTTAATATACCTCCCTTTAAGAGGCAGAGGTTCATTTCCTTCCCATTGAGTGTGGGTTGGATTTGATGACATGATTTCATCAAATAAACCATGGTAGAAATGATGGTGTGTGATTTTCACAGTTAGATAATTACTTTGCAAATTTTTCTTTACTCTCTCTTTGATCAATTGCTAAGGTGGAAGCTAGATGCCATATCATGTATCACATATGCATCATTCTTGAGGACATTCAAGTAATTGCATATAGAGGTCCATAAGGCCGGGAACTAAGGCCTCTTGTTGAAAACCGTCAAGGAATAGAGGCCTTCTGCTAACAGTCATGTAACTGAGCCATGCTAGAAGTGGATCCTGCAGCCCTGGTCACATTTTCAGATGATAGTAGCCCCAGACAATAATTTGACTTGACTCTGACTCAGAACCATCCAGCTAAGCTACCTTCAAATTTTTGACCCATAGAAACTATAAGTAAATAAATGCTTGTGTTTTTCAGCCTCAAAGTCTCAGGATAATTTGTTATGCATCAATAGATAACTACAGAAATAGTTTCCCTTACAGACCTTTAACAAATCCAACTCCCCCTACCCGTTTCAGCTTACCAATATTTTACTCCAACCCACTTTACTCTTTGATTTCTTTTTCATTGAAACTGACAAATTAGAATAATATCTAGTACATTTTGTTTAGGTCGACTTAAGTCAGTCAACTTATACTGCATTGTATGGTTTTCAATGAGGGGATTCTACAGCAGTGATGTCTGCTCCCCAGAAATCAGATCATTAATTTTTTATTCACAACAAGGTATTTTTATTCCCATACCTCTGAATATTCTTATTATGACCTTAACATGAAATTTGTATGTACTTGTAAGTCTTAAACTATTTTAAGACCTTATTAAAAACACATAGAGAATGGTCTGTAGTTTTTAATTCTATGTTTGAATATATCAGCATATTTACCTTTTAATACAAATGTTTCAGTCAAAGATAATGTGAAATTACCTGCTGGGTAGCAAACAAACCTGCTGGGTTTACTGTTAAGCAAAAACTCTGAAGCAAATAATGCTTTCCTAAAAGAGACAGTCTTGGGAGTGACATCATTCTGTCAACGGCCAAATTGTCTTCTCAGAAAACCCACTGCTATGTGCAAGGAACTCCCAAATAGAATGCCCGAAGAGCAATGTTAACAACTCTGGTCAAATCCAGTTTCTATACTTTTTCCATCTAACCCCTCATATGTTTTTTTGGTTTTTACAAAGTAGCAAAATTACTGTAGTGTTTTAGGCAGATAGTTCTACTTGAAGGAGAAATAAACTCCATGTTTCCACTCTAAGCTGGATACATATTTCTCCAACTAATTATTTTATTGTTATTATTTGCCTTGGCCAACTACTGTGTATTTCATGATGACTTTTTTCTAGGATAAATTTTTTAAACTCCAAACTTGGAGCATATTTTTCTTAAAAAAATAAAATTGAAAACTACATTTCACTGAAATGGCCTGGGAAGGGATGAGTTGTTCCAAATATCCAAGTTATTGATAGACTATTTTAAAAGTTGCATCTGGGGACCTCCCTGGTGGCTCAGTGGATAAGACTCTGTACTCCCAATCCAGGGGGCCCGGGTTCGATCCCTGATCAGGGAACTGGATCCCACATGCATGCTGCAACTAAGAGTTCACATGCCACAACTAAGAAGTCCGTGTGCCGCAACTGAGCCCACATGCTGCAACTAAGACCCAGTGCAACCAAATAAATAAATAAATACTTTTTAAAAATGTTGTATCTAGGGCCTCCCTGGTGGCGCAGTGGTTGAGAGTCCGCCTGCCGATGCAGGGGATACGGGTTCGTGCCCCGGTCTGGGAGGATCCCATATGCCGCGGAGCGGCTGGGCCCGTGAGCCATGGCTGCTGAGCCTGCGCATCCGGAGCCTGTGCTCCGCAACGGGAGAGGCCACAACAGTGAGAGGCCCGCATACCACAAAAAAAAAAAAAAAAAAAAAAAAAAAAAAAAAAAAAAAAAAAAAAAAAAAAAAAATGTTGTATCTGATGACTATATTTAATTAGCTTTCCAAATTTTATAATATTTTAAAGTTGTGATCCAAACAAAAAAAAATTAAATGTACGTGCAAATCACCTTACATGTCTTCAAGCATGGCACAGCAACACAGACTACATATTATGATAAGAATAATTCAGAGCATTTCAGCAAGAAAAGTTGCCTGAAAGTTGATCTGAACATCATTTTGGCATTAAATTGGAGTAAGGTACAACCAGAATCCCATGTAAAGACACTGCGACAGTTATTAATCGCTAAAATGAAGTATTGTGGCATTTTAAAATTAAGATTAACAATTCTGCCATCACACCAATCACTCTTGACACTTAAGACTGAACTGCTTCCTTTATGTTACCCAATTATGACAATACCAGCTCCGGTCTTATACTGAAAGGGACATTTCAAAGGGTTGACAACTGATCCTCAGGAATCTGAAAGGAAATATCAAGTAGGTGTTACTTATCCACATGTGAGGCTTCCAGGAAGACCAGGGAACTTTGTAAGGCTCAATATTGCTGGAAATTCACTTAATGCATTATTATGTCCTTCTCCCCAGCGTCTACACAGGAATGATTTAGGGATACCTGCTGCCATGTCTTGATTTAGAACTAAGATCTTAATCACAATAAAACCCCTGCCTTGGCAGACCTTCCCTGTTATCTTCATGAAGACCTCGGCAATAACAAGCACTCAATTCCAAACAATTCTCACAGAACCACATTATGGTTTGACTGGGCAGCCATTCTCTTTTTGGAGTTTGCATTTAGACCAATTGGAGAAAAGATCGGGTGCTTTGGGGAGCAGGTGCTGAGATCCAACAAAAAGTGGAGCTGTGAGGGTTGTAGAGCAGTGTAGGTTAAAGCAATCAATTTTATTGCAGGACGCTGTTTCTCCTGCTACTAACAGCTGCTCAGAGGATAGTGGGGAAGCTACCCTGCTGAGCAGATTTGAGTCAGTGGATGGAAAATCTACCTCATTTCCAGGTTGAAGGATCCCACATTAAAAGACCATAAAGCTAAAGTCATTTAAATAGTAGCTCCAGGGGCACATTAACTTTCTTTCTTACAAAATGTCTGTTAATATAGATCTCAAAGACAAGTTCCTGGTCACTTCAACATTCAACACAACATAACGGGTTTTTTTGTTTGTTTGTTTTTAATTTTTGAATTTTATTTTTTTAATACAGCAGATTCTTATTAGTCATCAGTTTAATACACATCAGTGTATACATGTCAATCCCACTCGCCCACTTCATCACACCACCACCCACACTCCCCCGCCGCTTTCCCCCCTTGGTGTCCCTACGTTTGTTCTCTACATCTGTGTCTCAATTTCTGCCCTGCAAAAAGGTTCATCTGTACCATTTTTCTAGATTCCACATATATGCAATCGTAACAGGTTTTTAAATTTGGTTTCCCATCTCAGACATTTGTGTTTACACACACACACACACATACAAAAACACACACACACATTTGAATAAATGAAGAAAAAGAACAAGCCATCACTATTCATACGTGGTAGCCACTATCACAAAAAGCTAACACTGGCCATTTGAAACCTTTGCAAAGCATTTATACTGCTGAAATGGATATTCCATAATTTATGTTAGGAAAAAAATAATTTATTGCCACACATATTGCTACAAACTTGGTGAGGCTTTAAAATTTCTGGTTTGCAGATTTAGAATAGCTCTGTCCTCGAGGAATGACTTAGAGGAACAAATTTGGAATATAAATTGGTCTTTGAGAAGTCCACTGGGTTAGATGGCTGAATGCATGTCAACTGGTGAGTGTGCCACAGTCTTCATGGAGAGACCTGAACAGTAGGACTGCCTGTTCCTGCTGCTGTCAGTCGAATGTTCCCTTGAGAGATACAGCTTATGGGTGCCGTACTGTTAACTATAAACTACTTGGGAAAAGAGGAGAGAGTGGGATTTAGAAATGTCTGGCAGCTCAAGGATCCCGTTTGAATGCCAAGTAGCAGCTGAGACAACTGTGTAATAGCTTACATTCCCAAAGGAGAAGGGAATAAAAAAAAATGACAGCTAGGTTCTTGTCAACTTTTTTGAGAGTAGGTAAAATCAATGCTTCTCAACAAGATCCTTAGTTTTGAGTTTTAAAAATATATAAAATATATTTAAGTATAAAATATATAAATGTATGTAGATACTGAAATTTTATATATTTATAAGTATATTTCACATGCAGGGCAAATTAAGACTGACTTTACAATCATTGTGCCTGTCTAAATGGAATTATATAAATCTGGCTATGTAATACACAAGCTACTAATGTTATATCTTAAAGACAGCGCGCTGTATAAAATATCTGGATTACTATATTCAATTATTATAATACTTTGTGCAGTGTAGAGACTGGTGTAGGCAAATTTTATACAGGATTTTTTAACTGTTCCCACAATATAAAAATACCAGCATCATTTTATTTTAAGCAATCATTGTTTTTATAAAACTACTGAAGTCAGCAACATTAGAAATTTAAGTAGAAACTGGAAGATCAATAATGTAACACGTCAGCTGCTTGTAATATAGGATTAAATGATAATTATAAGCAATAAAATATTGTAACATAACGTTTATTGATATTTCAAAGTTTTTAAAAGTTAAAATTATGATTTTTTAAAAAAATCAACTACTGATAAACAGAAACGTATGTGATAACTGGAGATGGAATTTTTCTAAATGTTTCTTGTTTTAAGTTGTTTTGTTGTTTTATTGTGACATAACTAATTTGTCTAAGTAGAATTTGAACAATTTGCCTAGGTGGCCTATTAGTAACCTCATTGTGAAGAACATCAAGAAATTCGTTTTAATACATACCCTACTTTCCAGCTTTGAAACTTCAATCAGAGCTTCCAGCAGATGCTCCTTCAGTTTAAGAACATGAATCAGCTTTTGGCTAAAGTCAGAGCATCCTATTTAGGAAAATTTCTCTTGGAAAAAAAAATCTAATATGATGGCTTTGGTGCAAACAAGGAGTTAAAAGAACTTGCCACTGACTAAGCATGGGGGTTCATGCCCTAAAGGATGAGTTAGCATTCATTCTTCTACCATAGCCATCTGCTCCTGTCCTAACTTCCTTTTATACCTGCCTGTCTCTGATTCCTATAGCTCATCAGCAAGGCAGTAGCTGTTGAACTGTCTCCTTGAAGATTCTTAAGCCTCAAGCCTAAAACGTCACAGAAAAGGAAACATTAATATGTAAACATCATCACCCTTCAATCTCTTCATGCCTGAATCACGGGGAAAACCTGAAGTGATTTGTAAACACACCAGCATACAGAAGTGTTCCCTATTTCACACCTTTTGTTCCATCTTAAGGAAAAGCAGGATCCAGATGCTTATGTAATTCTCACCTTAACCCCACACATTTAAAAAATTATGAAGGGCAAGGATGGAAAGGAAAAATCCTTGGGTAGGTATGATGCATACCGTATGTACCAGATTTCAAGTATTTTTCATCAAGTATTAAAATATTCCAGAAATTTCAACATTTTGCCTCAAAAATGCCTATTTTATTCTGACTCTCATATCTGGAAAGCCATGTGTTTTCCATTCCATGTCTTCATTAGTTTGGAAAATAGAGTCCAGAGGGGTTTGGTAGAAAGCCTGTGGGCATATAGTGAAAAGTCCCTTCTCATCAAATTAGCACAGTCATTTAGACTCACATGGTACAAGCATATTACTTTGCACACAGTATGTGCTTACCAATGCTAATTTTATTTAATTTAGCTCAATGATAAATGTCATATGGATAATGATACCCAGTCTATGTCATTCTACATCACTCAAGAATACGGACTCACTGAACTTTAAAGAGACATGTTTTCATAAGAAAAAATTGCAGAGCAAACAGGACATTTTTACCATAAATAATGAAGATCTTAAATGATCCTATATACAAGGACAAAGAAATATACAGTAAAAGGCCACCCATGCCACATAACTTCAAGGTTCCTAAAACTCACGTAATCCCCCCAAAAATGTCTCCATCAGCTTTGCCCTATACCAGAAATATTTGTATCATTCTTCTTTCTGTTATTAAATGTATGCATTTTCAGAGGGTGCTTATATAAAGGAAATACATTATCCAGAATGTACAGCAGTTTATCATTTTAGCCTTCATGATCTCATTTGGTAAAATTAGATATTTTTCAGCTTTCCACCATAGATTAAGAACTATAACAGGATAAGTAGCTTTTAAAGAGAGTGTGTACGGTTTTGGTAAAGTCCTAAACACAATAGGTATTCTAAAATGGTACACATAATCAGGGTGGAGGGAGATCCCTTGGACAGCCAGAAAAATGAGTTCACTGTATTTCCATTAAAGGTAATTTAGGAAAAGGCACAACTACAAAAACAAGCTTTTTGCTACATCATTGTTTTGGCCTGAACTGTGTCTCCTCCAAATTTATATGCTGAACTCTTAACCCCTAGTACCTCAGAATGTGACTGTATTTGGAGATAGAGCCTTTAAAGATGTAATTAAGATAAAATGAGATTACATGGGCAGGTCCCAATCTAATATGAATAATGTGCTTATAAAAAGAAGAGGTTAAGACACAGACTCACAGAGGGAAAACCACGTGAAGACACCATGGAAGACAGCCATCTACAAGCCAACGAGAGAGGCTTCAGAAGGAATAATCTTGCTGACAGCTCAGATTTCTAGCCTCCAGAACTGTGAGAAAATAAATGTCTGTTGTTCATGCCACCCAGTCTTTGTTTAGGCAGCCCTAGCAAACTAAGACAGTCATTTCTTTGTAGCATTTTGGTCAGGATAGAAAGTAACACTCAGGCCTAATGGCATATTACATAATTAAAGATTTCAAGCGTAATTTAATGCAGTTCAACGAGGTCAAAGAAGTAACATTCAAAAAGCATCATAGATTGAAGTCAAAGGAAAGAAAGAAATGACAAAATAGGAAGAAAGACTCCGAAAGTCCAAGTCAGAAAATTGTGAATGGCATGGCTTAAAACCAGAAGAAATGAGACAAGGGAAAAAAACATGTTAAGAAAAAATAGTAAGTAGTCTACAGTGGTAATACTGACCTGGGATTGCCAGTAGCATAAAGAATATCAAATGAAGTAAAATATGATGTGTTTTGATTTCCTGACTAATGGATAACAGGACAAGGTGTCCAAATTATAGCTGTGAGAACTCTATTTTACTTTTAAAATATAGCATTATAATTTAAAGAAAGCTTTACTTGGAGTTTTTTGTGTTTTTTTTTTTAGAAAGGCCATTTGGAATCAATGGATAAACTGAATTATAGCATTTATAAAACATACAGCTCTATTATGTACTTTTCCTATACAGTTCATCAAACTAGGCTGACAATATTGAGAAAAGAATTTAAATATAAAAGTGAGCAAAGCCTGTAGCATCCTTTATTATACTGTATGCTAAACTCCATGCTACTAAATGATTTATTGAAAATAGTTTTTTTCTTAATTTTTCTGTAATTTACTTGCACTATTTATGTTCAGTATAACTGAAGAAAGAATTGATAAGTTGTGGCATTTAAGATTAAATCAGTATTTAATTGATCATTCCATAAGACATGAAAATATGGCACAAAAATCAGTATGAAAGCCAGGATAAAAATAAAGAGAAGGGGGTAAATATATAGTATTTGGGGTTAATTTTAAATGAAATAGGACTTAAAAGATAACAAAATATGGTTAAAACAGCTTTTCTAGAAAAGTCTCTTCTTAGGTATTCCTGAACAAAAGAGATACAAAAGTATTCATCCAATCCTGAGAGAGAAAAAATTGATCTTTTCTCTGTCCTGGAGCCCATTTCTCTATCATGGTAGTTAACACCCTCTAGTAAGTATCTTTAAATGTTTATCCTCCCTACCTTGACTATGATTTTGATACTGAGGTAATCTTTTTTTTTTTATTTTCAACTTTAAATCTTCAACACATCCCCTTGTTGAATATTATACTAATTTAGAGTGTATATCTGGATATTTTCTATACCACGAAGAGGTTGATTACGATGGACTGTTTTGTGGAACATGTCATTTGTGAAAGTCAGGAAGCCCAGTCCAATCCAAGATAATTAGAAAGAAAAACAAAAGGTAGAACTAGTGCTGAATGCTTTAAATAAACATTATTCCAGAGCATCAGTATGTCTTGGGAAGGTAGTGGACTGGGGCCAAGAACTTAAACAGAAAAAATGATTGATTATGATGCTGCCCAGGAAAATGAAGGTGATGTAAATAATATAGCTGTAATAATATGATTATGAATTCGAACAAACATCTTGAGATTCCTGATACAGTCTATCTCTTTTCTTAGGGCACCATTATCCAGAAACCTATTCTTATTCTCTTTGTTACTAACTGGTGGTTAAAGAAAAGACTGTCAATATTGGAAATACTGTATATCTTTCCTTCTTTCTGGGAACCAATGTTGATTTCTTTCCAGCCCCCCTATACAGTTGCAAGTCTACCTCTCTTTGGAAAATACTCCAGAGTTTTCAAGGTTGTCTCACTTTCCATAAATAAGAAAATACAATTTTACATCCCCTCATTTTGTTTAGTATGTAACTCTATAAAGCAAATGAATAACTACAGCTTATACCTGCAGATTCATTCAGAGCCTAACTTCTCAATAACAATAAATATAGCTTATCAAGGCCTAGCACAAAAGTCATTCTTGGTAAGTACCTGAGAGAGCCATCATGGGAATACTAAAGTTTCCCTTAAAATTATGCTATTTTCAGTAAGAATTATGATTCTTCCACTTAAGCATGATTTTTGTTGTTGGTGGTGGTGGTTTGTTTTTTTTTTTGCGGTACGCGGGCCTCTCACTGCCGTGGCTCCTCCCATTGCGGAGCACAGGCTCCGGACGCACAGGCTCAGCGGCCATGGCTCACGGGCCCAGCCGCTCCGCGGCATATGGGATCTTCCCAGAGCGGGGCACGAACCCGTGTCACCTGCATCGGCAGGCGGACTCTCAACCACTGTGCCACCAGGGAAGCCTGAGCATGATTTTTTTTAATTAAGCTTATTTAAGATATAAATGTCTTCATTCTTCAAGAAAACATTTTATAGCTTTAAGAAGTCACCTAAATAGCCACTAGATGACATCCTTAGAAATGTCCCTTGAAGATTTTAATAATATTTTTTGAAATTTCTCATCTAACTTTTACCTTTAATAGTAATATTTCTGCCAAGGGGGATTTCTTGGCTGTACCTGATCCTTTCATATTAATTGTATAGCTTATTTAGATTAAAACACTGTCAAGCCCTTTATTGAAATTCCACAAGGAATTGAAAAAGAAAATTTCTCAAAGTGCCTCACAAAAGTAGAGTGTCTAAAAACTAAGATAATCAAGATCCATAAAATCTAATTCATAAGGAAAGAAACTGATATGCTACTAAGTAAAGACTGTCAGATTTACCTGTGGCACTCTATGAATTTTTTTTAAGCTGAAGAAAGCTTTGAAGTCCCTTCCTATGAAACTTTATGTTGTTGTTGTTATTTTCACAGTTTAAATGTGTTTGCCTGAATCCTTAATACTGTAATCTAGCATTAATCAAATGCATCTACTGAGAATAAGGGAAATAATAGTATGATGACTTGATTTTATCTCCATGATTTCTGCCTATTGAGGGTGACTGGACAGAGAAATGGTGACTTCCAGTGACAGTTAAACTATATGAAAGTGTCAAAATAACATGATAACAAGAACTTCATTGTACTTAAACGTGCCAAAAATAAGTAGGCTGGCCAAAATGCCAAATAATAACTAAATACATGATAAATGTGTCTTATTTCTGGCCTAATCATATGATGCTGCTAAATATTGAAATAGAGAACATGTACATATGTAGATATATTAATATATGTCAAATTTAGAGATGCATACCCAAAATATTTTGACTAAGTGTTAAAAGATTTTCTTCATTTGGATATAGTAACATCATTTAGTAGAATTTTATCACATTTGCATCCAGTCACTTTCTTGGAAATAACCCAAATGATATTCTGTGGAAAATCCCTTTACAAAATGATCAGATAAAAGAGAATTATTAATCTTAACAATCTTTATCTCGCTAATGTTAAAATATCATACAAAAAACTACAATAAGAAAAAAATTTCAATTTTTAGACTGAAAAAGAAAGACACAAGTTAAATATGTCCTTTTTGATCAAAGTGCCATGAACTTGAAAGGATTTGCAAAGTGGAAACAGGTGTAGTCAACTGTTGGAGTATTTTTTAAGTTGTTTGACACATTATAATAGTGTGATCCAAAACTGAAACTTGACATTACTGTAAGCATTGGAAGATCATAAATCACTTTAGACAGCATACTGTAGTCATAGTTTTTTCACACTGGAAATATGTTGTAATACTTTTTAATATGAGAAAACTTTAATATTTTTAACATATGAAAACTTTGTATTAATTTTACTAATATAAGGAAATTTTAACATTTTAATATGAAAAAAATTTGCATTATTTTGTTTCCTAATAAGTAATACAAAGTTTAAATAATGATAAGATGAAAATTTAACTTTCTTCCCTTATATACAATACATTGTATATAATTCCACATTGTTTGTAAAGCAATTAAATATTCTTTCTGCTTTGGCGTATTATTGATATTTTATTAAAGGCTGGACATATGAGAATGATGATTTCAAGAAGACTTCATACACATCCACATTTTATAGGAGATTTAATTGATGCATAATTAAAATTACAAAGAAATTAAAAGCCCAGTTAAAACAGAAACTTTCATTTAATTTTGTTTTTGTAAGAAAAGACAATTTCATGTAAATGCTAATAATTTCATATTTTAGAATAACATCTTTCCAAGGACT
Organism: Hyperoodon ampullatus; assembly: GCF_949752795.1. NCBI lineage: Eukaryota > Metazoa > Chordata > Mammalia > Artiodactyla > Ziphiidae > Hyperoodon > Hyperoodon ampullatus. Next base: position 104,119,655 of record NC_136918.1, on the reverse strand, counting down.
CCAATGTTTTTCATAGAAACAGTCTTATAACATCTTTATTTATCCCATAATCTCACAGTGACACGATAAGTATAAAATAATTCAGATCAGCAAAATGGCATGTGGGATACTGGCTCCTTCCCCTACTCTATGCATCATCACTCTTTGAGTGAAGGTCCCACTCCAAGCCAACTTTTCAAAAAATTACCAGTCATGCCAGATGCTTAAGATCGCTTCAAATGGCTCAAAAACAACTTATTATTGCTTTTCAGTATGTTAAGCAGTAAGAATAAATTAAACCCATTTATTTCCATCAAAAATAGATACTTAACATAAGCTAAAAATGTTTAATCATTACAGAAATTTAATTAAGCAATTTGCTTTAGGTTAACCCAAAGGGTGTATTTGAAAACTTTACTCTTGACATACATATTATATCCAATTCACAAAGGAATAATGCAAAGAATTTTAACTTTTTTTTTTTTTTTTTTTTTTTTTTTTTTGCGGTACGCAGGCCTCTCACCGTTGTGGCCTCTCCTGTTGTGGAGCACAGGCTCCGGATGCGCAGGCTCAGCAGCCATGGCTAACGGGCCCAGCCGCTCTGCGGCATGTGGGATCCTCCTGGACTGGGGCACAAACCCATGTCCCCTGCATCGGCAGGCGGACTCTCAACCACTGCACCACCAGGGAAGCCCCTAACACTTTTAAAAATATATTTTTGGCATTGTTTACCTGCTTTGTTTTTCCCCTTCTTGTCCCAAGAAATTTCTGCTGTTGTCCATTCAATTGCCTCATCTCTTTTTAATTCCTAGTTCCACTTCAGTCAGACAAACATACAGTATGACGAATAAAACTCAGCCAGCTATTTTTAACTTTAAACTATGCTTTTCTAATGCTCAATGATACTACCAGTATACGCTATGACTTGATTTTTTTTCCCATTTTCTAAGGAATCCCTTTCTGTTGTGAAGTTTTCAAAATCTGAATACATTTCATGGATTGAAGGCATCCAAACAGTCTCTAGCAGAAAAATATATAGCACACAATCCTTTAAAAATGTATATAATAACAGCTGGGATTTATAATAACAAACGAAGCGAAAGATGAAGGAAATACACAAATCATAAGCTTCAAGAAACATAAATCTTTTTGAAGTTTTATCATAACTCAGAAAGAACGTTATCCTTTCAAAACCTGCCAGATCACGCCAGACATTATACCCAGTTTTAAAACTCAGGTGCTTTGAAGTTATCTTTGAAGTCCTCTCAGCTTTGGAGTTTTGGTCACTCCTCAGATCACACCATGCATGCATTTGTTCTATGTTGTCCTATTGTTTCCGTACATCAGTCATTGTTTCTTCTTTTCTTTAACATAGAAGTATATAATTTTGTTATCTATAATATATAACCTGAAAATGTTAAACTTTTTTGCATAAAAAGGTTACATTTATAGAAGATAATGACATAAACTGGACTTAGTAGACTGAAAAGAGAAAACTTTTTTTCTTTCAAACTACTGTCCCCTGAAAACTCACTGTCTACTTAGTTTTTCTTGCCTGCAGATAGAATTTAGCCAGGATGTATCGCTTTTCTCATATTAATTAATTTATTCATTCATTTTAAAAACCGTTGCAAGTGTCTACTAAATGCCAAACACTGTTCTAGGTGTTTAGAAATATAGATGATCAACATCAAAGATTCCTAAGGAGCTTATATCCTAGTTGGGGAAAGGCATCAAAAGTGATTAATTCGGGCTTCCCTGGTGGCGCAGTGGTTGGGAGTCCGCCTGCCGATGCAGGGGACACGGGTTCGTGCCCCGGTCCGGGAGGATCCCACATGCCGCGGAGCGGCTAGGCCCGTGAGCCATGGCCACTGAGCCTGCGCGTCTGGAGCCTGTGCTCTGCAACGGGAGAGGCCACAGCAGTGAGAGGCCCGCGTACAGCAAAAAAAAAAAAAAAAAAAAAAAAGTGATTAATTCTATGGAAAAAATTAAAATAATCAAGCATGATAAAGGAAGACAGAAGGTTCAGTTTGGGGGTGGGGAGGAGTACGGGAGGTATGTGGAGGGTCAGTATTCAGTATTAATTATGGTCATCAGGGTAAGCCTCATTGAAACAATGGATTTAGATAAGGTAATGAGTTTAGCCAAATTGCTATCTGGTAGAAGAACATTCCAGAACAGATAGAGCAAAAAGCTAAAATAAGAACATGTCTGACATAGAGAATGGACTTGAGGACACTGGGAGGGGGAAGGGTAAGCTGGGACAAAGTGAGAGAGTAGCATTGACATATATACACTACCAAATATAAAATAGATAGCTAGTGGGAATCAGCTGCATAGCACAGGGAGGTCAGCTCGGTGCTTTGTGACTACCTAGAGAGGTGGGATAGGGAGGGTGGGAGGGAGGCACAAGAGGAAGGGGATATGGGTATATATGTATACATATAGCTGATTAACTGTGTAATACAGCAGAAACTAACACAACATTGTAAAGCAATTATACTCCAAAAAAGATGTTAAAGAAAAAGAATATAATCAGACAAAATGTAAAAATGCGTATCTTAGATGTTTATCAGAGCCTTGTTAATAAAGTAAAAATGTAAAAATGTAAAAATGTAGAAACAGCATAAACATTCAACATTAGAGGTTTGGTTAAAATATTACAGAACAGACAAATCCACAGAGACAGAAAGTAGACTTGTGGTTCCCAGCAGCTGTGGGAAGGGAGTGACTGAATAGGAGTGACTGAATGGGTATGGGGTTTCTTTTGGGAGTGATGAAAATGTTCTAAAATTAGGTTGTGGTGATAGTTGCACAATTTTGTGACTATATTAAAACCATTCAATTGTATGCTTTAAATGGGTGAATTTTAATGGTATTGGTTTATATCTCAATAAAGCTGTTTTTAAAATTAAAAAAAAAACATGTCTGAGATGTTCACACAATATCAAGGAAATGTGTGCAAATGGTAGGAGAAGTCAGAAAGGAGAGGAGGGCAGCAGAACATGAGAACCATACTGGCTATTTTCTGGACTTAGGCTTCTAACCTGAGTAAAATGGAAATATAACAAAATCTGACATATTTTAAAAGTATAACTCAGTATCCAGGTAAGAGATGATGGTGGTACAAAAAAAGGAGGTAGTAGTCAAAGCTATGTTTTGAAGATAAAGCCACCATCATTTCCTAACACATTTGATAAAGAATGTGAGAGAAAGAAAGGAGGTAAATATTGCTCCAAGGGTTTTGGCTTGGACAACAGGAAGAAAGGAAGTGAATCAGACGTGCAGGAGACAGTGGGAAGTGAGAGAGCAGATGTGGGACCGAATATTTGGAATTTCAAAAGTTTTATAATGTTGCATTTGTGATGTCTGCTGGCCAAGTAGACATGTTGAGTGGGCAAATTGGACATATGGCCAAGACAGCTTAAAAATTTTGGAGTCATCAGCATACAGACAGTCTTCAAAGTTATGAGACTGGATGTTTAACCATGGGTGTGTAACTAAAAAAGAGAAGTCTAAAAACTAATAAGCTCTGGGCCATGCCAATGTCAATGGGTCAGTTAAAAGAGAAGGAATAGATAAAAACAACTGAGAATGAACAACCAGTAAGTCAGGAAGAAAGCCAATCCAGTGCAGTGTCCTGGAAATAAAATTTTAAAAGACTGAAACTTCTGATTTTAGTAAAGATATTGCTCCATACATGTGACATATCTGAACTGGATTTCAGCAACCAAAATTTCCATGATAGTGGTGGCTCCTGAATCTGAATCTACAATTTTTAGCATCCTCCAAATGCATTTTGCTCTTGAATAGAAGGAATTTTGGAGCAAAAAACTCTTTAACTTATTCTTCATTCTCTAAAACCTTATAGACTGCTTCAACGTATGTTCAATACCATATTTATGGTTGTGACTGACTCTAGAAAACTGATTGAAGTTAATCCTCTTGTTATTACCTTTGGGAATAGTACACAAGTACATACTTTGATTTTTTTTCCTATTATTGAAGCTAAAAAGACCATAACAAAACTGTGACACAATAAAGGAAGTCGGCCAAATGCCAATCAATCATATTCCAAAGGGAAGTTACAGATGAAACACTTCCTAAGTGTTTTCCAAATATTAACACTGAAATTTCTGAAGAAAAATCTAAAGGCATTCTTTAGATCTTCTAGAGTATGAATTTATACTTGGCATCATTCTTCACTGATTCTCTCCACTGACCCATCCTAAACCCAGGACCCCCAGACAATATCTTGCCATATCAAGAGAAATTGCATAACTAGATTTTACAGTAGTAATTACAGATCTTATTTTTAAAGATTTCTCAATTAAACTTAATCATTTAAAAACTCTTTTAGAAAAGCAAAAGATTTTCAAAGTGGTTCAATGTAATCAACCCACCTCCAAATAGCTGGTTGATCACTCTAGGGAATGTGAGAAACTCAGTACTGGTCTCTGCTGCTGGCATATTGGACATTCAGCAGTGGCTGTAGCCAGGTTGGCTCTGGTGAGTGGAAGTCCATGTTGCTAAGCCCATATCTACCCTCCATCCCTGCCACCATGGCCACTTTGTTCATGAGCCTATTGGGTACTGATAGGGGTGACTAGGAAAAGAGGCTGACTGGTATACACAGAGTGGGTCATCCTATCCACTTGATTATTAAAATTCTCCTCTGCTGAGGTCACTCTTTGGTGAGCATTCATATGGGACACAAATACCTTCACACTTTCACCCATTCAAAGGAACTATCCATATACCCCTTCCCTATATCTCCCTGTCATCAATTTTCCAATTATGTTCCTCCCAAGTCTGTAACCATCTAGCCAAACCATTGGCCACAGCCCATGAATTTGTATACAATCGCACATCTGGCATTTTTCTTCCCAAGAAAAAAGAACAACCAGATAGACTGCTCAAAGTCCTGCCCACTGGGAGAATTTCCCCTCATACTGCCTTTCGAGGATGTCCCAGAAAAGGGCTATAGGGCTGCAGCTCTTTACTTCCAGGTGGTACCTGCCTATTACAGACCCACTCACTGTAACCGAGACCCAAATTTTCTCTTCCCTTATAAACTGATCATAGAGAACTCCTGATGAGGCCAGAGGTGTAGGCTGAGAGAGATAAAGTAATGCGCCACTTCTTCATGGAACTTACCTGTGCCTTCAGAGCCTGCTCAAGCTTAATCCTATAGGCATTACTTGCATTTGATGATGGACTGCTACTGTATACTCCCAACTTTATGACTTGGTAGGTCAGACAATGCTCAGTTCATGATGGACATCTCAGGTTGCCTGGTATCTTAGTGGTCCATGGTTAACATTCAGTTTCTACTAAGGCCCAGTAGCAAACCAAAAGCTGTTTCTCAAAAGGAAAGTAGTTTCCACAGAACTACTTTTGACAAGGTTCAAGGTTCAATGACAAGGGTTGCTCCAAAATCTGAAATTCTGAGCTGTTATTCATTGATAGGTGCCTATGAAAATCCTTCTCTGCTATACCACATTAAGCACCATTGGAACTACTGGATCATATGGCCCAAGTGGCAAAACAGCTAGGCATAACAGACTGGACCTGTTGCAAAGCTTTCCCTTGCTCTAGGCACCAATCAAAACTAGCAGTTTTTTGGTCACTTGGTAAATGGGCTGGGTGACACACCCAAATGAGGAATATGTTGCCTCCAAAATCCAAAGAGGCCCACTACTCATCTCTTTTTTGGTTGTTGGAGAGGCTAGATGGAACAACTTATCCTTCACTTTAAAATGGATATCTTGACATGCTTCACACCACTAGATCCTTAGAAATTTCACTGATGTAGAAGACCCCTGAATTTCTGCTGGATTTATTTCTCACCCTCCAACATGCAAATATCCTACCAACAAGTCTAGAATTGTTGCTACTTTTTGCTCAATAGGTCCAATCAGCATAATGTCATCAATGTAATGAGTCAATGTGATATCTTCTGGAAGGGAAAAGCAATCAAGATTTCTGCAAACTAAATTATGATGTAAGTTTGGATAGTTGCTATATCCCTAAGATATGGCAGTGAATATGTATTGCTGGCTTTGCCAGCTGAAAGCAAACGACTCTCGTGGTCTTTACAAACAGGAATGGAGAAAAAAATCATTTGCCAGATCAATAGCTACATACCAGGTACCAGGGGATGTGTTAATTTGTTCAAGCAATGAAACCACATCTGGTACAATAGCTGCAACTGGATTTACCACCTGGTATGCGTACAATAATGCACTGTCATTCTCCAAGATTCATCTGTTTTCTGCACAGACCAAACAGGCAAGCTGAATAGGAATGTAGTGGAATCACCACCCCTGCATCTTTCAAGTCTTTGATGGTGGCACTAATTTCTGCAATACCACCAGAGATGAGGTATTGCTTTTTATTTACTATTTTCCTAGATCTGGAGGCAGTTCTAGTGGCTTCCACTTGGGCTTTCCCACCATAATAACCCTCATTCCACAGATCAAGGAACCAACATGGGGATTTTCCAGTTGTTTGTATGTCTATTCCAATTATGCATTCCAGAGCTAGAGAAATAACCACAGGATGGGCTAAGGGACACACTGGACCCACTATAAAATGGATCTGAGCTAAAACCTCACCCCCAGAAGCTCCTACACTGACTGGTGGACCAAACTGGCATTTTGGATCTCCTAGAAATAGTGTCAGTTCAGAGCCCGTGTCCAGTAATCCCTAAAAAGTCTGATTATTTCCTTTTCTCCAATGCACAGTCACCCAGTAAAAGGGTGATCCCTTTGGGTAAGGCTGGGAGAAAGATTAATAGTATAAATTTTTGGCAGTGCAGCTGGGCTTTTACTCAAGAGGACTCAGCCTCCTCTTCATTCAAAGGGTTCTGGGTCTGTAAACTGGCTCAAGTCTGGGAATTGATTTAGGGACCATAACTCTGTTTTTATGATTCCAGTTAGACTTTTATTTACTTGGCCTACAACTTTTCTGCTTATACAAATCAAGTGAAAATTTAGTAGACTTCCCATCTATTTCACTTCTAGGAACACCATGATTCAACTAGCCAATGCCAGAATCTTTACTACTCAGGCTATTCTGATTATTGCTTTGACTCTGATGTCCATTATGATAACCACAACCACCTTGCCTTTGGTGATTAATTGTTACTATCTGGCTTCTGCCACCCCATGATCCAACAATCCTCACTGCATTAAGGTTTCCCAATTAAGTTCCCACTATAATTTCTGACCTACAGAAAAGAATGACCAGGGGCTCTTCAAAGATGCTAGATATCACCTAATTTATCTCACAGTTGTAGTAAAAGATGTGTCCTCTAGATTCTTCCAGGGTGTGTGAGCAGGTCTTGCATGATAGATCTGCTCTTATATTCTCATCTTTCTAAGCCTTTTGATCCCCTCCCCTACTATATACCAAGGCAGCTCTGCTGTTTCCACTTACTTAATTCAGGTCACCTTTTGGTCCATGTTTCAGCCAACCAAACTGTTAGAGCCCTCTCTAACTCCCTGAGCTGCAACATTAAATCCAGAATCTCTACTTATTGATATATATTAATAAATTCAGCCTATCCAACTTTGCATTCCTTCTACTATTATCTAAAGCCCTTAATATCCATTCCCACACATATTTCCCTGGATTTCTGTATGTATAAATTGGAAAAGTAGTTCTTTCAGAGTGCAGCACTCTTCTTCATGGTCATACTTTGTACCTCAACTTTCAGGGCCTACTGGGAAATGAGTCTAGTTCAAGGTCTAAAAGCAAAAAGGGGTACTAAGGCAGATCAGCAGTGTTTTGCAAGGCAGCTGATTCATGGGAGGTCACTGCAGTCTCCTAAGGCATATCAGCCTTACTCCCCTGAGGTAGAGGTGCAACAGCTGCTTCTACTGGCAAAGAAGACTCAGAATTATTAGAAGTTCCATGTCCCCAGCCTCATAAGGATCTTTCCATTTGGGCCCATTCCAGTTTTCAGGATTCCATTCCTTCCCAATCAATGCCCTTACCTTACCAGCAAACACCCTGTAAGGTTGGGAATTCAATTCGTGTTATAATTAAGCACTAGCAGGATGAGACCCTAGGTCTGATTTTCAGCAACCTCTGTGGCTCTAGGAGATAAAGGTTTCTTTCAGAGCAGACATAGAAACTTTCAGGTCATTTATGTGGGGCTTAAACTGGAAATTCAAATCCTTGAGCTCATCTTTTTCTTTCCCCACTTTTTCCAACACAATTAGGAGCAGCCAGATAATCTCGCTGTATGTGTTAGTTTGACAAAAATGTGCTAAGGTACCAAATACTTGGTCACCCAAAAGCCTGCCTTCTCTAAGTATTTGTTTAGAAGAATCCAAGATAATATTTTGCATATCTTTATTGCCACAGCATACCGTGAACTATCAGTGCTCTCTTTACTACTGGAAATACAGTCATTAGCAACTTTATATCTAGTCAGATCAGACAACCAATTCCAGAAATCCCAGCGTCAATTCAGAATCCTTTTTACTACTCTTCCTTTTGCACACAAAGCCCCAACCATACTGACCTTCTTGCTGGTCTATGAACACAACAGACACATTCCTCCATTAGGATCTTAGTTGTTCCTTATGCTGAAACTGCTCTTTGCCAGATATTGGCTTGGCTAACTCCTTCATTTCTTCCATGTTCTTGTTCTAACTTCTCCTTGATGAACCTGCCCACCCCATTTAATAAGGCAATCCACCAAAGTCCCCCTACTTGTTCTATTTTTCTTTTTCCATAATATGTATGGATTTCTAACATAATGTTACATATTTTGTTTCATATATATTATTTTTGTTGTTATTGTTTCTTGTTTATGTCTCTCTTCAGTAAATACAAGCTGTGATCTTTGCCTATTTTGTTTAACAATGTATCCTAAGATACTTGTTAAATAAATTACAAATCAGATTTCTGCTTCTGTAACTTAAATATAAGAAATATGAACTTTGTGTACATCACAAAGTGCACAACAATCAGGAAATGAATATGGAGTGAACTATAATAAATATGAGTTCCACTCAGAAACTTCAAAATCTCTCAAAACGTGTAGCCTCAATATCAGAGCAAATCATAGCAGGTGTAAGCCGAGGAAGTGGAAGCCAAAAAAATCATTTTATCCAACCCCCTGATTCTACTAAGGAAGACAATTAAGCCCAAGGAACTTAAGTGTATTGAAGAATGGTGAAAAGTTACCTAAGGGCAAAACTAAGATTAGAATCAAATCTTCTAATTACCAACACTATATTCTTTCTATTTTCTCAAATCGACAAATTCACTGCTCAAGCAGGACTTATAACAATCAAATAAAAGGATGAAAGAAGAAATTTCCAACATTATTGAGTATTTTAAAATGTAGGGCTTTGAAATTTAAGCTTGCAGTTTCTAATTTCACCAAATTGAAATCCTATAATCTGGTATATTTGTTTCTCAGAAACAGCACAGATGACTGAGGTTTAGCATCTCTGTATGTAAAACTCTATTAGAGGAGAGGGACGCCTTACTGAATCTAAATTTACAATCATATGGAACTAAATTATTGGCCTTTGCCAGTCCATGGGAATTTCATTTTCAGAACTGAAATGAGCTTAGTAAAAGTTACTACTGACAGAGGGAAAAATTGTATCAACTAATGATATAAAGGAAGTAGAAGTTGTCACTATAAGGGAATATCTCCTTAGTCCACCTTGCTATTGAATAGTTTCAAAGAACTTTTTTCTATATAAATGACCAGGGAATTAATTTAGCCAGGAGAAAAGCATCTGTTAATTGTGGTTATGCTTCTACAGACTAAATTTTGCCAATGGAGTGTAACTCTCCCACAGAGTTTTATAGAATGAGAATCTGGGTCAGTGTTTTATATGACTGGCTTCTCCTAACAAAGTAATGTGATACTCCCACTTTGCTGAAACTGAAGACCAAGAAGTTATAATTTTGTAGTAGCGTTTATAATTTTCTTTCCCAGGCATTTTGCTCTTTTGGTCTTGTGATTCTTTCCCCACTTTAATGTTATGGCTAATTGAGATATATTTCTATCTGATGAAGGCTGAATGAATCTTCCCTGGTAAAAATTTAATACATTTATAGCTAATAATGTCCATATATTTAATTCCCACTTCACTGGTAATGAATTAGTTATTAGGTTTTCCATATGAATTGGCAACAAAAAGTTCATAAAACTAATCATTTAAAGGTCAATGTTTATATAGTTTAAAAAAATAGAATGTAGACAGCCAGTTTAATTCTCTGCTTACATCAATTAAAGAAATATTCTTATACTCAGAAACCACTAAAAGTCTATTCTTCAGAATAATATTAGAATTTGAGTATCATCTGTAAATTCTCTCACACTAAAATTAATTATATTAGTATTAAATTGATTTATTAAAACTTGAAATGTTAGAGTAAGAAGACATGAAGAATCTTTTAAACTCTAGTATCAGACTGTTCTCACTTTCAAAAAACATTGCCTCATGTATTCAATGTAATTTGGTTAACTAACTAAAATGGTAGAATTCTTTATCCCCATTATTGCATGAACATGTTAAACTATCTCTCTGGGAGTAAAAACATAGTTTATGACAGTCACTTTCTAAATTTTAAAGACTAGTAACTTATTTTCCCAGCGGTATGCATTTTTTATTTGAAAAACTTGACTTCCACTCCAGGTACCTCAAAGCTTATTTAAATGCAAATAGTATTCTGAAATACTTTCCCTCAACATACAATTCTCAATTGGAGACATAAGTAGTTTAATTTTTTAAAAAACTGATAAGCAATTTATTAGCCAGAGATTTTTGTTAAGTTCATGACTTACCTGAAACTACTTTAATTCAAATATATGTCACAAAATATAAATTAAAATAATGTAATACATCGAAAGGACAGTGATACAATGACTCACCAAACTGCCAAAAACCTGAACATGGTTTTATTCTCAGCCTTATGGCAAGTTTCTTCTTTATGCCAGGAGCCTCAATGAATAATCAGTAACATTCTAGGAAGAAAGTAGATGCAAAAATATTGCAGAATATTGTGGGACTCCTCAAGAAAAAAAAAATCTCTAATGTTTTTGAATCATGCATGAATTATGCATATAACAATGATAGAATTCTGTTAAAACTTTAAAAGCTTGAAAGTTTCCCCAACCACATTTTCTCCTAGGATCAACAATGAAGAGGTCTACATTTAATATAAAAATTCTCCTAAATTCACATACTGGGTTTCTGTATTATTTAAATTCTTAGTTCTTAAAAAAGGGGGGAAACCTTCTCTGTCTTTCTCTTTAATAGAGTCAATTATTCTAAAAAAGTAAAAATAATAAAAACATGTCAGCATAACCAAATCAGCTTTCAGTTTTGCCTCTAAAATTTAAAAGAAGCTTTAGCAGCATGAGAAAATAGTATAAGTTCTGACTATGTGCTTTCTATCTCTCTGTTTCTATGTTCTGGAAGTGAAAATGCTAAGATGGCCCACTGCAGACTAGAAACATAGAACATACTTCCATTCCAAAAAGATGGTACCGAAAGTATATCTTTAAAAAATAGACGTCTACAAACCTGCGTCATCTGGTCAACCCTGCATTGCAGCATTTCACACAGAGTGCAATTTATTCTTTAAATTGAATAACAGTCTCACAAAAGAATAACACTATAAAAATAAACAATACCGCTGCCCTGTAGGACCTCAATATTTCTTGCTAAGAGCAAGTACAAAAAGAGAGAACAGAAACTCACAACTAGAGTGGGAAATAATTTTTAAAGTATGTATTTCTCCATAAATGAGTAGCAAGAAAACAGAGAAAGAAAATCACCTCAACAAACTGTTTCAATGAGGAACTATCAAGTTATATGATAAGCAAAAATTTTCAGGACAATAAGCCCACTATTTTCATAACAAAGGAGACTTGGTGCTCAGGATCTTTAGGACAATAAGGAGAGGAGCAAATATTTAAAGATTTCTACATTTTAAAAAATTTTAATTGTTTAAAAAAGGAAGTATTATGGCCCACAACACAGGGAAAAAGCAATCACCAAGTTATAGAGTGTTTTCCATTTCATTAAGCTTGATGGTACCCTCAATAATGGTCAACTAAGGCTCTACATTTGGAACTAATGATTATATATTACTGTTAACTTTAGATAATAATAGCAATAGCTAACACTTATTAAATGCTTACAATGGCCAGGTGGATGCTGTTCTAAGTAGTAAGTTTTTAGTTCATGTAAATCCTCACAAAATAACTTATCTTACCTATTTTATAAATGAGATAATAAAGGCATAGAGAATTTAAATGATTTATCCAAATCATATAGCTAGTAACAGAACCAATAACTGAACCCACTTAGGCTGACTCCCAGGTCCAACTACTTAAACAAAATTCAATATGTCTTAGGAAGCTTAATGAAGTCAAAGGAGCTTGGATAGTAGCAACAGAAGCCTAAAACAGATTTTAACTTTTATAGTCAATTCCATTTATTTTTTTCTTTTATGATCTTGTATATTACTTTTTTCTTCTATTATATTTTAAGCTCAGAAAACAGCTCCACTTGCAAAGATTGGAGAATATTCATTTTACTCAAGGCCATAAATGACACTACCAAATCCTCCAACATCTTCTTTTATTCTGATCACTCTCCCTGTCTGTACTTTGGGTGATTCATCTGGGTACAGAATTACCCTGAACATTACTGAAATTATTTGGCCAGGAGCCTGAGACCCTGGTTCATTCTTGCCAGTTTAAGAGCTGTACCAATCTCCGCAATCCCCCAGCTCTTTGTGGGGTGCACATCAATTAGGTAAGATACCTAGAAGTATGAGTCACTTGGCTGATGCTGACTTGATATAAATAGATTGCCAAATATTTCTCCAGCAATGATGGGTTTGTTCAGGATCAGCAGAGAATTGCAATTTGGGGTCTGAAATCATGGTGAGCCACATGAAAGTACCGGCATGGCAAGGGAAGGAGAACGCTTCCCTTGGCATAGAGAGGAAGAGGAAGTTGGGAGGGCAACAGTAAACAAACAAAGAGTCCATGACTTCATTGACTGAGTCCTTACCGGGGAAAAAGAGGTGACTTTCTTCTTCCTGTTGGGATCTGCTACCATCACAGGGTGTGAGGGCTCCCTCTTTTGTGCTCTCAACTCTATTTAATTTAGATTTCTGTTTACTAATTTTTTTACACTGACTCGATTGCTCATTGCCCTGTCATACTAACCTAATTCTGTGACTTCTCAACACTGAAGTAGGACAAACTGAACTCTATAAAACACTATGCCTAGCCTAACTGAATGCCTAATACCTGCCTAAATTTGGAAGATGGGCAGCTACTGAAGCCCAGCTATTTCTCTTTCTGTATCAACCTGTGTTGCTGAGAAGTCTCATGAGCTAACACAAAGTATGAAAGTCATGACAGGGTGTCCAGTTCCACATATAAGGAGATAAGAAGTTGCCACATTGTCCTAATAACAAGTAAAAAGCTGAACAGACTGAAAAATCAACAACTCTTCTGGATTCTTGGATTCGTAAGACAGATGAGGACACAGGGCAAACCACTGACCCCAAAACTGGGGAGACAGACAAATACAGGAAGTCTCAGCTTACTGGAACCATTCAAAACCACCTCAGGAACCAGTGCTGGACTAGGAAAACTTGAACCTTTATTGACAAATTGCTGGAGGCTCAGTGCAGACAAGTCTGAGAGTTAAAAACTCCAGGGGGACCCACTTATAGGAAGCCCCCACGCTTTTGAGAGTTTTACTTCCAGGAGCTCAACCAAGTTCTCACAGTAAATATCAGAGAAAAATTCCCCCATGCTTCTGGGAAAAGGAACCATTTTGAAATATTCAAGAGCACTGTGTTCTCAATAAGGCCTGACTTCAGGAAAAATTTTTAACCAGAACCTAACCTGATGGGGTTTTATCAAAACCTAACTGACCTGTAGTTTGGGAAATACCCAACTCTAGCCCACTCTAGCCATCCTTTTTCACCTAAGAGGGGAGAAAAAATACTGAGAAACATTTGTGAAGTCCACAGTCTAGAGTCATAAATAGGATCACTAAAAGTGATGGTCTATCTTTCCCTCATTTTGTGATACTTTTTTCAGCCTTTACAAATACAATAAATTTATTAGAAAGCTAACAAGAAATGGAGGAAAAGATCTTTTGTATTAGTGTGTGAGTGTGCGTATTGTGTTTGTGTCTCAGAGGGTTGGGATGAAGTGAGGAAAAGACATTAGAATAAAGCTATATAGAAGAACACGTAGTTAGCTAAGAAGGAAATGAAAAGTGATACTAAATCTAACACTCAAGTAGATAAAGCTTCAAACATCTTCACAGGAAATAAATGAATAGTGCTAATAGCTGGATCCAATTTATAAGGCCCTAAACGGATATTATAGGAGGAAGAGAGATAATTAATCTTCAGCTAGAACAATAAAAGCTCAGCTGCAGCATTATCACAGTGCCACATTCCAAGAGTCTGGAGGTGCGTTGCCTTCCAATGTATTAATCAAAGACTATCCAGAATTAGGATGCTTAATTATTTACAAGGATTCTTTGTATTTTTTAATCTCTGCATGAAGCCACTGATTACTGTACATAAAAAGTTTTCCTTTCTTATTATATACTGCATTGAGACTATAACAGGAATATTAACAGTCTCTGAGCATGGAAATGGAGATACTTGATTTCAAAATTATTTGACAAAACTATAGTTTTCATGATTATTTGATAGATTAGATATCTGATTCCAAATTTAATAAAGCTATAGATTTTGGTGATTCCTTGAGTACTTGCTCTATATTTTTTAGATCTTATAATTTAAAACAAATAGTTGCTTTATTCCACTTTCAATTGATTAAAATAAAAAAGTTAAAATCACAATACTTAAAGGCAGGAAAAATATGACCAAACATTAATTCCATTTTTTGCAGGAGATTATTTCAAGCATGAGTAACATTCGTAACAAAGAAAGTTTTGTGCAATCTATGTCACTTTACCAGTGCATCAAATGGAATGGGAAAGTGAAAGCTCTTAACGTTAATATAAGCACATTCTGTACCTTGAAATATTGAACAAGTTTATTCTTAGAAGCTTTGCGAATAAACCTCTATCATTATCAAAATGACATTGGTTGGTCACTTTTGCAATGAACAAGTTTTAAAAACAGGGGTGTCCTTTTTTCTGCCTCTCTAACACTTACACTTTCTCATCCAGTTTCAAAAGACTTTGTCCAAAGTCTCTAAAATCTTCCACTCCTTTCTATTACCTTGACTCTGCCCCTAGTGTATGTCACAAGTATGATTACATTTGTCTTTTAACTGTCTCCTTAACTCCAACTCTTTCTCAGATTTATTTTACAACAGTCAAGAGGTTCTTATCATATGTAGATTGATCATGCCATACTCTTATCTATAAATCTTCAAGGTTTTCTCTTTACCCTAAAGTACAAGCCCCTTAGCAGAGCAGTCACAACTTGCCATGGGTGGGCCCCATTTACCTATCCAGTTGTACCTCCTAATGCCATTCTCTCATCTGTGATTTATTTCAGTCAAGCTACAAAATGTTTCTTGAAATACTCTGCAGATGTTTGCCTTTACTCACCCTTCTTTCTTTATAGAAGTCCTTTGCGCCTCCCACCTGCATTACTCTTGGAAAACCTGCACTGTGCTTTCAAGACCTGCTCTTTATCTGATTCCTACTACCTACCCAGAGTCAGCCCCTTACCTGAAGTGCCATCATATCAACAGATACTGCATTATAGTTACTTTACATGCCTTCTCCCTTGTTCTCCTATGCCGAAAAACAAAAACTGTGTTTAGCACATTGTAGGTATTCAATAAACACATGCTACATTAATTAATGAATTCTACCTTATTAGTAGATCAGCATGCCCCAAATACCGGTAGGCTGACCTGCCAATGACCTTTTCACTTTTGTACTCACAGGTCCACCTCTGACAGGCTCACCATTTTCTTATTCTTCTCCCCATGACAGACTCTATTCTAATCCATATTTTTACTGAATAAAAGTAAATGGAGTAACATTTTGGTAAGAATATAAAGGAAAAGGTCATTACTTTTAAGAAGCAGTTATTAGAAGACAATTCTCCAGGAATCTTTTGCATTTCTGCACAACTTGCAAACAAAGGTACTTATTGTCCTTTTGTTCCAAACCACCTTTTCAAGTATGTTTTCATAGAAAACAGCCTTGGAAGATAGTACCTCCCTTCAAAGAAGAATGCAGGTTTGTAATTGTCCAGTATAAAAAAGATAATGGGTTCCTCCAGGTAAAAGATTGGTCAGATGTGCTTGTAGCTCATTATAAAAGATTCAGCTTCCCGAAGCTCAGTGTTCCTCAGCTGTGGCATAGATCAAACCCATGTGCCTTGGTGGGGTGGGGAGCAAGGTGCACCACTGCAAACATGAGGCTCGTGTTTCCTGCTATGCTGTGAGTAATAAAGTCCTTAGTTCCTGACTTGGAATCTCATGTGCTCCTCCAGCTTCCATGAAAGTATGCTAGGCTAACTTATTAGTTTGCAAATACATTTCATCAATGAGTTTGGGATGCTGACAGAGGCATGACTTCCTGGAAGAAAAAGAATAAGGCCTCATGGGCCTGTTTAGAAACATGAGAAGACTCCCTGGAATGTGGAGAGCCAAGAAGTGTGGGGTTGGGGAGGGAGGAAGTGTCTCCAACTGTCCTACCCATTAATGAATATTTAGAGTGATTGATGAAAGGTAGGATTGATTCAAGCTGTTCCAATAGTGATGTGATGCTTGGTCACTCTCCTCCAGGCAAGAGAGGTAAGGATTTTATCATAACAAAACAGCAGAAAGCATCAAAACTCTGGTCAAAAGGCAATATGGCTGTAGCTATGAGTCAAGGAGTCCCTCAACCTGAAATAGATGGTGTCAGTAATGATGAGCTTGCCACCTGAAACAAATATTGGGTAGGTCAAAAATATTAAAGGTCTTTTCAGTTGAGCCATGTGCAGTTCAAGGACCACTTGAAACTAAAAGTAGATGTGCCATGCTTACTGGTGTGGAGTCATTCTCTCCCTCCATGAATTCTACCCTTCTATCCTTCCCTCCTTCCTCTACCTTAATCTCAGTTGCTTTATGGCAGAAGATGATTAGGGGTGGGCTGAGGCTGTCCCTTCTTCATCACGTACCTAAAATCATATGCACCTATACAAGCACACTTCAGTGATGGGAGAAACTCAAACTTTTATGACTCTGTTGCTTATAGGCACCCAACTCACCATCCTACCCAGTTCTGCAGAACAAGAAGATAACCAAATTCAACCATTGCTATTTGGATGGGGTTCATAGTGAGGGGGGGAAATCTTTGTAGATTTTGTAGGTGAATCCTTTGGGACCAATTCCAAGTACTGTTGATGCCTCAACATCTGAATGTACAGTAGGATTGATGTGTTATATTCTTGTACTTCATCATTCCTTAAGTGCCATATGGGGGTTCCCTCAATCAGGGAAGAACCAAATGTAAAGAAATGTTAGTGGGACAAACTCCCCTGAAACTTTCTACCAGTGGATGGGTCAGGAATTAGCATGCATGCCTTTCCCGTCTAATGTCCAAAGCTTTCACTATACTGATGATGTCCCGTTGGCTGGCAAGTCAAAAGCCCAATCTCAATGACCCTTAATGTAGTATTTTCATACCTCTTCAGCAGGAGTGGCTAATAAGTTCTGATAAAAACATGTACCTGCATGCAAAGTAGTTTCTTGGGAGTATTTAGATAGACTCACAATACTCAGTGCCTTCAAAAATCACCTTCTTGGTGACTGCCAAGCCAAAATGGGGTCTAGGAGATTCAAATTAATTCAGGTCCAGCCCCTTAGATCTCTTGTTGACTTGACATGGTCTTAGATCTTAAGGATAATGACCATTTAGTAGTCCATTGCTTACTGAGTCCTCCTACAGTAATCCACACAGGCCAAAGTGGGGAGCATAATAGGTATCTGTAAGTTTTATAGAAATGCCCTTACTCTTGTAACTAATCTTTTTGGACAAAAGGACTGGGTGTTAGAGGGGGATGATAAGATAAAGGTGAGGTTATAGCTATTGAAACAGACACACTGATTGTGTGGATAAGAATGAAGAGCAACAATCCTGGCGCCTGAGGAGGCAACACCCAGGATGCCAGGAAGAATGGGGAAGGGAGGCAACTTAATGATCATTCTCTTTCAGAACGCCCTGTGGAATCTTCTGCATGAAAGAAAGTGCCCCAGTGCAACTCTTCAAAACTTAACTTTAGTGCCTTAAAGTCAACTGAATCCCGGGTCAGCCAGCATCCTGTTCCAGATGAGTCTGACTGTGATTTGATTGCCATTTCTCTTAATGTTCTCAAGATGTCTATCTGAAAGGGCATTGGATGGTCCTAACTCCCAAACTACCTCTGATGTCTCTCCCCACCCTGATTCCCAGTCATTCTCTTGGGCAGAGGAATATCAACCAGCTGGTAGTGTGGAAAAAGTGATAGTCCCTCTAAAAATAAGGAATAGAGTCAATTATTCAAACTGAACTTAGAAGGCTACAGTTTACAATCCAGCCAGGTGGCTACACTGGAAGCACTCTCAATCTGTGCCTCCTGACTGATGTAGGTTCTGTTTGAGGGGCACCATTAACTATAAACAACACTCTTTTTCCAGAGGCACCTTCAAGATGGTATTTTTATGAGGAAACCAGTCACTACCATGGCTCGCTCCCAAAAACATGGTTGCTTAAACCTCAGTGATGATCACAAGGGACCTTCAGTGTTTAAGGAAACACTATCTCAGACCTGGAAGGCATTCAGGTCAGCCCCAACTCACTGACCAGTGTTGATACGAACATGAGACTCGGCCTAGATTTCTCCCTTGAAGAACAAAGTGGAGACTGGGCAATCTCTAATACGTTTTTCTGCACCTGGCTTAATTCCCCAAGCCAAGTGGAAAGCTCAATACAGAAACTTAAGGAGAAACCATCTGGCTTTCTAAGGGACACCCTAATTGTCAATGGAGGCATGGCATGGTTGAGGTAAATAGTGCATGTTAGCCCCATCTTTCTGCTTGGAGTCTTGTTGGGAATATCCTTAATTAAATGTTGTATGAGAGAAACCAGATAGATATGGTCCCAGTTTCTATCAGTTAGATTAACTAGAGTGTTGTCCTCTTGCGAATATATGCCATAACAAAGTCGATGCAGAAACAAGGAATTGCAATTATTTGGAGACAATTCTCCATGGATATCTCATATCTCTGTACATTTTATGAGCAAGGACACTAACTACCACTAACTACACTTTATTCTGAATTCTTTTCATGGATGTCTGCATAGCAAATAGCCTTGTCAGATAGAGATAATGTGTCTTCCTCCAAGATAGAGTAAACAAACCCTCTAGTATAATAAAGATAACATCTCCTACAGGGCAGTGGTTGGACAGGTCTGCCTGCAGCTTGTTATAAAATACTGGAGTTCGTTAAGCTTGGGGTTCCTCAGCTACGATCCAAACCTACTACATTCACAGCATCCACTCATGCCCTTCTGCATCTCCCTACCGTGAGACCTGGGGGACAAGGGGACTGATACACACATGAAGCTCATGCTGCTTGCTGTGCTGGGAGTAACAAGTCCTTTGTCTCTGACACAGAAGTCTCATGTTTTCTGCCAGAATTCATAAAACTGTAGCAGGCTAACTCTTGAGCTTTCAAGTAAAGTAAAACCTCTCTCAGACCCTTTAAAATTCTTGATAGTGGGTCAGCATTTGCAAAGCAAATTTGTGTAGATAGCATGAGAAATGGGGGAAGTCCAGAATGAGAAAAAAAACTGCATATCATTTCCATAGTTGTTCATTGTTAATTCATGCATTTTTTCCTCATGGATAAATTTCCCATCTCAATTAAGCAGAGACATATAGAAGAACATAGTTATCATTATTTAGCCTCCAACTGAAAAAAAACAATACACATATTTTCTTACTTAACTTGCAACTTAATTTAGACAGGCAGGCCTTCACTTCATATGTGCAATTTGAGAAATTAATATTTTTCAATCAAAATATTAAGATATTAAATAACAGAGTAGGAATTGTTTTAAAAAAAACTTTTTAGAAGTTATCTTTAAGGTGGGTTATAATTCTTAGCCTACTGCTTTGCCAGCTGAGCTGAACAAAACATGTGTCTATAATGAACCGTTCATACAATTCCAGAAATACTAGAAAAGGAAATACTGTAAGTAGCATCCAGTCCCATGGCAATTATACTGAACCTCGTGAGTTCTGTAGATTTTTGCATTATGTGCAAAGATATGATCATTTAAATTGTTCTCTCTAGGTATGTGCCTGCTTTGAGGATATGAATAAACCAGTATATAATATGAGTAATTAAAGACTGTTATGCTTTAAGATCATCCATGAAATTATTTATAAAACTTTTATAATCTGTATCTTTCCTATAATTGTTGCCAGTTGAAAATGTACTTCATCCTTTCTAGAATGGATAGCAGAAATATATACTCTGGGACATTTGAGTATAAAGGCCCAAAGGGGACATAGGCCTTGGGAACAGCTGTTTTGGGGGCCTGACTTCTTGTAAATATTAAATCTAATTTTTCCCAATTACAGCCAGCACATATGGATGTAATACTAGTAGGGGCATCTCATTTAAAAACATCAATATAGTTAATATATTTGGGTTCACTTAAAGTTTATAGTCAGAACAACATAAGGACAAGGATACAAACTTATAGTGTCTGCTAGTTGGCAAACATCCAAGTAAGATAACTCAGTTGGTTGCTGTTTATGTCTCAGAAGAGTTTTATAATTGATGCTTATTGTTACACAATAGAATCAGAAATATTCCACAAATAATGTTTAAAGAATATTTTAAAACACAGAACTAAGATATCATTATATATTCTTATGAAAATGCTTCATTATTTTAATTAAATCAACATTATAAAATTATTTCACTACTTATACACCTACTAAATTTACATATACAAAAATGATAATATTCAAAACTCAGAACTTTTAAGCTTGGTATTAGTTATAAAGTTCTGAAGGATTATTTTGCCATAACATTATAATTGAGGGTTCTTTCTTTCAATAAAATTCATGAATTTTAAAGTAAAAATTATTGTCACCAGATGTGTATGTTTGCAGTAGATTTGTAAGGTAAAGCTCAAATTCACTTGATTAATGGGTATCTGTTTATGAAGTCAAGGGTTCAATGAACGACTCCATCATTTTTAACCTGATTATAGGTAGATCTAACGGGTTGTTGAAACTTCTGTAAGAAAAAGAGGATAAAAGGGAGGGAGGGAGGGATGAACTTCAGGAGGGAGGGAGGAAAGGAAGAGAAAGAGAGAGAGGCAAGGGAGGGAGGGAGGCAGAAACAGAAAGGAAGGAAAAAGAGAAGGAATGGAGGGAAGGAAGAAAGGGGGGAGAGAAAGAGAGAAAGAAAAAGAGAGAGAGGAAGGAAGGAAGGAAGGAAGGAAGGAAGGAAAGGAAAGAAGGCAGGCTGAGGTGAAAGAAATACAAAAAAGCTATACGCAGTCATCCACCAATTAGGGCATATTATTTAATATTTACCCTTTCAGTTCACTAAATGATAACTAGAATCAGACTGTGCAAATAACCTACCTTCCATCAGAAAGCAATATACTTAAGCAGAAATGTTTAACTTTATGTTTAATTATCCATGTCTACATTTCTAAATGGCATGAAAGTTCAGGTGTGCGGATAATAAAGGGAAAAAGGTTTCCCAAATGAGAACATGAGAGGACTTGAATATGTTCCAAACAACTATTGTCTATGGAACCTGAGTGTTTGATTCAAATTCCTTGCTAATGTTAAAGACTGAGTTATAGTATCTATGGTCCTCATTTTGACATTCAGACATGCAAGAAAGAATACAGTCTGCCCACTCCTTGAAAGCAAACATTTCTTCCTCTCATCTTTAATGTCAGAGGAAATCTGTATCCCTTTTGTGGCTCTTATCATTTCCTGCTGTCATTATAGTTATTTACAATATCTTCCCTCTATCAGTACCCTCCTTGGGCATCTGATTCATCTCTGTATCATCATACTGCCAGCACAGGCCTTGCACAGAAATGTCTGTGATATGAAGGAATGGAAAAAAGAATAACTCTTTTATACATTTCACACTTTGTAGGTGGGGCCAGGGTTGTCAATTCTACAAGCCTAATCCAGAACTTAATTTGTCCTTAAGTCTGGGCATAATTCTGAATGTCATGATCAGTCACCACTGTTGACTAGAAGCTTCAGGACAATAGTTAAGAGAATGAGCGCTGTAGCCTACTTCTACCTGTGGAAACTTTTGCAAGTTACTGAAGTTCTCCATGCCTTAGTATCCTCACTACATGATTTTTGTGAGATTTAAATAAATTAGTCCAAATAAGGCAATTAGAAAATTGCCTGAAACATAGAAAGCCTTGACATATGTCAGCTATCATCATTATCACTGGTTTGTAATTTCTATACCAAACACAGACCTATTAAATACACAAAGTTGAAAAGTACCCACAGGCTTTCTCTCTATTGATAAAAGGAGACAAAATCTCCCTAGAACATAGGAAAGACTCAATATCCATTTTTGTAAATTTCAACTTTTTTGAGGTATAATTGACAAATAAAATTGTAAGACATTTAAAGTGTATATGGTGGTGATTTGATGTAGTTATACATTGTGAAAGGATCCCTTCCATCTAATTAACTTACATATCTATCACCTCACATACATATCTTTTTTTTTTTTTTTTTTTTTTGCGGTACACGGGCCTCTCACTGTTGTGGCCTCTCCCGTTGTGAAGCACAGGCTCCGGACACACAGGCTCAGCAGCCATGGCTCACGGGCCTAGCCGCTCCACGGCATGTGGGATCTTCCCGGACCAGGGCACGAACCCATGTTCCCTGCATCAGCAGGCGGACTCTCAACCACTGCGCCACCAGGGAAGCCCTACATATCTTTTTTGTGTGTGAAAGCATTTGTTTTTTTCTCTCAGCAAATTTCAATTATACAATACAGTGTTATCAACTATAGTTACTATGTTTTACACTAGATCCTTCAGACTTAATTTCACGTGACCTAAAATGACCCAGAAAAGGGGGGGGGGGGGGGTATTTCACTTTTCTCAGTCAAGTGTCTTTACCTAAACTTCCTAAAATTGACCAGTCAGGGGCTTCCCTGGTGGCGCAGTGGTTGAGAGTCCGCCTGCCGATGCAGGGGACACGGGTTCGTGCCCCGGTCCGGGAGGATCCCACGTGCCGCGGAGCGGCTGGGCCTGTGAGCCATGGCCGCTAAGCCTGCGCGTCCGGAGCTTGTGCTCCACAACGGGAGAGGCCACAACAGTGAAAGGCCCTAGTACTGCAAAAAAAAAAAAAAAAAAAAAAAAAAAAATTGACCAGTCAGATATCAGTTTCAAAATCTCCCTCGACAACATTTCCATGAAATTTTCCTCCTGCCTAGGCCTGGAGATACTTCTCAATTAGTAACCACTAACTCCATTTAATGAGAAAAGTAGATTTCTCACAAGTTTCTGTAGTATACCTCACTCCATGAAGTTGATTAGAGCAAGTTTCAGGTCTGAAAATAGTTTTCATCATTCATTTTCCAGCATGGATTCAAACATATGCTTTCCTTCCAGAAGCAAGCTGGAAAAGATAGTGATTCATGACATTTGATTAATTAAATCCTCTTGTTAAATATGTTCCTGGCAGCAGCATTATGATGGATATTTATATACGGATATTTATCCTTAATCTCATGTTTTGACCTTTAACAGACCACGCCCCTCCAAAAAACAATCCATTGTCTGATGGCCAAGATAGGCATGTTACACCTTGCAACTTGACCAGATTATCATTCTTGACATGCTCTGTCAGAGAAACCAGAAAAAAAGTTCAGTCTTGAGGAAGCAAGGGACTGATCTATGACGTATTCAAGAAATAAACAGCTCTACTACATTAACAGAATTCTAATATACCTCACCCAGGCTTACATGGAACTTGTAATGAGAGTACATTTAAGAGAAATTAACTCAAGATATGTAAATTGATTGAGGGCTGAACTGTACTGCAGTTGTTAGAATTAACTTCTCCCCTCTGAATCTTATATTGACATTTATACCATTTAAATAAGAATCCATAATAAGTCTCATATTAGAGGAAGGGATTCTATTAAGTGGAAGTAACCACATATGCATCCAACCAAATGCCAAGTAGAACAAGAAACAGATTTTAAATGGAAGTTAAAATTCATACATGTAATGAGTGATAATAATAGCTCATAGTTCTATAATTCTTTTCATTAACAAAGCCTTTTCAAATATCCTGTCTCACTCAGTCTTCAAAAAAATCCTTTAAAGAAAGATATTTATCTAGAGTTTAGGCCTGACATCCTAGGGATTGCTACTGCTGTTTGACAATGTTATTTTATGAGGTGGGAATTTTATCATGGCAACATTTAAGAATAATCACTGGAACTGAATTAGTCATTTTTAAATGTTCTAGGAAAGTCAGTTGAAGCTAAAGAACATTACATTCCCTCCTATTTTACCCTTTTAAAAACATGACTAATTTGCATGAGACCAGGTGGTCAATTTGCATAGATAGTTGTGCCACACTATGAAGTTTGGGGGGCAGGGAAGGGGAATGTGGGAAGAATAATGCAGTGTGTGCTTTTTTTTTAATCTTTGGTTTGCTAGCTCAGGCAGTATGAATGGATCAGTGGGGACCAAAAATCTCTTTGTTCATTTTCTGAAACCTTGGCCATTGTTCACATGAGCTATATCATATTTCTATTTTAGGAAACAATGAAGTAAACAATACTAGAATAAAATAATAAAAAATGGAAAGCTGAATACAGAAATATAGCATGGCTAAAATTATAGTTTTAACTAATCAGAAATTTTATTTTCTTGATATAGCATACTTATTTTATCCTTTTATTTAAAACCTACTATAATATTAAAATGTATCCATTGCAGAAACAATATTGATTACTTGCATCAAAAGTTGATAGTAATAAACATGAAAATACTTCAAGCTCCTTAAAATTAAGCTAATACAGTTGTTTTATCTTCATAAAACTGACATTAGGAAATGAGAGGTAAACTCTTCTTATATCAGACTTGCTGGATTAGAGAGAAATAAGTGCTATCATTTGTAGGGTTGACTCTGGTAAGAGACAGAACAGAACTTAAACCACTACAAAATGCCTCCCTTTTCCACTTAAAAATGGCAGTTGGTAAGAATGGGAAGCACTAGTGGAGACTGAAGTTATTTCAGTAATTAACCGTTACATTATGAAAGAGAAATCCCTGGTTATTCATGATCGGCATGGAGAGGAAGTCTGATCTCCCTGAATACAGAACAATTATAGAATCACTCTAAATATAAAATAACAAGATTCTTCCATTTATCTCCCTGATAGCCTGGGAGACAAGACACAAGAGATGGGTGCAAGTTCTCTTGAGGGAAGGAAAAAAGACCACATCAATCTGCAATGGGAGAGAGTCTCAGATGTGAAACTGCACGAAAGAAATTCCCTGTCATAAAGCATGGGCAAAGAATGGTTATTTAAGTAATGTCTGATGTTCAACTTTTTAGTTATTTCCTTTTTAGATTTGTAATTAACCCTCAGCATTCCTATCTAGTTAAAATCTCCTACATATAAAAAAAAAAAGCTGTTAGATGTGCATTGAAGAATGAAGACATACAAAAAGAGTGAAGAGACTGCTCAACATGGTCAAGAAGAAAGACAGGAGCAGGAACACAGAAGGCAGAGAAGGTCAACACTGTCTCTTCTTGCTACACTGGAAACCCTTGGAAATCATGTTAATGCACTGGAATTCCCAAAGTTAGCTGGGGTGGAAGTACAAGTTTTGTTTTGTTTTGTTTCCAATATTGAAAAATAATACTGTATATTAAAAGAGAGACTTGGAAAGTTGGAAAATAGTCCATTACATATGTAATTTTTATTTATATGCAAACTTTATTTATGCAATGTTCATTCAAAGTGTTATGGTATTTAATAAGCTGGTAACATAAGCTCTTTCTTATTGTTAATTTCTTTCCTTTATTTGTGTATCCTAGGAAGGGTGGCAGCCCACTGTACTAGAAAGGGTGGATAATCTCTGGCACATCAGTGGACAGCAATACGGCCTGGTTACCACTCTCTGTGATGTAGTTTCCTTGAGGTCAGGAGTTTTGTCTTCTTCCATACTATATCCCCAGCACCTTGCAGATATGTGATGAATGAAAATTTGTACTTCTCTCTGGCTCATTATTTAAAATCTTTCACATTAAACAACAACAACAACTTGTGTTAGCAGTACCTTAAAGAATGAAAGAATGCATAAAGAGTGATTTACTCAAAGGTTCAAAATAATAAATCCTGAAAACTTATTCTAAAATGGGGACTCTTTACACTAGATTTTAAGGTAGTTTCAGTTCTGATAAGCAATTATACAGAAAAGCAACTTTAACTTTTAATTGATTTGTATCTGAAACTGTAAATTTTTTTCCTATAAATCATTCTCCAGATTAATGTCATTTTGAGCATTAACTGTATCTGATGAAAGTGGAATTCTTATTGTTTGGGAGTTTTAAGAATAATTTTGATGTAATGATTATTTCACTGTCAACATACTATCTTTATATTTCCTATGTGCATATACAATTATTCTCCAAATGTCACAGATCTGAACACTTGATTGAAAGACAAAATTGCTTTTTAAAATGTTAAAAGTAAATTTCCTGTCTAATCAAACATTCTTAATATATACATTAATCTGTGTCATGATTTCTACTCACACATGCCTACTTGCACCTCCATATTCTAAGGAAATGTGTTTTAAGAAAATATACATAGGCTTCTGTAGTAGCACAGCTCCTTGCTAATGTTACATCTCATGTTACAATCTGAAACAAATAAAATTACATGGTTTGTGAGTTGTAGCAGGATGGATGCCTATTTTTTCCCCTACAGTCCAGCTGTTTAACAAATTTTACTTTTATGGACACTTTTACTTGATCCAATGCTCCTAGCTAGTATTGTATTCTACTCCTTCAAAGAATGTCTCTAATGTTATGCATCCACTGTTTTTCCATTTTCTTTATTTTCACTTCCCTATCTTATGCCATTCTCTCTAGTAACTTTAACAGCCTAGCATTACACTCTTTATTCTTTAAATTTTTATAATTAGAATTCTACCACTAAGAGGATTTGGGAAAATGGTGGTGGCAGAGGCAGAGTTTTTGAATCTCTCCAAATCTCCTAATAAAAACAGAACTGTGTGAGAAGAAGTTGCTGAGAATGGAATAAACATGCAGTGCAGAAGCAATAGAAACAAGGAAAACTAAAGCTGAAATTAATGTCGGGGAGGGGAATAGAGACAGAAAATCTCAGAAAGCAAACCACCATATTTTCAACACTCTAGAAGTATTTTTAAATAAAAAAGCAGGAGAGGAAGTTCTGCAAAGCTAGGAAATCTATGCTAAACCACATCTTTTTGTTTTTTAATGGTAAAATGTGTGTTTTATTTTTATTAAAGAGACTAAAGAAAACATCTTTATATAAGAAACTACAACATAGATAGAACACATTATTTTTACTAATTGAATTCTATAATACTGATGGTCTTCTGCTAACACAGAGTGATAGAGTCTTAACAAGACGAAGTTAACATGAAGTATGATATGAATCAATGCTAATGGCAGTAGTAACCTTAAACCATGTCATAAAAAAAAAAAAAAGAAAGAAGAAGGAGGAGAAGGAGGAGGTTGGAATCCCGTGTAAGGCAATTTGAGCTTAGAATGATCCTGGAAGTTTAGAAATAGTGATTATGAGTAATTGAAAAGACTTCATTCAGGGCTTCCCTGGTGGCGCAGTGGTTGAGAGTCCGCCTGATGATACAGGGGACACGGGTTCGTGACCCGGTCCAGGAAGATCCCACATGCCGCGGAGTGGCTGGGCCTGTGAGCCATGGCTACCGAGCCTGAGAGTCCAGAGCCTGTGCTCCGCAGCGGGAGAGGCCACAACAGTGAGAGGCCCACATACCGCAAAAAAAAAATTTTTTTAAAAAGACTTCATTCAAACCACTTAGATTTAAGACTTATATTTAAATTCAGGAAAATTCATTTGTTAATTGCATTCAAGTAAATGAGGAAAGTAAATCTTTCTAAAAGGTAAGGAAAACTAATTTTATCAAAAATTGAGCAACACAGAAGGATCATAGTGAATTCTACACAAAAGTATTATAAGGAAAAAAAGAATAAGAAACAAAGTAATATCCCTAAAATGAAGAGAATGTAGCTGTAATACGAACTATAACAAATGTAAAATATAATTCACTATTTCTATAGTAGCTAAAGGATAGTAAAATGGTTATACAAGAAAAAATAACATAAATTTGAGTTAGAAAAGAATAAGAAATGAGGTAGAACTTTGGAAATAATTAAAAATAAAACAATCATTCAGAAATGAAAACTAAACTAAGAAAAATACATGAGCAATGAATATAACAGATAATGCCTTATTATAAATAGAAGATCAAAGGAAATGAAGTGATAAATAGGATTAAGAGAAAATGATGATTAGAGAAGATAAGATCCAAAAGACAACAGGCAATCCTGAAAAAGAAAATTTAAGGGTACAGGACAAATACTAAAAACTATATTCCAAGAAAACTTTTCAGAAACTTAAATAAAAATGTTTGTAACTACATATTCAAAAAGTGCACCTCATACCTGAGACTATCAAATATCAAACACCAAGATATATTCTAGTAATATTACTGGGCTTTAAAGAAAAAGAAAACTCTTCAGGAATTAAGGTAAAAGAAAAAGCAACAAACAAGCAACTAACAAAGGAAGGACATTTTGGTTACCATTAGACTTTTTGATGCAATGCTTTATGCCATAAGAAATGAAGTAACAAACATATTTATGCTACTCAAGGAAAGGAAACGTGAACTGAGGATTATATATCCAACAAAATCAACTTTCAAATATAAATTTGTCTGATATCAATATCAGATATCAGATAAAAATTCAAGGAATAATTTCCTTTGAACACTTTCTGAGGAATCAACTAGAAAACAGTTTCAAACAACCAAAATGACTAAGGAGATACTGAAATAAGCACTGACAGTAAACATTAAATATACAGTTACATGTAGAAATAAGAGTAATCAAAAGGCATAAAGTACAATACCTAATTTCTATATGCTCTGACAGTGTAGATATAGTATCACTATAAAAAAATGGGAAAATGAGGGAAACAAATGCAAAAAATTTTTTTAGCTATTTTTAGTCAGCTTACTTGGTAGTATTAATATTAATATTGTTATTCTAAGTAAATTATATATATATAATGTTGAGCAAAATAATTCAAATTCTATCATCCTCTTTGGATGAGGTCCTTAAGATTAATAATACTGAAAAAAAAAAAGGAAAGAAGAAGAAAAAAAAGAAAAACTGCTCACCTTAGGAAGATGGAAACAAAGAAACAAATTTTAAGAAAACTAGTATAAATTATCCTTAGCAAATTTTGGAGAAGTTTTACTTTCCTTCCTCACCCTGGGTTTACTCTGCTTTCGAAAAAACTAAAACTTTCTTATTTAGTTCTTACAGCAATCCTCTGAAATAGTTATTATTTCCATTTTACAGAGAGAAAAATGAAGCTCCAAGAGGCTAAAGTATCTGCACAAAATCTCACCACTACTAAGCTGAGCTACGGTTTAAATCCAATTATTTTGAGACAAAGTCCAATGTTCATTCTATCATGACACAAATGCACACAAGCACTAACAAAATACAAGAGGAAAAAATAGACTACTTTCCAAGTAATTCCAATAATTTCCACTGACTAGCACATTTTTTAAAATTTGTATTAAGGTGCAAAGTACATGGGAAAAGGCTAACAGGTCTTAAGTGTATAGCACAATGAATTTATGAATTTTGCATACACATCCATGTAATTTTTGATACAATATTAAACATCTTCAGTATCCCATATGCTCCCTCATTCCCCCCTCATGGTAAATATCCTCCCCAAAACTAACCTAACTTCTATCAAAAAAGGTATGTTTTCACTATTCATGAACTATATAAAAAATGGGATTATAAAGTTTGTTCCTTTTTGTGTCTGGCTCATTTTGTTCCACCTTGTGTCCCTGAGATTCATCCATATAGTTGCATCTGTGGAAATGTATCCATGTAGTTATTCTAGTTTGTTTTTTCCATGGATGTATTCTACTGTATGAATATGCCCCTAATATATTTATCCATTTTTCTGATGATAGAGATTCTAGTTGTTTCAGTTTGAGGCTGTTATGAATAAGGCTTTAATAAACATTCTTTTGGATTTATTATGATGACCATAAGCACTCATTTTTCTTGGGGATGTTCCCATGTCACAGTACAGGGATTTGCTTAGCTGTAGGTGAGACTAGTGTCTTTGTCTTTAAAACCTAAGCAATTCTCTGTTTGGCCCAAATTACTACACTCTCTTAAAGGCATTTGCCTTGCTTCCCATTGCAGGAAAACTTCAAGACAAGTAAGAAAGGCCTTGCTGTACTTTTTGCTGACTGCTTTTCCAGCCTGATCTATTGTCACTAATGACATTACACTTTACTCACTGGA
Source organism: Hyperoodon ampullatus (assembly GCF_949752795.1). Classification (NCBI taxonomy): domain Eukaryota; kingdom Metazoa; phylum Chordata; class Mammalia; order Artiodactyla; family Ziphiidae; genus Hyperoodon; species Hyperoodon ampullatus. The sequence goes on along the minus strand of NC_136918.1, from coordinate 104,089,004 downwards.
GACACAGAGCTGCTTAAAATCACCCATGCTGTTACCACATTCACATCCTAGCTAATGATGAACCTTCTGCTTAGAGAGTTGTGTTTTTTTTAGAGAGTTATTTTTTCCCTCAGTATTCACTTTGTTACATCCTACTCATCTCTAAAGATGTATTTATGTTTCTATTTCCTCCACCAGAATGTGAGCTCTTTCAGAACATTCTTCCATTCATCTTTTTAAAAAAATTGTATTAAAGTATAGTTGATTTACAATGTTGTGTTTAATTTCTGCTGTACAGCAGAGTGACTCAGTTACACACACATATATATACGCTTTTTCATATTCTTTTCCATTATGGCTTATCACAGGATATTGAATATAGTTCCCTGTGCTATGCAGTAGGACCTTGTTGTTTATCTATCCTATATGGAATAGCTTGCAACTGGTAATCCAAAACTCCCATTCCTTCCCTCCCCCAACTCCTTCCCCTTGGCAACTACAAGTCTGTTCTCTATATCTGTAAGTCTGTTTTTGTTTCATAGATATGTTCATTTGTGTCATATTTTAGATTTCACATAAGTGATATCATATGGTATTTGTCTTTCTCTTTCTGACTTACTTCGCTTGGTATGATAATCTCTAGTTCCATCCATGTTGCTGCAAATGGCATTATTTCATTCTTTTTAATGTCTGAGTAATATTCCATTGTATATATATATGTGTATATATATATATATACCCCATATCTTCTCTATCCATTCGTCTGTCAAGGGACATTTAGGTTGTTTCCATGTCTTGGCTATTGTAAATAGTGCTGCTATGCACACTGGGGTGCATGTATCTTTTCGAATTATAGTTTTGCCTTGGTATATCCCCAGGAGAGGGATTGCTGAATCATATTGCAACTCTATTTTTAGTTTTTTTGAGGAACCTCCAAACTGTTTTTCACAGTGGCTGCACCAATTTACATTCCCACCAACAGTGTAAGAGGGTTCTCTTTCTCCACACCCTCTCCAGCATTAATTATTTGTAGAGTTTTTAATGATGGCCATTCTGACTGGTGTGGGGTGGTACCTCATTGTAGTTTTGATTTGCATTTCTCTAATAATAAATGATGATGAGCACCTTTTCATGTGTCTATTGGCCAACTGTATGATTTCTTTGGAGAAATGTCTATTTACGATTACTGTGCATTTTTCGATTGGTTTTTTGTTGTTGTTGTTGTTGTTGAATTCTAGGAGCTCTTTGTATACTTTGGAAATTAAGCCCTTGTCAGTTGTGCCATTTACAAATATCTTCTCCCAGTCCATAGGATGTCCTTTCATTTTGTTTATGGTTTCCTTTGCTGTGCAAAAGCTTATAAATTTGATTAGGTCTCATTTGTTCATTTTTGCTTTTATTTCTATTGCCTTGGGACACTGACCTAAGAAAACACTGGTACAATTTATGTCAGAGAATGTTTTTCCTATGTTCTCTTCTACGAGTTTTATGGTGTCTTGTTTTATATTTAGGTCTTTAAGCCATTTTGAGTTTATTTTTGCATATGGTGTGAGGGTGTGTTCTAGTTTCACTGATTTACATGCAGCTGTCCAACTTTCCCAGTACCACTTGCTGAAAAGACTGTCTTTTCCCCATTGTGTGTTCTTGCCTGCTTTGTCAAAGGTTAACTGTCCATAGGTATGTGGGTTTATTTCTGGGCTCTCTATTCTGTTCCATTGATCCATATGTCTGTTTTTGTGTCAATACCACAGTGTTTTGATTACTGTAGCTTTGTAGTATTGTCTGAAGTTTGGGATGGTTATGCCTCCAGCTTTGTTCTTTTTCCTCAGGATTGCCTTGGCAATTCTGGGTCTTTTATGGTTTCATATAAATTTTAGGGTTATTTGTTCTAGTTTTGTGAAAAATGTCATGGGTGTTTTGATAGGTATTGCATTAAATCTGTAGATTGCTTTGGGTAGTGTGGCCATTGTAACAATATTAATTCTTCCAATCCAAGAGTATGGGATATCTTTCTATTTCTTTGAATCATCTTCAATTTCCTTTATTAATGTTTTGTAGCTCTCAGCATATAAGTCACCTCCCCAGTGAAGTTTATTCCTAAATATTTTTTGGATGCAATTTTAAAAGGTATTGTTTGTTTACATTCCCTTTCTGATATTTCACTGTTAGTGTAAAGAAACACAACCCATTTCTGTATGTTAATTTTGTATCCTGCTACCTTGCTCAATTCCTTTATCAGTTATAGTAGTTTTTGTGTGGAGTCTTTAGGGTTTTCTATATATAGTATCCCATTCATCTTTATGTTACTGATCTCCAGCATCATAGCTGACCTATTATTAAATAAATGAAAAAATAAATTTAGGAAACATTCAGAATCAAAGAGTTAGCTGCAAATATATCTTGCCTAAAATAACTCATCTGTTATACAAGCTCCCTCCCTCAGTTCTGTCCTTCACTGTGCAATGCATCTCCCAAGATACAATAGCAAATTAGAATAAACATAAATATTGTAAATCTCTAAGATTAATGTACAGGCCTACATTTTCAAAGATTATGGTCACTAGTTTTGAACACAAATGCAAAATTTTTAAAATTACTCTGTACAACTATCCATGATCTTAATAATTTCAAGATGATGTCCCAAATGTAACTTCTACAACAAAGAATATAAATATTATATTTTTGTAATTTAAGCATTAGGATTTCTGCACATACATAAAAATTTATCTGGAACTAGACTGTACATCTGGAAACATTTTGTAAACTGGATTAGACCCCCATGAGAAATCAAAATGCATTACAGATTTAGTTTAAAATTTTAGCTTAATTAGACTTCTCATACCCTATAAGAAGCAATGCTTTAAGATTGGATTGTCATCAAAGGCATATGGTTAACCAAATGTGTGAAGAAATACAAGGTTTCAGAGTAAAACATTAGCAATGTATGTGCAAATGAAAGTGTTCTATGTATCTATACCAAAAGAGACATAAGCTTTAAATAGTTGTCACTCCTCCTCATCACAAAATCATTTCAGTTTATGGAGAGGTCCAAGTGTGTTTTGTGTGGGAGCTCAAGAGACAAAACTTTTCATAGCAGAAAAGAACAATTTTTGATGCATTAAATCTCTAGTCTTTGCATGGCAATTTTTACTCTGAAGGTCCAAGGGAAAATCTTATCTCCCCTTCCCTATGTTAAGTTTATGGAAGATGTTTTACTTTTTATTGGTTTCAATTGTTGCTGCAAGAAAAAAAAAAGCATGATGTCTGGGCACCACACTGCACTCGCTGATATTTAACAAACAATTCCATATGTTGGTCCAAGTGTAGAGGTGAAAACCTCTGCTATCATTAACTATGATTAAATCTTTTCCAGGAATCAGGAATAATATTATATAACATTATCTGTTTTTTATCTTTAATATAGTTTATGTAAAGTGTGAAATATTAGGAAATAATTCATATACATTTTATTTATAGAATGACTTGAAAAGAAATTTTACTTCCAGATGTCTAAATGAACAAGTCGTTGAATTTGGAGAAATACAGAATGATGACAGAGTTTACTAACAGTTCCAAAAGTTTTAGGCATTTCTTAATGTTTTATTACTTTTTAATCCTTTCTCATTTTAAAAACCTTTTCTTATTTTTTTTATTAAAGTAGTTCACTGGGGAAAATTATAAAATACAGAAAATCTAAAAGAACTGGAAAAAGTTCATCTCTACTCCCATCCAGAGAAAACCATAGATAACTGTCCTTGCCTAAAAAGGAAGGAAGTTGTCACTAAAAGTATGATAATGGCCAACCAGTTCTTGAGAACTCTGGATATTATGAAGAAAATAGGCAGGACTAAACTTCTCCCAAGAATATCTGAGCAATTCTTGGGTGTCTCTTAAAATAACTGTACTTTAACCAATTGCAAATGAAAACTCTAGGGGTCTGAAAATTCTGGGATCATATGAGCTATATGGAATATGGAAGTAATTAAACCCAGGAAATGGTAAGGAAAATAATAACAGAATAACCACAAGATAGAAAAAGCTGACAAAGGTTTTTAGGAAAGAGCCAGTGAATAAGTAATTCCTTAAACATCATCAATGTCAATGACAACTTCTCTCACTGGGCAAACACCTTCAGTAGAAGAAAACAGAGCAATTTATTGGGGACATTTCAAACCATGATCTGAGGTTCTGAACATTTTAAGAAAACTGTAGGGCTAGAAGACTGTACATGGGCAGAGAAGAAAAGTAAAAGCTGCTCACTCCAGTCCTTATTCCAGAGTTTGGGGAAGAGAGGGAAGAAAAGGGAAAAGAAAGGAAGGAGAAGGAAGGGGAGAGGGAAGGAGAGAGAAAGTGAGAGAGAATAAACAGACAGTGGACAGAAAAGTTGTCAGAAAGTTCCCACTGAATTCCTCCTGAAAAATACAGAAATTACAGGAAAGAATATATTAGATGAACAAACAAAAATAATCAACCACAACAAAACCTGCAAAAAAACACGAATGAGACTATAGATTGTCCTGAACTGGTCACTGTGGTCAGGAAAATATTTATATTTTGCCCTTTCCTTTCTCTTGTGTTGGCTTGGGAAAATCATCACTTGCCACTTGGCCACAGAAGCCATATGCTAATGATGGTGGCGTAGACCACCAGCATCCACAGAATAACTTCAAGGTGCTGCAAAAGCCCTGTTGGGATGAGAAGTGGATTCAAACAGATCCAAGCTGACCTTCTGCCCTCCATCATTCATTCTTTAGTGCCTTCTTATCCCCAGGGCTAGTAGATTACAAACTAAGGAGACTTCCTTCTCCCTTTCTTTCCAAGAGTTTAAAAGTGAGTGCCGGGCTTCCCTGGTGGTGCAGTGGTTGAGAGTCTGCCTGCCGATGCACGGGACACGGGCTCGTGCCCCGGACCGGGAGGATCCCACATGCCGCGGAGCGGCTGGGCCCGTGAGCCATGGCCGCTGAGCCTGTGCGTCTGGAGCCTGTGCTCCGCAACGGGAGAGGCCACAACAGTGAGAGGCCCGCGTATCACAAAAATAATAATAATAATAATAAAAATAAATAAATAAAAGTGAGTGCCTACCCTCCTACACTGTTGGTGGGAATGTAAATCGGTACAGCCACTATGGAGAACAGTATGGAGGTTCCTTAAAAAACTAAAAATAGACCTACCATATGACCCAGCAATCCCACTACTGGGCATATGTCAGGAGAAAACCATAATTCGAAAAGATAGATGCACCCCAATGTTCACTGCAGCACTAGTTACAATAGCCAAGACATGGAAGCGATCTAAATGTCATTGACAGAGGAATGGATAAAGAAGATGTGGTAATATATACAATGGAATATTACTCAGCCATAAAAAAGAATGAAATAATGCCATTTGCAGCAACACAGATGGACCTAGAGACTACCATACTAAGTGAAGTAAGTCAGACAGAGAAAGACAAATATATGATATCACTTACATGTGGAATCTTTAAAAAATGATACAAATGAACTTATTTACAAAACAGAAACAGACTCACAGCCTTCGAAAACAAACTTATGGTTACCAAAGGGGAAACGTGGGTGAGGGGAGGGATAAATTAGGAGTCTGGGATTAACATACACACACTACTATACATAAAATAGATAATCGGGCTTCCCTGGTGGCACAGTGGTTGAGAGTCTGCCTGCCGATGCAGGGGACACAGGTTCGTGCCCCGGTCCAGGAGGATCCCACATGCTGCGGAGCGGCTGGGCCCGTGAGCCATGGCCGCTGAGCCTGTGCATCTGGAGCCTGTGCTCTGCAATGGGAGAGGCCACAGTAGTGAGAGGCCCGTGTACCACAAAAAAAAAAAAAAAAAAGATAATCAACAAATACCTACAGTATAGCACAGGGAAGTCTACTCAATATTCTGTAATAACCTATATGGGAAAAGAATCTGAAAAAGAATGGATATATATATATGTATAACTGAATCATTTTTCTGTACACCTGAAGCTAACACAACATTGTAAATCAACTATACTCCAATATAAAATAAAAAGTTAAATTAAAAAAAGGTAATTAAATAAGAAATTTTTAAATAAAATAAAAATAAATAAAAGTGAGTCCCTGACCACAGAAGTAGGCTGACAATAAGCAAGTGTTTTTATCAATGGTCCTCATCTGATGATGATAAGCAAGAGTGAACAACAGTGGTTCTATAATGTCTAAAATTCTCTACCCTAAGCTTCACCCATTTCCATTTCCCAAAATTTACCAGGAGAGACAGAAATTATAATTTAGTCCTCAGTGTTTTTTAATACACATTACCGGGCAGAGTAGCTGATACTCTCATAGGATAACGTGCTTAAAGACAGAAGAAGTACAACCACTATAAAAGAAAAACAATGAATTTAGCACATATGAATTAAAGCTGAACAGAGGAATTAAAAAATTAAAGCATAATAAATATACTTAAATATATGAAGGAAGATGCTAGCAATATCAAATGGGAACAAGAATTGAAAAACTGATCAAATAGTAGGTCTAAGAACGATAATCGTTGAAAGAAAGAAGAGATTGAATAAACAGCACAATAGACACAGTTTAAGAATAAAATTACAAGCAGGAAATCAGATTTAGGCAACCTTAGAGAAAGCAGCAAGAAAAACTAAAATGATATAAAATAAAAATAAAGAGATATGGAAAGGTCTAGTTCCAGGTGGTAGGAATCCCTGAAATAGGGGAGGTGAAAAAGGAAAGAAGAAACAACAAAGATAAATTTCCGAGAATTAATGAAAAGTGAGACCTCAGACTGAAAGTTCTCCGAGCAACTTAAGAAAACATATAGTAAGAAAGCTGACTTCTAGACACATTATTATGATATTTAAGAATACCAAAGACAAGAATAGAATTCCAAATAGGAAAAGCAGATAACCCACAAAAGGATAGGAATCAGGTTACCCTGGGTTCCCTGCAGCTATAATTCATGCTTTAATGTATGGAAGGGAAATAATTTTAATGTAAGAATTTTATATCCAGCCATATTATCTTTTAAATACTCGGAAGTGATAAAAAAAAGTCTTCTTAGGCATACAAAGCCTCCAATATTTTGTCATATTAAAGCCACCTTGAAAACAATCTTGAAGAAAGCATTGAAACAAGAAGATAAAGATGGTTGTAAAAGTTTTATATTCAACACTATCAAATGCCTTGATAAGATTTGTAATCTAGAAGGCTAGAATCAAAGAAAAGAAGAGGAAATACACCAGCAAACAGCCAAAAATGAATTCTTGTAAATATCAACACTGTAGTGGGTAATTATCCTGCAGAACAATCAATGAAATCAATAGACCAAGTGATTAGAACTAAAAAAGAAGTTGACAAAGATTTCCTGATATAAAATTAAATTGCAAAATTCATTAGGATCTCTTTAGAGGCAAACAATAACAATTAGAAAATATAATAAAAATGAGATACTACCTAAACACTATATATTTCTAGGACTTATTCAAAACACAAATATCCAAGACTCTAAGGGGGAATTTTATGGCATAGATAAGCTGAATGAATGAAGAGACAGACCGTGCCCTTGGGTGAGACAACTTAAAAATATAAAGATGTCAGGTGTCCCCTATAAATTCAGTACATCCATAACCTAACAGAAATTTTTGAAATTTGATATATTCACTCTAAAATTTATATGGAAACAAAGGTCCACAAATGGTAAAGTCTGTACAAAAAAAAGAAGAGAAAAAAAGGGAAATTTGATAGGGAGGATGGGAGGGAGGGAGACGCAAGAAGGAAGAGATATGGGAACATATGTATATGTATAAGTGATTCACTTTGTTATAAAGCAGAAACTAACACACCATTGTAAAGCAATTATACTCCAATAAAGATGTTAAAAAATAAAATAAAATAAAATAAAAATTTAAAAAAATTTTTTAATTTAAAAAAAGGGAAACTTGGCCTATCAGCTATTAGTTCATACTATACAGCTTTAGTTAAAAAATATATATACACATACATATGTATGTGTGTATATATATATGTATAGTGGCAGTATGTTATGGTATAAGAACAATGATCCAATGGAAGAAAATACCTCAGACTCTGATCCATGAACAGAAGTATATGATAAAGGTGGCAGCACAACCAATGGGAAAATGGTAGATTGTTTAAGAGACAGAGTTGAGAAAAATGTTACTATATGGAGAAAAATAAAACTGAATCTCTGTCTTTGTCCATTCATGCTGCTATAGCAGAATACTTTAAACTGGGGGGCTTATAAACAACAGAAATTTCTCACAGTTCTAGAGGCTAGGAGGTTGAAGATCATGTCACCAGCAGATTCGCTGTCTGGAGAGCCTGCTTCCTGGTAGGAGACAGCCATCTTCTAGCTATGTCCCCAGGTGGTGGAAGGGGCAAAAGAGCTTCCTGGAGTTTCATTTATAAGTGCACTAATCCCACTCATGAGGGCTCCACTCTCATAACCTAATCACCTCTCAAAGGCCACACCTCCTAATATCATCACACTGAGGGTGAGTATTTCAACATATGAATTTGGGGGAGGGGAGACAACATTCAATCTATAGTCATTCACAATCCACACAACATATAAATGTAGACCCCAAATATATTAAAGACTCAAATATGTAATGAAAAACTATAAAATTAATAGGTAATATGGAAGGATAACTTAGGGACATTTGGTGGGGAATGACTTTTTATACGAACCCTAAAACCACACACACACAAAATAGGCACAACTTATTACATCAGACTTGAGGATTTTGCTCAAGGAAAGACCTCGTGAAGATGAGAGAAAAGGAAGATATAAAGATCAGAGAAAACAGGAGATTGTAAGAAGTTTTCAATGTCTAAAACTATCAAGGTTCTAATATGTAGACCCTACTAAGAAAATCAAAAAAGGAAAAAATATCAACCCAGTTGAAAACTGGTCAAAGTATACATTCTAGCAATTTACAGAGGAGGTAATCTAAAAGGCCAGCTAACATGTAAGATGTTTAAACTCATTAATAATCAGAAATATGTGCAGTAAAACAATGATATATCAATAACAATGAGAATTAACACCTATCTATTTTACACCTATACTAACAAAAATTAGCCATCTAGATAATGCCAAGTGTTGGCAGATTTATGGGAATATGAGAACCCTCAGGAACTGCAGGTAGAAACATGGACTGATGTAGACATTCAGAGAATAACATGTTAATACTTATTCAAACTAAAGATATATATAACCTATAACCCAGCAACCCTGTTCCTTTGTATATGTCAAAGAGCTCCTCATGTATGTCTATAGGGATCATACAGTTTTGTATGTGGGACAAAGGCTGCAGACATTATAGGTGACAGGACCGAGGAAGTGGGTAGGTAACACCTGGTGAATGCACACTATGGTCACTATATTACACACAGTCACAGGAAAAATCTTAAAACATACTATTAAGAGAAAACCGTAAGAACAAAAATAAGATCTCGTCTAATACCATTCACATAAATTAAAAATAGATGCACGTGAAACAGCAATACATATTTTATAAGACCATATGAACAGAAAGATACACATTATGGTTGTCTTTTGTGAAGGAGGGGTTTGAACAAGGGTAAGAAAAGCAATGCATCAATAAATAAAATAGGAGAGGGACCTATTTCAGAACAGTGTTGAGAATGTCCCATATACTAAGGAATATGATTAACTTAACTTCTTGTATAATTTTTTAAATAGGAAGAAAAGAAAGTATAAGACAAAAAGAGATAAAAAATAAGAACATGAAAAGATGAGACTCAAATAAAAATCAATACAGAGTAGGGGTGGTATTCTTCACTTTTTTTTTTGCCCTCATTGAGGGACACAGATTTCATCCTTTTGAGAGAGCAAGGATGATAATGTCATACTTCTCTTTTGCCTCAAGGACTGACAATAAAAGAGACTTGCTTCATTTGAATAAGAATGTCCTATGTAGTTAATTTCCTAATTGGTAATTATAAATTATAATAAATACAAAGATAGTGGTACTTTTTCCTTCTTTTTTTCTTTTCCTTTTTCTTTTTAATTTTCCTTTTCAGGGCACAAGCATCATCACATGACTGTAATAGACTTCTTAAAGATTCAAAAATAAGAAAATACATGTGCTTGAACTATCCAATCATTCATCCTTTGAACAAACATGCATTGATATACATACACACATCTCACAGAAATATAACAAAAAAAAATATACAGCAATTAATTAGATGAACTTTCCATACTGTAGAGTTAAGATCATTAACACAGCAATTTTTATTTGAAATTTGAAATTATTAATCTGAATTCATTAGGCCATGTACACGTATAGAATTTATACAGTTTATATTATGTCTCAATGCTACATAATTTTTTTTATTGGAGTATAATTGCTTTACAATGTTGTGTTAGTTTCTGCTGTACAATGAAGTGAATCAGCTATATGTATACATATATCCCCTCCCTCTTGGACCTTCCTCCCACCTCCCCCAATCCCACCCATCTAGGTCGTCACAAAGCACCAAGCTGAGCTCCCTGTGCTATACAGCAAGTTCCCACTAGCTATCTATTTTACACATGGTAGTATATTTATGTCAAACCTAATCTCCCAATTCAGCCCACCCTCTCCTCCCCCCTTATAACCAGACCAAAACCAGTCTTTACAACTTATCTCATTGTTTCTTTCACTGTATATAATACATATCAAAAATCTGCAGTGGAGAAATGCATTTGGAAAATAATCTCCTGATAATAATAATCTCTCTTCCCATGCCTGGCATTCTGGCCCTATTACTCCCATAAATCTGGTCTTTAACACCACAGACAAATACAATTTTATTAGCTGTGAATCTATTTGGCGGCCTTTGAATGGCTTTCTCAAATTGCACTGCTCTCACAGTGTGACAAGTCCTTTCATGTTGATTAAAATATTTGAGGGATACAAACAACAACAACAGAGTAACAGGAAATCCAGTCATTCCTTTCATCTTCCCAGTGGGAGCCAGTCAGTGCAACTTGACTTTCTTCAAACAAAACTCCCCTTTTTGTAGCTGAAGAAAGCCTTTGGCAAACACTTATCCTTTGATATGATACGCACTTGACAAAAATCACAGAGCAAATCAAGCCACTGCTTTGAAGAAAATGCTTATTAGAAACCTGAGGCTCTTAAGTGCACTAGGACTTAATGCTGTTGCCAGCAACATGAGGCCAAATGTGTCTGTGGCGTCAATTTAAAGTCAAGTCCAAGTGTATTGACTTCAGGACTGCAGCTGCCACCTCATTCCTTAGTTTAAAGTATACCTTGAATAATTGTTTAGTTTTCAAGTACATTCTGGAATGTCAGTTCTATATTTCATTCTGGTGAAGCATACATTTTATTATTAGAAAGGAATGTGAGAAAACTCTTGTTCTATAGTGTTTGCTCAATGGCCCAGAGCCTCCAGTAACATGCTAATTTCTTTTCCAAGTTGAAACTCAGCTTCTGAGGTGAGAATGCTGAGGTATCCAGGGTCAAACCAGAATTCCAACATGAAGAGCCAGGGCTGGAAATCCTCATACACTTTTGGATCCCACAAAAAACAGAGGGCACATTCAAATTAGGATAGTTTAAGGAGAATTTAATAAAAAGATTTTATAAATGTACAGGCAGGGGTGAAAAGCCCAGAAGGGATGAGGCAGTACCCCTGGCCTTTTAATAGGTGGGGCGTTAGCAACCCTAGGTCTGCAGGGGAGTGAGTGGTGACCAAAACCCAGAGACAGAGAGGCTGGGTAGACAGCAGCCACCCCTAGCAACCCCACAGGAAGAGAACAAGAGGAAAAGGTCCCAAAGTTCATGTTCCTCCCTACTTCCTATCTCCCACTGGTTTTCCCCACTGTCCTCACCTAACCAGGGGACAAGAGGGCAAGGGAGCCAGCTGACATGGTCCTTACAGGTCAGTTTCCCGAGTGGATGTGGCTCTGTGGAGCACGTAGAAGACAGTCGACCAAAAGACATCATCACTTCCACCTAAATCACCCCGGAAGGTAAATGGCAGATACCTTCTCTAAGTGTTGACCTCAAGTAAAAGGAAAAATTCAAAACTCTCAGATTTTCTGTGATAAAGCCCATGCAGTTTTCCAAGATGGAAATGCAGGAGTTAAGTCAGGTTTGTAATTAAGTTAAAAGACATATTAAATAGTTCTGTTAATGATTTACATACACCCAAATAACTATGTTTTTTAAAATATGAATAGTATACTTCACTGAAATAACTATAACAAAGGTATATAAACATGTATGAAGAAACTAAATTGTAAATATTCCCTGAAAGAGCATATTTCTATAATAAATAGTTTTATCAAAATGTTTTCCTCTTTGATTCAAGAAGTCATCACTGAAGAGAATTGTCTATATAGAAAACGTTCTCCCCAGTAGCTCAGCTCTTGCTAATCTCTAGACATTTCTGCTTTGATCTCTTCCTGACACTTCAGGTCCAGCATGTCTGGAAACAAATTTGTGTTTCCTTCTCTCTCTTTCCACCCCATGACTACTAACTCTCTGAATGATGGATCGTGGTGGGAGGGGGGTGGTATGTACACCCGCACTGAGCTTTCAATATGGTAAATATTCAATGAATATGTTTATTGATTATTGAACAATTATGCTTTTTTAACATCTACTTTCAGTGAATAATGAAACTTTGCATGAAAAATATAAATGAGAAGCATAAGCTGAGTGGCACTAACTCCATTGCTATCCTTAGGTGATCAGGATTTTGGAAGAATGAGCAATGATTTACAAATGAGACCACCCTACTTAGTAAAGTAAATGGAGAATCTGACCCAAGAATCTTTATCAATTAAATTAAAATAATGGTCTATAAAGGAAATGAATGAATGCATTATTAACCTGTCAAAATCAGTAACTCTCAGAGATGTGATCTTACATAATTGGGAGACTGTAAAGCTAGCAAACACAAAAAAAGACTTCAATTTAAAAGTATAGTAGTGGAAAGAGCACTAGCCAACAAGCAGGTGTTCCATGCCAAAGCTGGGACCAATTACTAGTATGACCATAGGCAGTTCGAAAGTGCATGGGGTATAAATGAAACAAGACAAGTCATGAGTTGATGACTGTTGAAGTGGGTGTAACTAAACGGGGATTCTATGCCAGCACTGTCCAATAAAAATACAATGTAAGCCATATATATAGTTTCAAATTTTCTAGTTGCCACATTTTGAAGAGTAAAAATAGGTGAAATTCATTTTTAAATATATTTAACTCAATATACCTAAAACATTATCATTTCAACATGTGTCACTAGCCACCTTTGAAGTGCTCTACAGCCACGTTGCCAGTGATTACCATATAGGACAGCAGAGTCCTGTGCTACTCATTTTACTTTTATGCATGTTTAAAATGTTTTTATAATAAAAAGGGAAAAAAGTAGACAAACTTGCGTTTATCTCTCTCCACAGCTCAGTTTCCCCATCTATGTGTTGAGGGAGACGTACTGGTCATTGGATAATTTCTAAGGTGTCTTCTAATTCCTTATTTCCTAGTTTCCCCTTTCTAAAGCATTCTTTCTGATTTTTCTTACTACTCTATAGGAAGATGTACCTTTTTAAAAAAGAAATTCCTTTATGCTGTCAAAAAGCTATGACCTAAAAATTACATTCTCAATTTATCTAGGAAATATTTCGGGACAAATGACCATTTATGCATAAAATAATTTTTCTACTGCTTCAAGACCAAGTGGTCATATATGAACTCAGTTTACATTTACCACTATTTTGTTCATTCGATTTTTCCTTTCATATAAGATTAACCACTCAACCCTGGTGAGAAATGGAAGAGGTAGATTAAAAACACAAATATAAATCAGAATTCATGTTCAGTAAGTGATTTTGAAGGAATAGGAATTAAAATATTTTAGGTGCTTAGTCCCATTATTTTTGAAAATTTTGTCCAATAACTTCACAGATTTATCTCACGTGTTCATTTAATTTTTTGTATTATGTTTTATAGCTGTATTTATAGATCCTCACACCATTCAAATTTCTTACTTAAAGTAAAAATTTCTGTAAATGATTGAATGTGTTTAGTATAAAATATCCATCTTTATGACTGACAAAACTGTTTAATTTTAATTTGATTGCTTTGATGGCCTGCAGATCCATTCCAGACCCATTCTATCCTCTTATCTCAATATTTAGGTCAAGCTCAGTGGTAAGTATGCTTCTAGTGTCATTTAGAAGAAACACTGTAGGTGTATCTTTTATTCATCCCAAATAGAAGGAAGTTACATATTTGACCAATTTTTAAGAGATCTCGATATATATGAAAAATTCTGGCTTACTAAATATAATTTACATTTTATCTATGTAAAGGTTATTTGCAATATTTAAAAGGTTAATTACCAAAAACACTCTGCAATTTTTTAAATAGGAAACTATATTTGGTACCCTTACATGATAATTATATTTTGAAAACCAATTTGCACACAATTATTTACGGACACTTTTCTTACAATAAATTAGTTTAATTATTAATCTATTTTCAAAAATAGAGAGTTAAAATCTGTAGAAATATCTAACTGAGCTAAATGGTATATACCTGTTGAGATTTTTTTTTCCCAATCATACCGCAAGCCTTGGGTAGACATAGGATTAACACGGTCTCTTACCAGTCCTTAGAATGTGAAGTAAGATTTTTTTATACCAGGTACACTATCTCTTTCAGTTGTTGATTTAAAAATTGTGGTTGAGGGCTTCCCTGGTGGCGCAGTGGTTAAGAGTCTGCCTGCCGATGCAGGGGACACGGGTTCATGCCCCGGTCCGGGAAGATCCCACATGTCGTGGAGCGGCTAGGCCCGTGAACCATGGCTGCTGAGCCTGCACGTCCGGAGCCTGTGTTCCGCAATGGGAGAGGCCACAACAGTGAGAGGCCCACATACCGCAAAAAAAAAAAAAATTGTGGTTAACCTCCTCTTATAGGTTGAACAACATGCTCTACACGTAAGTGAGTGTTCAGGGTATATGAGCTAATCCCATAAAATAATAAAATACATAGCCTGAAATCAGACATACACACATATAATTTCTGTAGGCTCCTTCACTATTATTCCCATGGAAGAAAATTTAATTACAGAGACTCTTTTGGACAACAAAAAATCATTACCATAAATCAATTGTTTTCTTCATTTAATCAGTTTGTCTGGTCTTTATTACCTGTGAGGTTTCAGCCATCTCATTCTACAACTTTCACAAAAGTAAAGATCCATTTCCCTTAATGGGACTAAAAATTTATTGGCATTAACAAGAACAGAAGTCTCTATGCAATTATGGGAATAAAGGTTGGTTCTCAATTATGGGAAAAAAGGGTTGTTCCCGTGAATTGGCAATCCTTAAACATAGCATGAAGGAGAGAAGTTAAGAAAAGAGTGAATAGAATAAAAATAGAATTATACTACTAATTATACCCTAAGCACACATTTCTACCTACCTAATAATTAAAATATTTAAAGGTGCAAATTTAATTAATTCAACAAGCAACTTTTCCCTGTCACCAATTTATCCTCAAGGGCCTCAATGTTTTATCACATAAGTTTGGCATCTGTGGTTCCTAGTCTGGCAGAAAGTTTTCCAGGAGAATATTTTTTTTAAATGGAAGCCAAAGGAAAAATGGAAAATCTGTGATATGACTTGGAGCTCTATGCTCTCTTTGTAACAAATCAGGTGTCCAAGCACTGGGTCACCTTTGGGCCTCATATGTTCCAGCAGTTGTCATCTGCAAAAGCAGATGAAATGCCATTCTTTGGATGAAATGCCAACTTTTCTGCAAGAAAGTTGAGACCCTCTGGCAATATTTAGACTAGTATTGTTAGTAATAGCAAGTGTCAGAAAAAATTACTGGATATGATAACCCCAGATGTAGTACCTACAGAGAACACCCAGTTGTTCTAGCAAGAAGAGTAAGATATACAATGAGAAGTGGCCTTCAAGGTCCAATCTTAAGCATGATCTATTCAATATTACGGTCCCAAAACTCATGATTAGAAATACATCCTAGGTATTTCACAAGATGGACTTACTACCTCTTTGATAGTTTTTCCCACTTTCCCCTCACACATGTTCTCATTTTTAGACATAAATTCTTCTCCTTATTGCCAAGACATAACTGAACATCTCTCCCCAAAACGCCCTCTGCTCTCCATTCCAGAGAATGGAATGTCTCATTACTTCAAAGCCAGAGGCAAAATTCAATTTTCTAGAGTCAATCATGACAGATCTAATCTAAATGGAATCACTCACATTTCTAAATTCCTATGGTGTCTTCCACACATTGTTCAATTCTAGTTCGCACTAACAAAAGTGAGACTGTTAATGCTGCCGCTGATAAATGATGTCATTCACTTCTGATGTGGTATAAACAAGACCTCTAAACTGTTACAGCAGAATGAGGAAGGAAGAATAATTGATATGAGAGGAAAAGTGTTCACCTATAACCATTTCATTATTGCAATAGCATTAAAGGACAGTGGGCAGGGAGTGATGCAGGGCAGGTAGCAATAACTGGATAGTAGTGCAGTCAAGAAGAAATAACAGCAAAATCAAAAGAACAAGAGGAAATAACTGGCATAGCATCCAGTCACTCAACAAACATGTAATAAGGATCTACTACAAACCGGTCAATGGGATTAACAATTACAAAATAAAAATGTAGACCTCTCTCTCAAGGATCTCTAGTAGGAAAGACAAAACCTCATAAATAAATGTATAAATAATAATAAATAAATAAAACATAAATAATAAGGGAGATTTAAAGAGCTTTGCTGGGGAGGGGGTTGGGAGAGGGGAAACAGGGCTAGCCACACAGGCAGCTTGTTCTCACTGTGTTGCCTAATTTAACACAGCACCCAGCTCTCTGTGGACACTTAATAACTACCGGTTGGCAAATGGATAAATGCCAGTGGTTGGGGAAAAGAGATGAGTGTGTTATCTCCCCAGCAGCCCAGCAAGCTGGTGTGGATGGCGTGGGGGGCCTCCTTAGCTGTGACAGCTACACAGTGTCTCCCAGTGGTCACAAGTTGAACCTCATTTTTGATCACAGCATAAGTACATAATTTAGTATAAGTACATATATATATATATATATATATATATATATACACACATATATATTATATCATTTAGTATCATTACTAAAGCCATCATCCTTTTAACAAACTTTGGTGCTCATTATGCTTAAAAGGGAATAATATTTCTCTCAATGATGTGAGCTAGGCAAACAATAAGTTCCTTTCCAATCCTGAAAGCCAGATTCTATGATTTTAAACTAATTTTCTAACATGGCCAGTGTGACGTTATACTTAACATGAAGGCTTTTCTGAGAAATAAGACTTGTTGTCTCCAAACTAACAAGAATGTCCTCCTCGGAGAAAGATGGGAATACTTCTGAGTTTTACCTAAAAATTAGAGGCATTTCTCTTTTCTCAGAACAATTATTAGCTTGATAAGAGTTCCAAATTGTCCCAATTACTTTAAACTATGTACATTAGGAAAAGAAGAATGGGTCATTATATTTTTGGCCATCATGCCATGGGTATTTCCATTGATGTTTAATATTTCTCTACCAATAAAAATAACTATGTAGTAGGTCATTCTGGCATGTTAGTATTTACTGAGTTCAGTTCAGTTCAAAAAACACAATCAGTGCCAACTATGTGTCAAACATTGTGCTAAGTACTGGAAGAAAGATGGGTAAGATATAGCCCCTGCCTGGGAAGGACTTACAATGCAGTGAGGAAGACAGACCTCACTGTCTTCCAGATACCAAAGGAAATGTGGGGAAAAAAATACTGTAACAGAAACCAGCAGTTTGATAAGGCATCATAGTTTAAAAGCCACCCTCATACATAACTCCCACATGTCAGTCACCCTCCAAATCCAGTCATTCCGTGAGCAACTGTCATCTTCAGTCCCATTCATAATGGTTTGGGGAAGACCCTGACCTATGATTCCATTGTTGTTAGCCATTCTCTTGTTCTTGCATATTAAGTTAGATGAAGGCTCTGAATTGACATCAGAGAGAAGAGAAACGAGACAGGTAAGGGAAAAGAACAGTTAAGCTGTATATTGAAATCCTTTGAGAAATGTCCTGTCAAGAGTATAGCTAGAAAATTCAGGATGCAAGAAGCTGTATATTACCGTGTTAGTGTCCAAGGAGATTCTTCTATCCCCAAATGAAAAGACACTGCATGAAATCAAATGATAACACTGTCCTAAAACTGGGCACCTAAGTGATATACATGGACATCTGTTCATGTAGACTGACCCCTAGCGGTATAAACTGATTGCTGCAGGGACAATAGTCTCAGAAAACTGTCTTTTAAAAAGAGAGACCAAGATCACTCTCTTCAAAATGTAGTGCTATATAGCTTCATAAACATGTACATTCTAAGTGAGATATATGTACATACTGTCCTCTCTAAAAACTGAATAAACAATCTACAGAATTTATAATGAAGGTGCAAACAATTTAACAGATAACAGACCTACCTAGATGGGACTATCTCCCTTAAATGACTAGCCATATGTTATTCTATGTGGCCTCTACTATTGTCACCACATCTGTGTCTCTATGAGACAGTATTTTGAAAGTCTTCATAATTGGTTGCAAATGACTTATAACAAAGATTCTTTTCAATTTTCTAATTTTATTTCAGTGAATTTTGACACACCACAAAATAACCTAGCCTAGTAATTATAAAATACATTCTTAAAAAAGTAAGTTGCAAGCTTCTAAGTAATAAAAACCTAAAACATACATCATTAACATGTTAACTACATAATAATTACAAATAAAATTTACAGTGTTAGTTAAAATGAAGAGCAACTTATTTCATATACTATGTGCTCCTTTTTATAATGAAACAAGAATTACCTATCAAAGTCAAAATGTTTAGGTTTAAGGAAAGATAAGAAAAGAGTAAGTAAATGGTTTTAAACATATAAAACTAGAAATTAATGGCTTTTTCTTCCCCAATCAATGTCGAAGATAGATTAACTAAGACAATTCTTGTTATAATTAAGGAGTTTAGAAACAAAAGCCACCCACAGGGGTCAAGTAAGAGGTCTCATGATCATTTTCTCTTTACTCTAGATGTTTTCTATTGGCATTTCAAGGGGAAGTTGCATGATGCTCTATGTGTTAGACATTCTTTTTCATTTTGCTTCTTAGAGAGAAATACTTCTAGTTTTGCTTTTTGCCCATCCCTACTAGATAAGTCTACAAGTCACTGGTGAGTAGGCAAGATAGGAAAGTCACCCAAAGCATGAGTGCCTAAAGACATACTTGTTGTGTATTCCCACCTTCTTTTAAAAATGGTTATTGCTTGCCCCATATTAGGAAAAAAAAAATATATATATATATATATATATATGTATATATATATACCATTACACAATACATAGGCCATCTGGAAACTGTTCCACCATGAGGAATATATACTACAATGCACTGCAGTCCAAGTAAATAGTAAAGAAACCATAACTTGTTAACTATATAAAATGCATACCACGGAAAATGAAAATCAAAATAAATAGGATAAACGTATGCAAGCCATTTCTAAAATAGTGGAGTTAACCTGAAATAATTCTGTAAATTCAGGAATTCTTGAGGTCAGCTTATCAAGAAGCTCCTAAATGATGTGGCTTCTTCTAAGCTATTGGTGTACTAGGAGAGTAATATATCTTTGAATTTTTCCTCCTCATCTACAATGGAAATCACAATAACTTAAAGAAAACTAACAAACAAGGAGAAGGAGACAAAGTTTTGCTGATAAAAATAAGGAATGTGCTCAACAGTAGAAAGATCAAGCCAACAGACGCTCATTCATGACACTGTATATCCTGGCATTCCACTGAAACAACCCAGAACATTTTAGAAACTCAAGCTTTCAGGTTTAGCAGTTCTAAAACTTTCACTCCATTTTATTTTTTGCATGTAATTAGAGAACTGACAGTAGTAATTTTAGGTAGAATGACCGAAGTTTGCATCAGATTGAAAAGTGGGGAATAGGTTTCAAATAAATATATATTTCCCAAAAACAATTTATAACAGACTATAACTTGCAGGTCATTTGTGCAAAATTAAAGTTCACCTTATATTTTTTTTTTGTCTGCAGTCTGTGCTCTTCTTAAATAACTCTTACCTCAAAAGCACTTCAAAATCTATGTTGCTAAAATTCCATACATACAATTTCTAAGTTTTCCCAAAGTATTGTCAGCAACTCCTCCCATGAATAATAGAAGCCAACATACAAGCTGTAGAACTCAACAACTAAAGCCTCTTCCTTATATTTGAAACCGCTAGTGACAGTCCTGCCTGTTTATCAAAGAAATTTTTTCCCACACTTTCTGCTCTTTACCTCTCACACCAGTGTTTTGAGAACCTCTGGTCTAGTCCAATAGCACTCAGCACACACGTCTACAAATAAAGCTGTAATTCAGTTACAAAAAACTCTAAAGCTTAAGACCATCAATAAAAGAAGAGACACACAAAAGTAAGCACAAATTCCCAAATCAGCACAAAAGTAAAATCTTCAGATGCAACAAAAGAGTGAAGAGCTAAAAAGAAGAACCCTTACTCTACATATCCTAATCACAGGTCCCACTTCAATCTTCTTTTTTTTGCTGTTGTATTTTTTTTTAAATATATTCTTCCCTTATATGAAAGTCATGTCAGTGATCTATCACAGCAAACATATCCAGATGGAAAAACAGAAAAATGTTCTCCAATTTACACTACAGAATGGACAAAAGGGCTTAGGTTTAATATCCACTACTACATAAATAAGTCTCTTAGGTACCCTTGCATTCTCCAGTTTAAAAAACCTTTAATTTCAGCATGTGGAAGATGTAGCCACACTGGGCTGTTATTTGTAATAGGTCTTGCCCTCCCTCTCTCCTACAATACTCCACAGAGTGATGAGCAAATGTATTCCCATTACAGTTAAAGAGTTTGGAAATTAAAGCTATCAACCCAGAGGTAGATAAGTAAAATCCTCACTTTATGAAAGTTTTCCAGATGTCTTTACATCCGCTTCTTTCCCTTAAGGCAAAGAAGAACCAATGTGGGAAACCCTGATATTTTAAATAATTCCCTTTCTGTCTGGCAGTTTTTCCCGCACAAGTCAGGCTCCATGTATGATGCTACTTATACCTTTTTTGGCAGACTGATGTTCACAGTCACATGCATAGTGTAAAAACTCAAACATTCTGTTTCTTCTAAGCTCAACAACTACCACTGAATGTAAACTTAGTTGCTTTGACATGGGAAATTATGACAGAAATTTCAATTAAACAAACTATGCTCTTTTCCAAACGGTCCCTAAGGCCAGATTCTCAGAGTCAGTGATACATAAATGTCATTGCAATCATTCCAAATAGGTTGCTAACATATGCAAAAATCAGAGTAGTCAACTTTTTTAAGCTGAATGACCTATCAATAATACCTCACGGTTATTTAAACCTGGTCTCCAAGGATTTCAATATGTTTTATTTACCCCCTGCCACTCAAGTTACAGGTAGGATGTAGACAGAGTTAATATTAAATAAAATAATAAATAAATTTAGAATTAAATAAATTTAGGCAAAAGCACTTTGAAATCGAGTAGCAACCAAGAAGACAGAGTGAGGCAAGAGTGAATCCAGTACCACCTAAGAGAATGAGAAAGTGAACATGATATACTAAATAGAGAGGAAAAGAGAACGGGGGAAGAGCCAGCACAGTTGGGCAAGTGGAGTGGGCTGACTGTTGCACATCTTTTCCAGTAGCAAATGGGGAAGTGGTGTTCCCATTGTGCAGATGGGTTGCTCTGATGACCTCTAGGGTATCTGAAGCTCTGGGTCATGAAGACAGGCAATAAATTTAATTCCATCCTTTATTTCCTCTTCACTAATACTCAAAATGATGACCTTTTTTAAAACATAGAATATGTTTTAATTTCATGTGAAATTCATTGGTAACTCCTGGGCACAAAAACAATAGTGATGAACACAATTTATCCAATTTTAAAGCAAGAAAGGATATTAGAGCTCATTTTCCCAATTATTTCCCTTGTAAAAAGGAAACTGAGACCCAAAAAGGTGACATGAATTGTTCCAGATTATACAACGAACAAGGGACAGAACTGGAACTAGAATTTAGCTCTACTTACTCCCGGTGTCATGTTCCTTCCTTACTTCATCCCTCGTGATAGCTGCGGAATCGCGATCTCTAACCTCGGTCACATTCTGTCTCACTGGTCTACCTTATTCCTGGGCACCCTGGTTGGCAGCACCCTCCATTCCTTCTCCCTGCACACGAGGGCTGGAGCACCGCGATGGCACCCAAAGCGTCTCCGCAGGGGGGTGGGCACCGTAGCCTGAGGCAGGGCCG
The DNA here is from genome assembly GCF_949752795.1 of Hyperoodon ampullatus. Lineage (NCBI taxonomy): Eukaryota > Metazoa > Chordata > Mammalia > Artiodactyla > Ziphiidae > Hyperoodon > Hyperoodon ampullatus. Next base: position 104,066,595 of record NC_136918.1, on the reverse strand, counting down.
GCGCTGTGAGGCCTGGCCTTGGGGAGCATCTTCCATCCTTCACTCTTTCCCCCACTCTCACCATTCTGGCCATTCTGCTGGTCATTGTGTCGCATCCCCTGCGACAGGGAACGCCTCTAGAACGATTCCGCTCTGCTACACATTGACTGCCCCCACAATCTTTTCTCCAGCACAAACTCCACAGTCTCTCCATCCCCTACACCGCGAGAGGACTTCCTGGGTAATTCTTTACGGCAGTCGGCTGTACAAATACATCTTCCTTGGAGTCCTTCCTGTTGAGGAAACCATATCCGTTTCTTACAGTGAATATTTGTTCTCAAAACCTTCCTCGTGTTGTTCTTGCGGTGCCCGCCGGCAGGCGGAGTGGAAGTGGATGGTGCCCGCCAGCAGGCGTGGCAGACGTGGATGGTGCCCGCCGGCAGGCGCGGCGGAAGTGGATGGTGCCCGCCGGCAGGCGCGGCGGAAGTGGATGGTGCCCGCCGGCAGGCGCGGCGGATGTGGATGGTGCCCGGCTTGGTGTTAGCCGCGCTGAAGCGGGGAGGCTCGGACGCGGGGTGTCGGCCTCCCAGCTCACGGGTGCGGTGGGGAGGGGGGGAGGGGGGGGAGGGAGGGACCCGGGCAGCTGCGCTCCTCGCGGTGTGACGGTAACTCGGACGGAGGCAGGGCTGCCCAGGGCCCACGGGGGTCTGCTCTCCACTCCCGCTCCCGATGGAACTCGGCAACACGTTTCTTGAATGGCTAGTACGTTGGAATAATGTCCTAAAAGCAAGGCCTCATTTCATTCTTCAGAGTTTTACTAAATTGGAAATAAACTATGACTTATGAAAGGAATATGGCTGGGTTTTTACTAGAAAGTCCTGTTAGCTGTGGAAACCTATGTTGTGTTCTAAGCAAGGGCTCTCTTTTACGGTCATTTCTTTATTGGATAGTCAGGAGACTGGAACAATTAGTTTTTTGTAACATTGTGACTGAACCCAATTTTGATAAGACTTATGCCATAATTTCTGTCTTCAGTTCAACCTGTATCCAAAGCTTCAAGTAAAATAGAATTTCTAACTCCAACTGTGCGTGTTTCCCCTTTCGGTATGTTATTGAACTTAAAATTACATCCAACAATTGAGGCTTCTAGGTACCGTATGTAATGTTTATTTTGCAAGAAAACGTGGATGATTGTTCCAACACAAAGAGGCAAAGGCAAATTTTTCTGGTGAGAATACATATGTGAATTTTTAGAGGTATTATGGTTTCCCTGGGGCACATTTATTATGGTTTTTGACACCTAGAAATTTGCAGTATCTCACATTATAGGGGAAGAGGAGACATGACTGGTTTTATTTTTTACTACTGTGTAAAATAGTTTACTGAGTTCCGTGTAAACACACTATTTTTCTAATGGTATATTTTGCTTCTACTGATAATGTATTTTGCAAACAAAGCCTTTAAGGATAATAGGTTCTCCAGACTGAGAATGGAAAGCAGGCTTGATGTCTGACTTGAAAGCGACTGTGAATAAAGGTCAGCAGACAACATCGATATCTGATGGTTTCTCATCAGTGCCTCACAAGGCAATTTCAAGCCAACAAATATTTATTGAAAACTTACTCCACTGTAAGCCAAACCCTGTTCTGGGTTATTATTAGTTCCTGTTCATATGGTCTATAGACAAACTTTAGAATAGCGACTGTGAAGATACCTGGTCTACCTAGGCAGAGGAGGAAACCATCATGGTAACTAAATCTGAGTTTTCACACCAAAATATGAAAAACAGTGTAGGTTCTTCTGTCTTTCAAGGGTCCTAAAGAGCAAATTTGGATGACTGTCAAAATGAAGGATTATGTTATACTAATTGACAAAAAAGTAAAAGACTTTATTTCCAATGTTCAGCTTTATGTGTTCTTTTAGGTGTTTGACCTGATATATGAAGTATGGAATCACCCATGGTGACAGTACTTGTGTAAAAACTGAAGGTTCAGACTTCCCTGGTGGCACAGTGGTTAAGAATTCACCTGCCAATGCAGGGGACACAGGTTCAATCCCTGGTCTGGGAAGATCCCACATGCCGCAGAGCAACTAAGCCCGTGTGCCAAAACTACTGGGCCTGCGCTCTAGAGCCTGCAAGCCACAGCTACTGAGCCCGCGCGCCTAGAGCCTGTGCTCCGCAACAAGAAAAGCCAGCACAATGAGAAGCCTGCACACAGCAATGAAGAGTAGACCCCGCTCACTGCAACTAGAGAAAGCCCACACGCAGCAATGAAGACCCAATGCAGCCAAAAAATATTTTTAATTTTTTTAATTTAAAAAAACCCTGAAGGTTCTCCTTTTTTCTTAAAGATTCTGCCATATTCTATATTTTTAAAACGAGCCCCATTAAAACTAGCGCTTCTAGCAAAAATCTTGCTGTTTCCATTGGAAAGGCATATGGAATTACTGAGCAGTTTCCCTTGTGTACTCAAGAATCTTAAAATAAGAATGAGTTTCACAAATGTAAAGAGATGAACAAGAAGAGAGGAACAAAAGTGAAACCCAAGAAAACCTATAAGTTGGCAAGATGTATCCAGTCAACCAATGGCATACGTGGTCTCCCAAAGACCTAATGCCCTGAGGACAGATGTGAGAATGGGAAAGACAAAAAGTAGGAAGGAGCTATTCCTATTTGGAGGATCTGAGAGGATTTCAAGAAGAAGGTATTATTTTAAATGAGACTTGATTTAGAGTTTCAGACAAGTAATAATTCTGAAAAAAACACATAAGTGCCCATAAAAATCAGGTGTGTAAGAAATATATTCCCAGCACAGAGGGTCAGCTGCTGCAGGCCAGCAAACAGGTGAGGGTGCAGCATAGATGCATCAGCTCAGTAGCTGGAAGCCAAGGAAGGCTTGTGAGTTGGGAGATCTGCAGAGCTGGCAGGTGCAGAGGCAGCCCATGTGGTTGGGAGATTGAGCAAATTAGTGTGTGTGTGTGTGTGTGGGTGTGTGTGTGTAGTGTGTGTGGGAGGTGGTTTCTCACTGTCAGAGAAGAGACTTACAGACATGGACAGAGAGAAGGATAGAAAGAATCTTCAGGAGAGTTTAAGTAAGACATATTAGTATGAATTCTTTTTTACAATTCTAAGATACATATAACAATATACAGAGATATATGAATATATGTACATGTTTTTCCTAGTTCTGTTTTCTGAGAGGTCCTTGAAGCAATGCCATCTCAATAGCAATGATCATGTCGAATACCCAGATCTTGGTTTCTGAACACCATCCTCCATCAAAAGGAACCAAGAGCCTCTTAGAAAAATGGCTGATTCCAGGGCTGGGGTGAGGCAAAAACAAGATGAGCCTGGAACATCTTGTTATGCCAAATATCAAGAAAATGCAAAAAAGACATAGGAGTCAGCTTGGGAAGCCAAATCTATAACAATTTGTATCAAAATAATTAACAAGAGTAATGGATTACTAACTCATTGAACAAAATATGACTTTGTAAGTCTGTAAATAATAAACTAAAAAATAACAAAATAAGTCCATATAATATAAACAAATAAATAATAAATAAATGAATAAATAGACAAAAAGGAAAATCTCTTCCTTATAGTAGAATGACAACTAATAAATGAAGATAGAGTGATGAAAATGGAAAATCACTCATTTGACAACTATTGTAGACTCATGGCTGATTCAGAAGGAAGTCATCAATGAATGCTAAGGCTGGTTGGAGGTTTGGTAAGTTATAGGAGAGTAGTACACTATCAGAATTTCTCCTTACAGAAAACTAATAAATTACAAAGGGGGAAATTGTGATGCCTGGAACACACGAACCTGACCAAGTGATCAAATTAACATCACTAGTGGTAGGATGACTCAACTTCTGTGCCTCCATTATAATGAACGGAGAAGGGCACAGTGTGATTTTGGTGCTATTTTTGCCAAGAATGCATGGCCTGAGTAGGGTTAGGAAAAAAACATCATTTGAACTCATGTTGAGGATCAGATTATCAAGACCCTCAGGGAAACACTGAGGAATTGTTCTAGACTGAACAAAACCAGAGTCATGACGACTAAATGCAATGTGGGTTTCTAGATCATGAAGGAAAAAGAGGGCTTCCCTGGTGGCGCAGTGGTTGAGAGTCCGCCTGCCGATGCAGGGGACATGGGTTCATGCCCCGGTCCTGTGCTCCGTAATGGGAGAGGCCACAACAGTGAGAGGCCCATGTACAGCCAAAAAAAAAGGAAAAAGAAGCATTGTTGAGGAAATTGCTGGAATTTAAATGTTGTCTGTGTATTGGATGGTAGTGTTGTATCATTGTTGATTTTCTCATTTGGAGGCCAGTAAGAATGTACCATAAGGGAGTTTCCTTGTTTCAGAGAGGTAAACACTAATATTTAGGGGCAATGAAGGATCACAACTGCAACTTGTTCTCAAATGGCTAGACAAATGACAATGGGTATATACATATATCAAGAAAGGCTGAGAGAATACATACAGAATCAGGGTGGATAGGATGAGGCAATTCTTTGTACTACTCTTGCGATCTTTCTACAGGTTTGACATAATTTCAAAATAAAGTTTAAAAAAGAACCATGACCTTATATTCTATTACTCAGTGTCATTTCTATGTCGAGCCACATTTTACTGAAATGACAATTAATCACAATGAATTCTAGGTTTTCCCTTCTCCAGGGATGTGTCTAACCTGGTGGGGTTGTTGGGAGGGCTGACATGGTGCCAGGCATGGAGGGGTCTGGCCCTCCTCATCCTTGGGTCATCTTCCAAGGCCCGTCTGGACAGAGGAGTCCATCACCACCATTTAGCCCCGCTTTCTCTTCTGCTTCCCACCGTTACTGCCTCTGGAGCCCCTCCTTCTTATACATGCCATGTCCATACATGCCATTCAGCTTCTGTGGGTGCCTTTCCCCCCTCTTCACTAGGCTCACTGGACAAGCATCTCTTTTCTCTTTATGAGGTGTAGCAAGCAACCTCTGTGAGACAAGACATTACTTATCCCTTTCTTCTTCTGGGTCTACCCTTGTCACTTGCCTCACATCTCTCCCAAGTCACTCTCCCTCACCTAGCCCTGGTTCTGGGGAAATTAATTTTTTTTGAGGGGAGAGAGAAAGTTCAGCCTGGATTCTAACTCTACATGTTAAGTTTTTCTCAGAAGTAGCTGCAGTAAACTCTAGTGGGGTCAGATTTTTGGAGAGATATTTTCTCTTCTGTTTTCAACACAGAATTATTTTTCATCCATAATAATAAATACAAAGCCAAGTATCTGCCTGCATGAAGCAGGAGAGTGCAGGATGTAAGTGGAGAATGTTAGGTTAGTTAATATGTTGGAATGGAGTATAACGTGATATTCATCCTGGGACCTCACTCTGAGAACCACTGGCCTAACCTAACGTTGTCCCCAGAAATCAATTTCCTGGCTTTATTTGTAACTTACAGAAAGTTCACGAGTTTTGGAATCTGACCAAATCCAGGCTCAAGTATTTACATTGCTTCTCTCTAGCTATATAAACCTAGGCAGGTTGAATTCCAATAATCCAATACTTTTACCAGATTTACCAGAATATAATTATGTAGTATCCATATGACTATTTTCATGAGGATTTGAATACAATATTGTTATGGACTGAATGTTTGTGTCCCCCAAAATTTATTTGTTGAAATTCTAGCCCCCAGTGTGATGCTCTTAGGATGTGGGGCCTTTGGGAGGCAATTAGGGTGGAGCCCTCATGAGCAGGATTAGTGCCCTTATTAAAAAAAAACACCAGAGATCTTGCATCCTCTCTCTCTGCTCTTTCTGCTCTGTGAGGCTACAGTGGGAAGTCTCAGTCTGCCACCCAGAAGAGGGTTCTCACCAGAAACTGACATGCTGACACCCTGATCTCATTCTTCCAGCCTCCAGAACTGTGAGGAATAAATAACTGATGTTTATAAGCCACCCATTCTATGGATTTTTGTTATAGCAACTAGAACAAAGATAAATGTCATGTTGAATAAATTAACTGAAATTTGTTTTATTTGTCATAATTTTATCATAACAGTATAGTTTACTTCATGATTTTTCAAGATTAGAAAAATAACAAATCTCTGACTTACTTATTATGCAAATAGAAACCATAAGTGAAATGTGTATTGCGGAGAAAGTCTATAATTTCAGTAGGCAATGAACTGTGTGGAGCCTGTAAGGAGCAGGAGTATGGTCTGTATGGGTACCTTCATAGAGCATCTTGAACAGCATCCCCCTCATCTTCAAAAGCAGACATAATGAAACTAAGCCTCAAACTACATGACCCGTAGCCGAGCCACGGGTGCTAAACATGCATCATAGGAGTGAGCCAGATTTCCTGACAGCTTCCTGTGAAGGAATGTTTCCTTTCGAGGAAAGGTGTTTTGTGAATCACAAGTCTAGCCAGAGCTTCCTTCCTGAAAAAGCCAGAGACCCTGGAAATAATCAATTGAATCAAATAGCGAATCCTAATAAAAATTTTAGAATATTATGATATATGCCTCAGTGCATCAGTTAGTCAGGATCCTCCAGAAAAATAGAACCAATTTTATATTTAAACAAATAAAAATAAAGATAGGTAGATAATACACATATATCACATGTATCAAATGGTTCTAGTTCTGTAAAAAATGCCATTGGTTATTTGACAGGGATTGCATTTAATCTGTAGATTGCTTTGGGTAATATAGTCATTTTCACAGTATTGATTCTTCCAATCCAAGAACATGGTATATCTCTCCATCTGTTTGTGTCATCTTTGATTTCTTTCATCAGTGTCTTACAGTTTTCTGAGAACAGGTCTTTTACCTCCTTAGGTAGGTTTACTCGTAGGTATTTTATTCTTTTTCTTGCAATGGTGAATGGGATTGTTTCCTTAATTTCTCTTTCTGATCTTTCATTGGTAGTGTATAGGAATGCCAGAGATTTCTGTGCATTAATTTTGTATCCTGCAACTTTACCAAGTTCATTGATTAGCTCTAGAAGGTTTCTGGTGGCATCTTTAGGATTCTCTATGTATAGTATCATGTCATCTGCAAACAGTGACAGTTTTACTCATCTTTTCCAATTTGGATTCCTCTTATTTTTCTTCTTTGATTGCTGTGGCTAGGACTTCCAAAACTATGCTGAATAATAGTGGTGAGAGTGGACATCCTTGTCTCGTTCCTGATCTGAAAGCAGGAAATGCTTTCAGTTTTTCACCATTGAGAATGATGTTTGCCGTGGGTTTGTCATATATGGCCTTTATTATGTTGAGGTAGGTTCCCTCTATGCCCACTTTCTGGAGAGTTTTTATCATAAGTGGGTGTTGAATTTTGTCAAAAGCTTTTCCTGCATCTGTTGAGATGATCATATGATTTTTATTCTTCAATTTGTTAATATGGTGTATCACATAGATTGATTTGTGTATATTGAAGAATCCTTGCATCCCTGGGATAAATCCCACCTGATCATTAATGTGTTGTTGGATTCTGTTTGCTAGTATTTTCTTGAGGTTTTTGCATCTATATTCATCAGTGATATTCGTCTGTAATATTCTGTTTTTGTAGTATCTTTGTCTGAATTTGGTACCAGGGTGATGGTGGCCTCATAGAATGAGATTGGGAGTGTTCCTTCATCTGAAATTTTTTGGAAGAATTTAAGAAGGATGGGTGTTAGCTCTTCTCTAAATGTTTGATAGAATTCACCTGTGAAGCCATCTGGTCCTAGACTTTTGTTTGTTGAAAGATTTTTTTTTCTCTTTGGTGTACAGTTTTTTTTGGTTTTTTGGGGGGGGAACAGTCACCTTCTATTGAGAAGTTTTTTTCCCTGGGCCTGGTCTATAGCATTAACGCAGTTTTTCTCCCAATGCTTCTCAGTCCTTCTCATTCAGAAGTTTATTTCCTTTGCAATGATATGATAGATGTTCTCATATGTCTCACACAAATGAACTTGCACTTTCTGTTTTTGCCTATAACCTCTTCTAGGGCCTGAAACTCCAGCTCTGGCAGTAAATGGAAGCACTTTAACAAAGAACAATGTCAGGTATAAGCTGGAATAAATAGGCCTTTCCCAAGTTCTCCCAGCAGCTTGGTCACAGTCTATCTACAGGGTCTGAGGTCACCTGGTAGGAGAGATTCTAATAAAATAGCTGCCCATTTCTCACTTAGTGTCTCTCCACATAAATGATGAGATGCACTCATAACATAGCAATACAATTACACAGCATTTGAATTTGATGCTAGTACCTATCACTGAACAGGTATTCAATAAATCTATTTTGAATGAATGTAAAGTAATCCTGAAAATTCAAATTAGTATTATAATGACTTCACCAGGCTATTGATTTTTCTTGTTAAATTAATATTGATTCTTCTTGTAAAATTTATATTTGTCATCAAGGAATCAGGGTGCATGTGAGAAGTAGGTTTTCAATTATTTCACAAAGCAATTAAATATCCAAACCTATAAAAAATCAGGCCAATGTGTGACCTTAATATGTGAAATACTAGTTTTTCCTGACTGCCAAAAGTATAGCATCTCTATTGGGAGTTCTCTGTCTCATTTGTTACATATGGAATAAAATCTCTTATATAGCTCTCATGTATCAACCCAGTCATTTTAGACACAGGAGCCATTCAATTTCCATGTCTTGGGCCTATTCAGTTGTTTGTCCAAAGCTCTCAACAGAGAACTACAATGCTCACTCACTCAACTTCTTATTAGATCACCCTAATGACTAAATAAGATGTTATATTGACAGCAAGAAAAAAAAAATGTAAAACCCACTGTAAGAAACAAGTAGGTCCCTTTAAAAAGTGTATTAAAATAACCTAAAAAAAAGAGAGATGGTAATTATGTGACATGATGGAGGTGTTAGCTAAGGCTATGGGGGTCATCATTTTGCAATGATAAGTGTATCAAATTTATACATTGTACACCTTAAACTTACACAATGTTGTATGTCAATTATGTCTCAGTAAAGCTGGGGGAAAAAAAGAAAAAAAGTGTGACCAATACATGCCATGATAACAGTGATTATGTTAGTTAGTGGGGTTATGAGGGATTTTAATTTTCTTCTTTTAATTTGCATTTTCCAAACTGTCTTCAATAAATATAAATTACTTTTATAATAAGAAAAACAAAAAAGAAACAAGTAGGTCTGCGAAACTATTTCTTCAATAATATCTTCATGTTTTCTTTTTCTGCACCTCAACCCTATATTTCCCTCCATCGCTACCAAGAATATAGTAGACAACTACAGGAAAACAAAAGCCCCTAAACATATTAATGTTAAATGATAGCATACAAAACAACAAAAATATTATTCTAACTCTAACGAGTAAGTGGGAAGTTAAGGAAAATTCCCAATCTGCTGGTGATCGAGACCTGAGATTAGCGTAATGTAAACTAATGTACATGCTAATTCTACAGGCAATACAATAACAAACATGGTTTGCTAAGTTTAGAGTCTTGGACTTTTAGCTAAAACAATTACTATAAGATGATTTCATTTTTTTAACATGAAATTTTCAGGAAATTGATCTATAATGCAGAAAGCTGCTAAAGAGATAAATCAATGTATTAAATAAAAATAAAGGGATAGCTTGAACTTATAATAATTGTTTAAAAAATTTCTAAGTTTTTCAGAGACTAACAATTTTGTAGTAGCAACAAGTATGGATATACTTAAAGTAACAGCAATTCTTAGAATCAAAATCCCTTAAAAGTAATTTGCTCATAGAGAGATATTTAGTTGGGTAGACTGAGAGTTCAGAGCCCAGAGAGAATGAGAGAGGCTCAATGAGGCAAGGAACAACTGCTAACTCGGGCTGTCTATAGTTTTACTTGGTGGCTGCAGCACAAGCAAAAGGGTTAGAGTCCAAGGGGCAACAGCAGTCATTAGTAGAGGTGAAAATGAACACACTTAGTGGTGGAGATTAAAGAAATATTTAGTAAAAGAGTAAATATTAAATGAGTCTACAGTATGATCTAGATCCTGTATCAGAACACTTAAAGCACTGCCACTTTAGGGTTCAGAAGAAAGGAGGTTAAATACCACTGCTCTAGTCCCATTTCTTTATTCTATAGATAAATATTCTTAACCATAATGGAAAAATAATTTCCAAAGCAGCAAAGCTACTTAGTGGCAGAATTAACACTAAAACCCAGGTCTCCTGGACCCCACTTTTTTACCAAGTACACCATAATGCTTTAGAGAATACTTTTATTAATGTATTTGGACAATTCAGTGAATCATTGTGAAACTAGATATTTCAATGTTCTGTTGCTGAATAATTTTAAAATGCTGGTGTGTTTTGTTAGCCATCACGTTAAACTTATCCAGAGCAAAAGAAACAGCAAAACACACATAATGAAAAAATGTAGCTCTTCTAGACAATGCTTATTAACTGGAAATAGCATTCTTTACTTTATAATTGCATAGAATTTTATAGTTAAATCTAGAAGAATAATAAATACAAGTTTTTGCACATATTTGAAAAGTTTTCTCTTTGGAGTAAAATTTTCTTGTGATCTTTTTATATATCATCTATTTTCATAAAAGAGAAAGCACCTTTGCTGTGTCAAATGTGGTATAACAAGGTTTTCATTAATTAGACCCATTTCATCTGGGTCTTAATGAATTAATACGAATTTACTGGGCAAAGAATGGTGACAGGAATAGAGAGTATTCCCTGGAGAAGAAATAACCTGAGCAAAGAGCCAAGTTATACAGGTGGCAGATTGGAGTGAGAAAGACCTATGGAAGAGTCTTTGCAGGCTCATGCAATGGTCCAAGTGAAAGATGATCAGTAGAGAACAGTGACAGTTCTTCAGATTAGAAAGATTCAAGAAAATTCTGATCAAAACATCTGCATGACTTAGGGACAAACTGGAGATGAATAGTGAGAGAAAATGGAGAGTTATTGAACATGACATCAAGTTTTTAAGCATGGGAAGCTGGGTGGCTGGTGATGCCTTTAACTGAAATTAAAGGACACAAGGAGAGAAGCAGAATTGGCCATATTTAGGCTGTGGTTCTTGATGGAATCCACATGTGTTTTCTTGGTTGAGCTGAAGATTAGATTTAGCATGGTGATGGTTATGGTAGGTAGATTTCTAAGATGGCCCCCAGTGATTCCTATGTGCTAGAATTCATACCGTCGTATAATTCTTTCCCCTTATGAGTGAGTTTGGGACTTCCCCAGTGGTCCAGTGGCTAAGACTCTGAGCTCCCAATGCAGGGGGCCCAGGTTCGATCCCAGGTCAGGGAACTAGATCCCACATACCACAACTAAGAGTCTGCACGCCGCACCTGAAGATCCCGCACTTGGCAACAAAGATCCCGCGTGCCACAACTAAGACCCAGTGCAGCCAAATTAATTAATTAATTAATTAATTTTTAAAAAGAGTGAGTTGGATCTAGTGATTTGTGTCTTACCAATAAGATATGACAAAAGTGATAGGATGTCCCTTCTATTATTAGGTTAGAAAAATTGTGACTTCCACTTGGCTAGCAGATTCTCTCTCTTGTTGGCTTTGACAAAGCAAGTTACCATGTTGAAAAAGCCCACGTAGAACAAACTGAGGGTAGCCTCCAGCCAACAGCCAGTAAGGAACTGAGGCCTTCTGTTCAACATCCCAGAATCCTGCCAGCAACCATCAGTATGAGCTTCAAAAGGAGATCCTTACCCATTCAAGTCTTCAGGTGAGACCCCAACCCTAGATGACATCTTGATTACATTCTTACAGGAGATCATAAAGCAGAGGACCCAGCTAAATTTCTGACCCACAAAAATTGCCTAGATTTCTGACCCACAAAAATTATGAGATAATACGTGTGTGTTCTTTTAAGCCACTAAGTTTTGGGGTAATTTGTTTCACAGCAATACATAACTAATACAGTGGTACTTAAAATTATGCGAGCAAATGAGATTTAAAATAAATAAATAAAAGTTATCCCAAGATCAGTCTTTCAAGGAAATCAGAAATATCCTTTGGGGGCTTCCCTGGTGGCTCAGTGGTTAAGAATCCGCCTGCCAATGCAGGGCACACGGGTTTGAGCCCTGGGCTGGGAAGATCCCACATGCCGTGGAGCAACTAAGCCTGTGAGCCACAACTACTGAGCCTGCATTCTAGAGCCCGTGAGCCACAACTGCTGAAGCCTGCACCTCTAGAGCCCGTGCTCCACAACAACAGAAGCCACCGCAATGAGAAGCCCACACAACGAAGAGTAGCCCCTGCTCGTGGCAACTAGAGAAAGCAAAGACCCAACGCAGCCAAAAATAAATAAAACTAAAATAAATTTATTTTAAAAAAAGAAAGAAAGAAAGAAAGAAATATCCTCAGGCTCCTACCTTTTTTTTTTTTTTTTTTTTTGCAGTACGCAGGCCTCTCACTGTTGTGGCCTCTCCTGTTGTGGAGCACAGGCTCCGGACGTGCAGGCTCAGCGGCCATGGCTCACGGACCCAGCCGCTCTGTGGCATGTGGGATCTTCCCGGACCGGGGCACGAACCCGTGTCCCCTGCATTGGCAGGTGGACTCTCAACCACTGCACCACCAGGGAAGCCCCCATCTTCTCTTTAATTACCGTTTCTGGGTTCCCAAATTCTCAGTTCTTTAATCTGTCACCAGGTCTCCTTGTCAAAAAAGGAAATAAATCTGGCAAATTTAACACTAAACAAAAAAACCCAGCCAATGTCAGTCTAGATATGTCAAGCTGGATGCCCAGTACCTAAAAAAGAAGCCTGAGTCTTCATGATATCCCAGAAGAGAGATAAGTGGTTCATCTGCTGATGTCAAAGGAACCAAAGGAGGGCACAGGGGCTCCCCCAAAGCCCATGGAGGGGCACTATGAAGGAAAGAATCACCTACTGGCCCCAGAGAGCACACATCAGCTAATGATGGTACAATTTCCAGTCAGATCTCTCCAAATCCCCCACTTTACTTTCTCCTGCTCCCTCCAAACCTGCAGGATAAGACACAGCAGCTAGCGATGGAGGGAGCTAACAAGTGGTGAGAGCAAGGTGATGTGGTGGCTCAGGACTGGTGGAAGAAGGAGGAGAAACCAAACATGGCTCCTTCCCTGCTGCAGACTTCCATATTGAGGCTGCTCAATCTGAGGTTGGAGAAAAGACTTTGACAGTAAATCAAGCCCACAGCCTTTACTAATATAGTCCCAGACATCCTGTTTACCAATTTGAGACTATGCTCTAGACATAAAGTTAATGGAAGACCTGTTACATAAGAATGATAGAAAAATCACGGTGCCTGCATCTGTCTTTATCCCTGAAGAAATAGCCTCACTGAACACATTTTGAATGGGCAGGAGGAAACAAAAATGAAGTTGCCTTTTAACTATGTCATATGATATACTTGTTTGTTAACTTATATATATTTAATAGTGATTTGATTACAGGGAAATAAGAGAACCATGAAATTCCACTTGTGATGTAGATGATGCAGTATTCTGGATGGTTTGTTAAAAAGAAAAAAATTGATGTCTGGACTTAAGACCATTTATGCAGCATTTTTATTTTCTATCCATTGAGACAAAATTTTTATTTCATATTCAGTTTCCTAGAAACCAAAAAACTCAAGGAAAACCTCAAATGTGTAAACTTTATTATCAAAAGTAAGTGTCACACCATACCCTCATGAACACAGTTTTCCTAAATCTACTCTCTAAAAATAAATTCTCATTAAGTGTGGGATCTATACTAAGAGATGCAAAACAGAATCGAAATAGAAGCAAAGATGCCTAAAGCCCAGCTCTTTACCAAATCTCTGGCATCAAAACTTGCATTTGATGCAAGTGCATCAAATATTACACTTTCAAAAAAAATATTGGCATATGTAATTAGTTTCCTGTAGCTGCTGTAACAAATGACCACAATCTTGAGCTAAAAATAATAGAAATTTATTCTCTCACAATTCTAGAGACCAGAGATCCAAAATCAGTTTCATGGAGTTGAAATCAGGTGTTGTCAGGGTCCTGCTCCCTCCAGAAGCTCTAGAGGAGAATCCTTTCCTTGCCTCTTTCAGCTTCTGGTGGCTGCCCATATTCCATGTCTTCTGGCCACATCACTGCAAGCTCTGCCTCCAGTGTCACATTGCATTATTCCCTTTTCTCTGTGTAGAATCTCCATCTGCCTCTCTCTTATAAAGATACATGTGGTTGCGTTGGGGACCCATATTGATAACCTAGAATAATCCTCTCAGCTCAATATCCTTAATTTAGTCACATCTGCGAAGACCATTTATTCCGAAGTGAAGATAAAGGAAAACTTCACTTAAAATGGAGTTAAGATTCACTTTGTTATACAGCAGAAACTAACACAACATTGTAAAGCAATTATACTCCATGAAAGATGTTTAAAAAAAAAAGAAAGAAAATGAAGGTAAAAAAAAGGAGTTAAGAAGGCCCGAAGGGAGAGCTCCCATGCATGTACCACTTGCTGCAGCCTGCATAACCAGCAAGAAGTAGGAAGATAAGAATTATTTTAACAAGGTCTGTTTGTATATCTCTTATTATAAAATCCTCTCAGTCTCATCTTTTTACCCATGATTAAAAGAATGTTACTTTTCTTCTGGTACAAGGAAGAACATTTTTTCACATGGGAATTTCATCTCCTGCTTTTAAGAAAAGGAAGGAAGATTCATCCCTGCCCCAAGCAACAACACACTAACCACTGCTTGCAGCCAATGAGAAGCAGCCACAACCTTGAATTCTTGTCTTTCTCCAAAGAACTTTTGTTCAAAACAGCTCTCCCCTATTTCCCCCTAAAATTTAATAAAAGCAAGCCCCTCTCTGTCTGGACTTGCCTATGACCCACCATATCTTGTCCGTTCCAAATTGCAATTCTCTGCTATTCCCAAATAAACTCATTTTCCTGGTTAAAAAAATAAAAATTAAAAATAAAAAAAACAAAAAACTTGGCTGCTTTATTTTTTTAATAAAATTTTTTTAAATTTATTTTTGGCTGCGTTGGGTCTTTGTTGCTGCACGCAGGCTTTCTCTAGTTGCAGCAAGCAGGGCTACTCTTTGTTGCAGTGCGCGGGCCTCTCATTGTAGTGGCCTTTCTTGTTGCAGTGCACAGGCTCCAGTATTTGTGGCTCGCAGGCTTAGTCGCTCTGCGGCATGTGGCATCTTCCCGGACCAGGGCTCAAACCCGTGTCCCCTACATTGGCAGGTGGATTCTTTACCACTGCGCCACCAGGGAAGACCCTGGCTGCATTATTTTTGAGATTGACATCAACATAAAGTAGCATTCCCAGGTTTCAGTGGCTATATTTTGGGGGATCATTTTTCAGCCTACCATGACACATGAACAGCAATAGATACATAACATGCAGAATAAGACTTTTACTCCACCTGTATACTTTAGGTAATAAACTAGCACTCAAAATTTAGAAATTTGCTTGATTTCAATAACATCTTCATTAATGTAATTAATTCTCATATTGTAGCTATAGATACAATTTTTAGTTCTCAGTAGTGAGAATGGAATAGACTTCTGGAAGCCAAGGTGTTAGTGGAATGGTCTGTGTAAACATGGGACCAGATTATTATAAAATTCCATTACTCACAAATGCTTCTACTAGGAGCACTACACACGGAAAGGAAATTTATTGCTCTCCCTTTAAGAAAGTAAAATCTAAAATAGCTCAATGTGGGACCTTAGCTCACCACAGAATTTTAATGCTGGACAGGATCTCAGCCCTTCATCCTTACTTTTCAGATAAGAAAAGCGAGGCTCAGTGAGACCTGCTCACAGATCCCACAGCTAATAAGTAGCAGAATGAGATCAGAATACTTCCTCACTCCTCATCCATGCTCCTCCTGTTGAGCTATGGGACTCTCTTTTTTGTTTGGTCATTTACTGAAATATAAGCTAGTTTTAATCACTCTCCTGTTTAGGTTTTTCAACCCTTAGAATTAATTAGTATTTAAGCGTTTATTTCTGGATTTAGTAACATAAATATTCTTACTGACCTCTTACCAACAAAAGTCTGATCTGCAAAAGAGGAAATTCAGGAAGACAGTGCTTAACACTCAACTGCTATCAGGTTAATTCAAAGGAGTTGGTTCAGTGAAGATTTTAATGTGCACAAAAGGAAACAGAACCTGCAAATGCACTCAGTACAGATATATCTAGCAGCAGCAGTGAGCAGGGCTGAATTTGTAACAGCTGGGGAAGTTCCCATCCACAAATTAGAGATGCAGAAGTTTTCTCTCCCACACCAAACAAGTTGGTTTGTGGTTTTCTAAAAGATTCACCGGCTATATATCTATTCTTTCTCATGAAGAGAGACTTGATAAAATGGCAAAATGTCACTCCGATATCCTTGTAAATCATCTGCTTTCAAGTTTACCGGGCGAGTTTAGCAAGGAGACAGTCTATTACAACATAAGCTGCCCTTGTGTCTCTTAGTTAAGAAATCCAACTTTAAAAAATCTGAATGAGTAGGTGATTTTGAAATGATTTCATTCTTGTAGTTGCTCATAACATAAAATGAGATGTTACAATGCAGTCCAAACTTTTTCTCAGAATATTATATATCTTGTTTAGACAGAACTCCCTGTTATTATTTATTCATGCCAATATAAATTATTCTCTTCAAATGAACTCAAGTCATGTAAACTCTGGCTTCCAGGAACCAGAGCATGCTTTCCTTTTGAGAGATGTGAATTTCACCTCACTCCTTGAAAATTGAAAAATCAAATAACAAACAAGCCCAGTGTTTACAATCAATACCTAGTTCAGTAACTCCTTGAGATTGTTTGACTCCAGTGTGAGTTGCAGTCCTGGGAGTATTAAGAACTTGAAATCTTTTTTGCTATCAACTCCAAAACAAAGATGAACTATGGTAGAGAGTTGCCTTTATTATGGGGATCTGAAGGGGGGTTCTGGCTTGTTTTATTTATTTTAAAGCCAAAAGCCAATTCAAGGGTGATGAATGGTGTCAGTTTGACAGCACCAAAGACTGAAATTCTTCATTTCTTCCAAGGTTTAGCCTGGCAATGCCTGCAATTTCTTCTACAGTTTACACGGCGAAGTGCATTAACTCTTACCTGGATAAGCTGATTCTAAAAGTGTGGTATCGGGATCATGATCTATTCTGACAATTCCTTTTCTCCTGATAGCTCTTGTAAGTATGAGGGTAGATATAATAAAAGAGATTCTTTCTACTTTTAAAGAGTTTTTTTTTTTTTCAGTTGGAACTGAATAAAGCCTTCTGATTGAATTTATTCAGGTCAGCACACTGATTGAAGGCTAGAGCTGGTCTGGACCTGACCCCAACAATGACTGTTCTATGAGCCCAATCTCAGATGGGGTTCAGATTTATTGACCTGAATTTTGCCAGTTTGAAAGAATAGTTTCAGGGAAAGTTGACACTTACACAGTCTACCTTTCGACTTTAACAAAAACTTTACCCTGCTCTTTGGTTGACACCAATAATAGTGGTGATATAGTGGAATGGATATTCCTTTGTTGCTGAGGGACATCCTTGGACAAGGAGAGAAAAAGTCATGTTCAGCTAGTCATTACCATCCAGGTAATAATGACTTCTGGTTGCTAATAAACAATTGGGTTTTAAATGAGATTTATTTTCTCTGAGGCAATTTGTTTTTCACTTATTCACTCCTGTAAGTGACTAATTTACAGCATTTAAACATTTTTATTGAAATTATTATAGAAACTCAATAAAAGGATGGAAGACTTATTTTATCATTTCTTAGGCATTCTTTTCTTCAACTTTTTAAATATTACGTGTACCTTTTAAGAGAAGGCTATCAGTAGAGATTGAAGCTGAGTCTATATGAATAGTAGTCGAAAGTTTGCAGAACCATTATGATAATAAAATTTTGCTGAAGTAATGATGTTAATTAAATTTTTGGAGCAACCACAATGTAACAGCTATTGCTAGAAACTTTTGGCATAATAATGAAAATATAACTTGCTTTAAGGTGTTTATAATCACCTTAGAAAAACAATAATAATACACTGAAAAAAAGTAGAAATGTGAAACAAAACTTGTGTTACCATCATATAGCGCTTGTTCTTATAAAAATTAGTCTCCTTTAGAGTGAATCATTTTTTATTACATAGTGAAGTGTTAAATAACGTGGCATGGACTCCAAATACTGATGGAATTCAAATAAAAAATAAATTAAATGAAGTATGGAGTATTTGAATTGTGAACTAGAATTTGGAAAAAAAAAGAAAGTATTTTTAAAAAGTAGGGTTGGAGGAGGACATTGCCAATTAAAAAATACTATCAAACACATGAATAAGCATGAATTGTATCGGAACAGTGAAGCTTTCTCATTTCTCTGGTGGATGAGACACACTTTGAAGTGACCTTAATGAATATTGTTTTTTCCTTCATGCAAAACTTTTAAGAAGTGAAAAACTGAGTGATTGTTAGGATAATTTCAACCCACATCAAAAAAATAAAGCAAATCATAGCAAATTAAGTTGGAGGGTGAAAAAAGACAAAACACAATTCCTCCTCTTAAAGGGTTGAATTTTGGAGTTAAGATTTGCTGCCCACAAGCTTGACAGGAGATTTTTTTTAAATCTCTTTCTTGATTTAAAATGATGAAAGCTAAATGAGGAATTTTCTTGAATTCATTACACTTATGTAGCACTTCATAGTTTACAAGTCTAATCACTTATATTACTTATTTTATCCTAGACTGGAGACAGAATAGCTGATTCAAGTGTCATTATTTCCTAGCTGTATGCCTTTGATCTTTCCTTTTTCTATTCCTTTTGAAGTTTAGTTTTCTCTTCTGTTATATGAAAATAATAATACTTATCAAGTAGAGTTGTAAATATTTTAAACATGTAGTGCTTGGCGGAGAGTTGGAACTCAAGCACGAGTCCACTATTTAAAAGATGATGTAATCCAGAAAAAGTCAGGTAACTTGCCAAAGACTTCACAGATTGAAGGGATAGACATAATAGTAGTCTTCAGAACTACTATTCTGTGATTTTTCTACTATATTGTGTAGCTTCAAATATAATTTCACATATGATCAAATTGATTATTATGAGAGTCTCTAGATATATTTTTATTTATATTTAACAAGGCCAACATCACTTGTATATTTAAGTGGTATGTGTATCACTGTTATGCTTCTTAAACTATGTACCCATGGGGTGTATGCTGTGTGCTATTGTTTTTCAAAATCACAGATTAAGCTTGGAGCACCTTAAAAATGGGGGAAGAGCAATATTCTATATTAAAATAAGCAACCGTATATAAACCATATATAATGAGGTAGACTTTTTATTTCTTAATATAAAACCAAAAAATTTGCTTATAGAAGTTTGTTTTAGATCATATTTCAATCCCTAGTTTATATGATCATATTTTCTGCTGTGCTTGGTACTTTCGGGAGGAAGTTTTGATGAGAAATGAAATACCATGTTCAGGATCACAAAGGAGTTTGTGTCCCCCAGAAATCTACATTTCCCACAATATAGATTAGAGATTGGCATTGTTTCTAAGCCTCTCTTCATATTGTAATTTCTATATATTCTTATATCTACTCTTTCTCATTTCTCTTTTTCCTCCATTTCAAAGGAAGGAGTATTAAGTATACAATAGCCAAAGGCAACCTAAGGAAGGAAACAAGCCAAACACTTTATGATATGTATTCTGTATTCTAAAGGACATTATTTTCTTGGGGTAAAATTTAAATTCTTGACTATATTAAATGCTCTCATATCAGTGACATACATGCTGGATAGTAAACTTTAAACTCAAACTTCTATACTGCCCTTTGTGATGCTGGGGCTGGAAGTCGTTAACCCATATTTCTGCTTTACTTGGCTGGATTCCTGTTGGACTGTGCCAATAGAGGGAGCTAGAGGGAACCTGGAAAACTGAAGGAGAAAAGATGCTGCTTCCTGTTCTTGTCCCAGGGACCACAGGACACACCTTCTAACTACCAGTGATACTTCTTCAGTAAGCACAGTTAATTCCAATTTGCAGTTTTTCCAACATTCCCATCCTCTTACTTTAAATCATTGCTTCAGGCACTATTTCTTTTAAAATCTTTTCCTAAGTGCTTTGGTTATTATTGCAAACACCAATGACAGATTTTTGCTTGTTTTTCTTTTTTTTTTTTTTCTCCAAATTGATCTGTGTCAGAAATGTCAAGAGCAGTCATACTATCTCTCATCTCTCCCCCAAGTATTCCGGATGGCTTGGGTAATCTCCTTTTGTGATTACTAAAGAGAGTATTCAAATAACTAAAATAAAATTTGTCTCAACACTACATGACATGAGACCATGAGATCTTATTTCAAACCCTGTTTAAATGTGTCCATATAAAATATTATTGAATGAAATAATTAATTTGGACTTACAAGTTTAAAAATTCTCTTGAGAGCTTCTATGGGATTAGAGACTTTTTTTTTTTCATTTTCCTCACAGATGCAGCATAAAATACACCAAAATACTAAACCACTATAATTCTCACATCTGTTTTTCCTACTTTATATATCAAAGTCTTCAATTTTTTCTTTTTTTTTTTTTGTTCTCTGTGTAATGCTGTAAAGAGCCTTGTGAAACAAAATATTTTCAGTTTGCTACCCTTTCATAGGAAATGAATACTCACAAGTTGCTTTTTAAAATATTTTTTAAACTCTTACTTTGAAGATTTTTAAATCTTCTAGAAAAGGAGAAAGAGTGATATCATAAATTCCCATATACCCATTATGATGGTTAATTTTACATGTTAACTTGGCTGGGCCACCGTGGCCAGATATTTGGCCAACCTTATTCTAGATGATTCTGTGAAGGTGTTTTAGGATGAGATTAACATTTAAATTAACTTTGAGTAAAACAGACTGCCCTTTATAGCGTGGATGGGCCTCATCTAATCAGATGAAGGCTTGAACAGCACAAAAGACTGGCCTCTTTCAAGCAGGAGAAAATTCTGCCAGCGGACAGCGTTCAGTGGACTGACTTCAACTGTACCATCTCTTACCTGGTCTTCAACTTGCTGACCCATCCTAGAGATTTTGGACTTGTCAGCATCCATAACTGTGTGAGCCAAGTCCTTATAATAAATAAATAAATACACACACACACACACACACATCCTATTTTTGGTTCTATTTCACTGAAGAACCCTGAATAATACACCCATCATCACCATTACCAGTTGGCAATTGCTATATTTACTTAATCTATTTTTGAGTGTAATAATTTAGAGTAAATACAGATATCATGGCATTTCATCCCTCAATAGGTCATTACATTACTATCTGTAATCTCTGAAAGTAATGTTTCCCTGCATAAGAAAGTACTATTATTACACCTAATAATAAACTTAATAATTTCTTATATCATTTAATACTCACTTCATCTTAAAATTCTCCCAATGGTCCAAAAAAATGTCTTGTTCAAACAAGAAGCCAGTTAAGAACCAAATATTATGTTGGGGTGTGATGACACATAATACTTTATAGATAATGCTGTGTACCTCATATTGCATCACAGTAAGAAACATAATGTCTACACCATTTGTGATACTAACATTGAACTCCCTGTTTAAGGGATGATGGTCTGATCCCTCCCCTGTAAAGTTACATATTTTTCCCTTTGTGACCTTCAAATAATCTTTGTGATGATATTTTGGCATCCTGTGAATATCTGTAGCACTCTTTCATCTAGTGGTTTCATCACCCATTAACGATCTTTCCCTGAATCAAATATTTTATTAGAAGTTGCAGAAAACAGTTAGCAGAATATCCAAAGATAATTTATTGTAGTATTACAAGGGAGCTAGTTCTATTCCCCATCTCTTCCTAATTTGTTTAACTCTGAACATGCTAGCATGGAAATTTGGGTTGTCATGGCTGCAACCAATAAAACCAAGTAAAAGAGAATTACTCTGGATGGAAGACAGCCTACTTTAAGATCTGGTTTGTATAAGATGAGGGGAGTCTGAAAGAGTAGTAACAGAAATATTGATGTTCAGAATTCCCAACCTCCATGTCACTATAAAAAAATTATTTAGTATGTATTATATGAGATTTCCTGATAGAATGAGGAATAGATAATAGATAAATTATGCTTAGCAGTGCAGATCAAAGAGCTAATAGCCTGAAATTTTTCCCAGCTTTATTGAGGTGTAACTGACAAAGAATTGAATTATTTTTATAAAGACCTAATTAAATGACATTTAGTGTATGTAACCTATTAATACAGTTTTTACCTATTGCCATGTATTTTTGTATGGTTTGGAGAATTTTTAACCTTTTTTCGTCCCACTTGTTTCTCCTATTCACTTTGAGTCAAAGGTTTTGAATCTCTGAGCTTCACCTCTTTGGCATTAGATTTTCACCTTTTACCTACCACTGCCTATCTTCCACATATATAAACTTACCTTCAACTTTACTAAGTCTGTGGTGAAGGAACACCCACTGAGAATGAATGGAAAAGACATTAAACTTAAGAGATATGGGAATTTAGAAATTAACATTTTGATAGGAGTAAGAAGATTCTGAGACAATACTGGAAAAAAGCCAGCTCTGTCTAAGTTTTTGGTCTGCTCTGGTGATTGTGGAGGTTTAATTAAGATTCCAATAGACTTTTGAACTCAGAATACTTCTTCAAACTCATTGAACCCTTTGAGGTTGACTTGTTGCTAATATTTTTCCATTTTAGGGTAAGATTTTCCATTGACACTCACCAGTACCACCTCAATGTGAATAAGTAGAATAGGAAGTTCAAGATCACTGAACTCTTGTAAAATGACTTATTTATTGTTTTTACTTAATTCCTCAAACACACTTTGTGGGCTTTTTACTACTATTATTATTAGATTTTTAAGGTCTATTTTCCATTCAGTGGCCCTGATCCTCCTAGGAAAATCCTGAACAACAGAGACAGCTGTTAAAAGAATGAATTCACTAATTTGTTTCATATTGGGAAAATAAATAGTGTAACAAGTAACTTACCTTATTGTTTATTTCATAAGGGATAGTGTGGAAAATGTCCACTCATGACTTAATTGCAATAAAATAAATAGGATTCAATTTGTATGCTTTGGTTGACAAATTTTCCAAGAGTAGAACTGTTCCAAATTAAAATGAGAATCTGTCTTCACAAGCTTGGTTGTTTTTTATCTATCTATTTATTTATCTTTTAGTCCAAGAAAAATTCAGTGTTGAATAAATTATTCTCTGAAATCCAGATGGCATGCAAGAGTCTGCTCCTTGAAGTACTCCAGCATTTAGTCTGCATGCCATTCTACCATGGGAAGTAAAATAAGAAACAGCATCTACTGAGAAATGAAAGGTTTCTGTAGATTATAAGTAAGTATCTCACACACTGACATTATCAAATTGTTCTGTTTCAATAATAGAGTGTACTCCTTTCACCTATTTTTAAAATGGCATATTGCTTTCTTTAAATGTAGATCTCATTTTTTTTCATTTTATTTCAACTTTTCCTTTTCCCTTCTTCACCCAAGAACTTACTGGTCTATTATGGACTGAATGTTTGTGTTCTCCTAAAATTTGTAATAAGAAAACCTCACCCCCAAAATGTGACGGTATTAGGAGTTGGGGCCTTTGGAGGTAATTAAAATTAGATGAGGTCATAAGGGCAGACCCCTCCTGAATGAGATTAGTGGTCTTATAAGAGTCATTAGAGAGGACTTCCCTGGTGATGCAGTGGTTAAGAATCTGCCTGCCAATGCAGAGGTTAGAGCCCTGGTCCGGGGAGATCCCACATGTCACAGAGCAACTAAACCCATGCACCACAACTACTGAAACTGTGCTCTAGAGCCTGCGACCCACAACTACTGAAGCCTGCACACCACAACTACTGAAGCCTGCGCTCCTAGAGCCTGTGCTCCACAAAAAGAGAAGCCACCATAATGGGAAGCCCAAGCACCACAACGAAGAGTAGCCCCCACTCTCTGCAACTAGAGAAAGCTGGCATGCAGCAACAGAGACCCAACACAGCCATAAATAAATAAATAAATAAATAAAATTTTTTAAAATAAAGAGTCATTGGAGAGAGTGCTTTTCTATTATCTGCCATGAGAGGATATAATAAGAAGACAGCCATCTACACCAGTAAATGGGTTCTTACCAAACACTGGATCAGCAGGCTTCTTGATCTTGGATTTCCCAGCCTCCAGAACTGTGAAAAATAAATGTATCTTATTTAAGCCACCCAATCTATGATAATTTGTTATAGCAGCTAGAAATGACTAAAATTGTCTAAGCTAAATAATTGTACATCACATACAAAAATAATATCTTTGAAAGATAATGCTGGTCAACTTCAACACTACATAAAAATACTGTGTATCTCGTTTTATGTTTTTACTTCTTACTCAAAAGATCCAGTGTCTTGCAATTCACAAATTTATCTTCTTTCTGGACAAACTTAAAATTAATGCCCATCAGAATTATTGTGCGGTTCAACACAACTTTGCTTTTCATTTTTGCCTGGCGCCAGTCAAAGTGAAGACAAACCCACAGCCAGTTCCTGTGGGGGCACAAAACATCAATTTGTGTTTCTCTATGACCACCACAGGCTAACTGATGTCTAACCTGGGCAATCCTCAAGAACATCCAACCATTTAGGAATGCCTTTCCTATGCTTTGTCACCTCAGGAAAAAAGTGAGGAAGAGAGTGAGATCAGGGGAAACAGTAAGGAAAGGGAGTGATTGAGGAGAAAAGAAAAAAGACAA
This sequence comes from Hyperoodon ampullatus, assembly GCF_949752795.1. Lineage (NCBI taxonomy): Eukaryota > Metazoa > Chordata > Mammalia > Artiodactyla > Ziphiidae > Hyperoodon > Hyperoodon ampullatus. Next base: position 104,041,881 of record NC_136918.1, on the reverse strand, counting down.
TAGTTGGGAAGCATTTACTGTGGATTTCTGATTTTATTTGCAATGTTCTCTAACAGTTCTGGAATAAAGGACCAGTGTAACATGATGTACAACTAGTAAACTATGCAAAAATGGGTAGTTTTACAGAGACCATTAATTAAATTAATGAATGCTCAAAACCAAATAAAAATATTTTATTGATTTTATTAAATATTTTATTAAATTTTAATAAATATTTGAGATATTAATTTCAAGCAGTTAGATAATGTTAACACACTAACTTGAAAAAATGTGTCACATGTTTGCCTCAATTTGTAACATTTAGCTGTAGAATAATTTAGGAGTTTTACTTTGCTTTGAAAACATTTTCCAAAGCAGTTTATTATACTTCTCTGTTTTCCTTCTCTTTCTTACATCCAGCCACCTTCCAGGTTAAAAATAAGTTTTTAAAAATTTTGTACTAAAACTCTTGTCATTCTTTATAAGTAGGTACATTAGATTTAATATAAATGATATCCAATAAATCTATAAATTGCTGAGCAATGTATAAACTCCTGTTGACTTCTGCCCTTGTCTTTTTGGTGATCCTGAAATAAAAGAAAACTATTTATGATTGATTACTTGCTATGATAGAGTACTGCAAGAGAAGATGTGATTAGTGGTAAACCAAAGAGGAGATTCCAATTTATACCCCTCAAAGCTTGTTAACCATGTACAGCGTGGCAGAATGTATTTTCAAAAAATGGTCCCAGCAATGTTTCTCGTTACACAGTAATATTTTCAGATCCTTGCCATTCCCCCATCAAGAAATAAGTCTATTTTCCTTCCACTTAAAATAGAGTGGTACTGTATAAATAAAATGTACCACAAGTGATGCTGTGTGACTTTGAGGCTGAGTTATAAGTGATGACATGGCTTCTGCTTGGCTTTCTAGAGCTCTTGGGACACTCACATTTGGAACCTACCCACCACATGGAACTTGTAGATGTTCAGCCAACAACCCCTGCTAAAAGCCCAGACAACTGCCAGTATCAGTTGCTGGACATGTGAGTAAATGATTCCAGTCCCCAGCCTTCTGGCTGCCCCTGTGGACACTGAGTAGAGCAGAGACAAGCTGAATCTGCTAAGCTTTGGCCAACTGAAAATCTGTGAGCAAACTCCATGTCGTTTTGTTTTTAAGCCACAAAGTGTTGTGGGTTATTTATTGTTATGGATGGAACTGTGTTCCCCCCAAATCCATATGTTCAAACTCTAACCCCTAATATGACTGTATTTGGAGGTAGGGCCTTTAAGGAGATAATTAAGGCTAAGTGAGGTCATATAGTTTTAATCCAACAGGACTGGTGTCCTTAAAAGAAGAGGAAGAGAAAACAGAGGCGCACTCATGCAACCCCTCTTGCTCACACGCGCTGTTGCTGTCTCTGTCTCTGTCTCTGTCCCTCTCTCTTTCCACGCACATGCAGAGGAAAGTCTATGTGAAAACACAGGGAGAAGGTGGTCTTCGGCAAGCCAGGAAGAGAGAATTCACTGGAAACCAACCTACTGGCACCTCAGTCTTGGACTTCTAGCCTCTAGAACTGTGAGAAAATAAATTTCTGTTGTTTTAACCACTTAGTCTGTGCTATTTGGTTACGGCAACCTGAGCAGATCAGTACAGATTTTGGTATTATGAAGTAGGGTTTTGCTATAAAAAAAAAAAACACCTAAAGATGTGGCAGAAACACTGCCAGCTGGGACTAAAGAGGACAGGGAAAATGGGACAGAAGGAAGGAAGGCTGTTGGATTTCAGGGATTCTATAGGACGGGACAAAAAGAGCTTTCCAACTCTGAACATGCATTATTCTTCACAAAAAGGGAAAAATGATCTTGAAGGCAATTCAGAGACAATCAGGAATGGCACTCCCACCACAGACCCAGGGGACAAGACTGTTTTCCTCAATGATTTCAGAAGGCAAAGCCATCTCCCCAGTTTCTGTGGGCTAGGATGATGCTGCCCAGTGCCCAGGGGCAAGGCCACCCCACAGAGCCACAGAGGTGAGACTGCCACCTAGAAATGTGGGGGTGACACTACTACCACCCTGAGGCCCAGACACAGAGCACTGAGCCAAAGAGGATTATCCTCAAGCCTTAGGATCTAATGGGATTTGACTTGATTGATTTGACCCCTTTCTTATTTCTAATTTCTCCCTTTTGGAGTATGACTGTCTATCCTAAGCCTGTCCCACCTTGCTTATATTTTGGAAGCAGATAAAATGTCTAATTTCACAGATTCACAGCAGGGGAGGAATTGTGAGTCAAGAAATATACCTCAAGTCTCACCTATACCTGATTTACATGAATTTTAGATGAGACTTTCAACTTGGAACTGATGCTGGAATGCGTTAGCTGCGGGGAGCTGTTGGGATGGGGTTGAGGCAGGAAGTAGATGGGCTCCAGGCTAGGCATTTACAGTTGGCCTCCTGTTTACACTTCCTGGGGAAGGAGGCAGGTGGTCTCTAGGCTAGATATTTACTACCAGCCTCCTGTTTGTACTTCAAGATGGAACTAACAGGAACAGGGTAAATAGCTGGACTTTGTCTCCTGTGGACACTTTAAGATAACAGTCATGGCGGGAACAGAGCGGGGCTAAACCCTCTTTGAGTAAAAAGATGAAGAGGTCACATATTCCCCATCCTTGGGGCACGGGAGACACTGCACATGTGCAGAAAGGCCCCGTGGGGGTCAAAAAGGAGGGGGTGCCACCCCATAATAGGTGATGCCAAGCCCCCCCATAGGCATCTGGGCGGGAATCCATCTTGGAAAAAAAGTTGCGCACGCCTGTTGGTGAGGTGCCTAGGGCAGGTCAGGTGTGGAAAAAGAAACCAGATAATTGGCCAAAGTTTTAAAAAAAAGACCTGGAAGAACTGCCCTATATTAATGACTTACCCGCCTCTTTACTGTGCTCCTCCTCATTAGGGAGGACGCCCACACTCCTCTCGGGGTGTGTATTTCTGCCTTGCTTCTGTTTTAAATAAACTGTTTCTCTGTGTGCTCTCCCACTTGCTGTGCTGTGTCTCTAATAATAAACTTTGTACCTGTTTTTTACAGTTTTTGCCTCCTTGAGAAATGCATTTTTCAGTGGGGGCAAGAACTGAGGGAACTTTGCTTCTAGCCTCTAGATCCTGGTGGACTAGAGGATAGGATTCCTGGTTTTCACCCAGGAACTGCCCAGGTCAAATTCTTGGGCAGGGAACTAAGATCTCGCTTCAAGCCACCATTCACTGCTGTCTCTCCAAGATCAGGGTGAATGTATGGCATATGAGAAGGACATGAATTTTGGGAGTGAGTGGGCAGAATGTTATGAACTGAACTGTGTTCCTCCAAAGTTCACATGTTGAGGCCCTAACCCCCAGCCTGACTGTATTTGGAGACAGGGTTTCTAAGGAGGTAATTAAAATTAAATGCCATCTTAAAAAAGAATGAAGTTTTGCCATTTTCAACAACATGGATAGACTTGGAGGGTATGGTGCTTAGTGAAATAAGTTAGAGAAAGACAAATACTGTATGATATCACCTACATGTGGAATCTAAAAAATAAAACACACTAGTGAAATAATAAAAAAAGAAACAGACTCAGTTACAAACAAAAAACTAGTGGTTACCAGTGGCAGGGGTGGGGGGGCGGGGGGGAGACAAGATGGAGTAAGGGAATAAGTAAGGGTACAGACTACTATGTACAAAATAAACAAGCTACAAGGATGTATTGTACAGCACAGGAAATATGGCCAATATTTTATAAGAAGTATAAATGGATTATAACCTTTAAAAATTGTGATTCACTATGTTGTACACCTGAAACTTATATAATTGTAAATCAACTATACCTCAATTAAAAAAAGGCAAAAAAAATAAAAAATAAGACCTTAATCCAGTATCCTTATAAGGTGTCCTTATAAGAGGAAGAAAAACCAGGAGCATGAGTACACAGGGAAGAAGCTATATGAGGACACAGCAAGAAGCTGAATGTTAAAATACCCTTCTTCCCTACTTCCCTAAAGTACTTCTCAAAAGGGTATGAAATGATCTTTGAAATGTGTTCTAACTACACATACTACAATGGCAGAAAATATCAGGCTAAACCATTTTATTTTATTCCATAATGAATTGTTCACTATTCTGCTTTCTTAAACATTTTCTTCTAAGCTTCTATTATATAAAATGTTGATGGTCGTATCTTGAGAGAGAAGAGATACTTAAAAATAGAATTGAAATTATAATAAGTGTCTCTAGTGGGTATAAGAGTGTAAGAAAGGAAGGAAGGGCTTCCCTGGTGGTGCAGTGGTTGAGAGTCCGCCTGCCGATGCAGGGGACACGGGTTCGTGCCCCGGTACAGGAAGATCCCACATGCCGCGGAGCGGCTGGGCCCGTGAGCCATGGCCGCTAAGCCTGCACATCCGGAGCTTATGCTCCGCAACGGGAGAGGCCACAACAGTGAGAGGCCCGTGTACTGCAAAAAAAAAAAAAAAAAGGAAGGAAACATGCTGTTTTGAATACCAGATGGAATTTGTTGACACTCAAATCCATCATTTTAACATTTGAGGGGAACTACCAAAGACACATATGCTGAAAATAGGAAAAAAAAAAAAAGCACACTACTAAATAGCACGATATTAAATTGTTTCATACAACATTTGTTTATGTCTACAAGGTGCAACAAATTATATTGGACTGTGTCCTCAAATTGTAAATAAAATAAATTTGAGTTAGCGCATGTAGACATAAAATCTCCCTCTACTTGATTTATATTTGTTTGTCTATATTTATTTACTTCCTCTTCACATTAAAACTATGATCTTTAAATTTTCTGTATTTATAATATACTAAGAATAATTTCATTCCATATCTCAGGTATGATTTATTTTTCTTCCTGATTGGGGAAATGGGCTAATTCCCACAGATTATCCGACATTATAGATGGTTTCATTACCTTTGTTTATTCCGATATTATTCAGTTGTCAACTTGATGGTGACTATAAGACACAAGCTAGCAAAAAAAGAGTTTTTCATTTTGATATCAAGAAGTCATTAGGATTAACAAATTAATGTTTATCAAATTACCCTGAACACTTATGTGTATGGTTCTGCATTAGTACAAAGGATTATCTGGTAAGCCAAATTAACAGAAGTGAACAACATGGCAAAACAAGAATCATCTGCTTTTAGGAATTAGGTAATTATATATAATTAATGGAAAGGAATAATAATTAGTGAATACATAATACTTACACAATAATCAGTTAACACTTTAAAAACAATTAACTTTCCTAATGACCATTTTCAACAAAATTAATGTAGCTTGCATGAGTAGCTGGTAACAACTAAAATACTAATAGCTCCTCATTACAGCACTGCCAGAGGGTGTAGAAAGAATACAGTGAGAGCAAACATTCATGTTTTTCATTAGTATACTCCTCACACTTCTTTTGCTAAAAACTAATAATTCTCCTTCAGAAAACTTAGCTTTAGTAGAATTTAAGTGATAAAATGTATATGCGTACATTTACATCACATGTATATATGCTATAAATACATATCTGTATTTATAATTACTGTATTTAAATGTATTAATTTTAGAGGAAGTAATTTTTAAACTATCTCAGTATCATCTTTGACGCGTTCTCTTTCCTTCTTCTAGTATTCAGTCATCTACCAATCTGTGTATTTTTTCCCTTCTAGACCTACTTCAATTTTTCCATTCCACATGCTCCCAACATTACATGATGTCCTCTAGGTATCTTGCTTTGTTTTTAGATCCTACATTTTATCTTATACATCATCAGCAATCTTGTTTTCCCCCTAAAACATAGTTTACAACTAGGTCTTAACCAACTCAAAAAGTATCAATGGTTCCCCATTGCTTATAAGATAAAACCCCAAAACTGCAGCCTGACATTCAGTCTGATCAAAGTCCAATTCAGCTTCCTTCTCAAATCTTACTTCACTCTTCTATTCCTGTTTTTTAAATAGTTCTTGCATGAATTAGGTGGCAACCCTTCTTTTCCTAAAGTTAATAATTCAGACATTCAATGATAACATGATGATCAAAACTCAAAAGTATTCTAAGTTGCCAGCTATTGTAATGATCTTCCAAACTATGCTCAACTTTCTCATTAAGGTAAGTATTCCGAAAAATAATTAGTTACTAGTTAGCACCAGAAAGAGAACTAAGTCCTGGTCAAGGAAACAATAAGATAAAACCTTCCTGCTATGACTATACCTGCTTCTAAGTGCTCTTTGATTACTGCCAACTCTTTCCAGGATAGTGAGTATATGCTGTAAGAATTTGTCTTATTTTTCTCATGCTTGACTTTTGGACATTTGCCTCAGGATCTTATCAGTTGGGTGGCCCTAGGTTTGCCCATCATAGACTCTTCCATACTGCTATTGGCAGAACATCTCGTGGTAGTCTTTTTGGAACAGGACATTTAGCTAAACTATAAGGGGAAAAATGGTATGTGAGAGACTAAGCCCACAATATTTTCTCAAATACTATTAAGGGGCATCACTATAATAAGAAGGAGATCGCATTAAGAGATGGGTCTCCTGAGAAGATGAACAGAGCACAAAGACAGAATGAATTAAACACTGTGTGGTGTTAAGTACAGGGAGACCTTAGACGTTATTTAGTCCAAATGCCTTATCTTGTAAACAAGATCCAAGAGATATGGAGTGACTAGTATAGGGTTCTACAGTGAGTCAGTGAGTGTGATATAATTTAAAAATGAGCATTCTGACTGCTGCCCGATCCAGTTTTTCCACTAATCCACATCCTATATTAGGGGTCTCCAAAGTGGAGGTCATGCACTCCAGGATGTGAATAAACCAAACCACTGTACTAAGTGTAGAAAATGTTAGCATTTCTAATTGTATTTACTTTTTAAATTTAAAAGAATAAAAGAAATAAGTCATTAAGTTTTACAAGATTTTAATAGACAGGTTGACACTAGTCCCTTCGGTAGAGCAACATACATGTCAGATGCTCATGTCACCTACAGTATTCAGCTGACCTAAGGAAAGAGTGGAACATCTACATTTAGGAGAAATGGGACAGAGGTTCCTTCATTTATACTTTGTTTTCATTTTATTGATGCATGTAGTAGTCTACATTTGCACCAGAAAGTGGATTTTTACATTCCCTTACTCAATTTTAACCCATAAGTGAACTTACAAATTGTATTATCCAGTTTCAACTAAATTAACCTACATAAAGTGGGCAAGTGGTTAGGATTACATTATTGCTAATCCTAGTATGAGAACCTCACTGACCACATTGCAAAATAAAATCAATGAAAGCCTAATCAGATCTGTCAAGATATCAACATAAATATATTAAAATTATTTTAAAAATGATTAAAAATATGAACATATATCCACGGTCAGTAACAAATAATCTCACCCTAAATGTATATTTTGCATAGAGATATTGGTTAACGATAATGGTATTTGTAAATATATTAACTAAATGAATAAATAAATAAATAGCTGCTATAGTCAAAAACTGCTCTAGTTAAGTAACTGGATATCAAATAACAATAGGCCAAAAACTGAAGAGGATCCAAATGTTCATCAACAGAAGAATGGATAAGCAAATTGTGGTATATTTACACAATAGAATGCTACTCTGCAATAAAAAAGAAGGAATTGTGTATACAATCAACATTTGGAGCTAAATCTTTGAAGTGCTTTGCTGATAACATGAAGCTAGATCAAAAGAAAAAAGAACATACCAAGTGATTTCATTTGTATGTAGTTCAAGTTGAAATTCTATGGTGATAGAGATTAGAACAATTGCTAAGGGATGGGAAAGGAATGGAAAAGGACATGGGAGGCCTTTCTAGGATGATGAAAGTGCTCTGTGTCTGGTTTGGGGTATTGGTTATACAGCTGCATACACTTCATTAAAATTCATTAAGTGGTACATATGATGTCTCTCCATTTCACTGTGTACAAAGTTTGCCTCAAAAAATTCCAAAAACACCCATTTAAAAGAACAACATCAGGTGGAATTCACACTTTTATCTGAGGCTCCCACGTTCTAGATTTTTTTATATGATACTACAGTTTTCATTTATATGACCACCTTTCCTCCTTATTGGGGGTGGATACTGTGACTCATTTATTCCTGATTTATTCTACCACACACAGAATATCCTTGGCACTAGCTCAAGGCAGGTGTTGTTGAACAAATAAATGAAAGAGGCACTACATTTTATTTACAAGTTGTTTAGTGTCCTTTTAATTAGTGAGCAGTTCCCCCACAATAACTTCATGAGGAAGCTTCTCATTGCTCCTAGAACAATAGTAAATAAATTTCTCCAAGTCCCTGAAGGCATCTTGGACTTTGAATCAGCCAGCTTTGGGCCCCAGTGGGTTTCTTACTACGTTGGGGCCTTACGTAAATCAGTTAACCTCTCTGAGCTCATTTTCTCATTGATGTAAATGACAATAACAACACCCAAGACAAAAAGCATTGAGGATGGGCTTCCCTGGTGGCGCAGTGGTTGAGAGTCCGCCTGCCGATGCAGGGGACATGGGTTCGTGCCCCGGTCTGGGAAGATCCCACATGCCGCGGAGCGGCTGGGCCCGTGAGCCATGGCCGCTGAGCCTGCACGTCTGGAGCCTGTGCTCCGCAACGGCAGAGGCCACAACAGTGAGAGGCCCGCGTACCGCAAAAAAAAAAAAAAAAAAAGCATTGAGGATTATAAGCGATATAGAAAAGCACTAACACACAGTATGACACATGTAATAAACATGCCATAAATGTTAGCTTTATTCCCACATTCTATAAGCAATGTGAGTGCATTTCTCCTGCAGTCATCAAAATAATACAGTCAACTATTTCTCTCAACCTTTAAATGTGTGCAGATGGCCAGAGAGGTTCAGTAATTAACCTCTTGTTCCTGCATAATTTAGAGTCGCCAAGCTACTTCTCTCCAGTCCTCTGTTTTTAATTTAATGTGACTGGGTAAGTGGAAGTGTTAAGCTCCACACATTTTGTGGCTTGTGTGTCAAAAACCCTCTTTTAAACCCAGTAGAAACTTCCTGCAGAGCAAACCAAAACTCTTTCAGTATGTGACAACTGAATCCAACAGCTCCTGGTAGAATTCAGTTTTATGAGACTGATAAATTACCTAAGAAGCTTCCCCCCCTTCCACTTATTGTTTTACTGCCTACCTCATCCCAAAATGTGGTGTGTCAGTTGTTTCCTGCTAACTGCCTCATAAGATATCCCATTTAAGAAAGCAAAAACTGGTGGGAAGAAAGCCAGCAGTCTATTCTGTTCTCTATGAATATCTTATTAAAAAAAAAAAAAAAGAACAGGCAATGTTTTATTTGTAGCAATAAATCTGAACTCTAAACTTAAGAAAGGGAAGGTTTTTCTAGACTCACAAGCCATGAGCTATCACTGGAAATTCACAAGTCTCTATCTAACAAGTCCTAGTTTCCAATCTACTGGCATATCACATTAAGCCTACAGATCACAGATATAATAAGCCCTGAAATTTTAACTTTCATGGAACAATATCTACCAACTCCTTTATATATGCAATACGTTCAAATTTAATGCGTGTGGTTTCAAGAAGAAAACTTTGAAGCTGGCAACTAGTCTCTTGATACGAAAATATTTAGATTTTAGTACTTTAACATGGAATAATTTTTCCTGAATCCTTCCATTCCTACCACATTTTCTAACTAAGTCAAATAAGGAAATAACTAATTCAATTTAAATAAGAAAAATGACCTTTATTTAACAAAGTGGTACTTTTACTGGACATGATGGAGGGAGATTCATGCAACCTTAGATGACTGCCAAGCCCACAGTATCCTCCTAAGGAAAGTGGCCAGAACTGGTCCATTCCTGCATATGATGCTTTCAAATGTATATCGAGTGAAACCAACCTCAGTCCTTTGGCCACAACTGACTACAGCAATAATCAGTGTGCTAGTCAAAGACAACCACACTGGAGCAGGTCAAAAGTAAGGCCAACCATCTCTGAAGGACTTCATTCTGAAACTCTACCCAATAAACTTACCCCAAATTGAAAGATGATAAGCTAAGCCAATCAAATCCTCATATATTTAGAAACATAAATGTTAAGTGAAAAAATGTCTCACATTCCTATTAGATCCTAGATAATACTGAGTTATGGTTTCAGTTCTCCAAAAGGGGTAGTATATGTCAGTCTTAGAAGAACTTTCAACCCAATATTTCTGTATAAACTTAATAAGCTTCCTTTGCCAAGGCAATTCCTGTGTGCCTCTTTCTTGTGGTATTAAAGAATCTGACTGATAAAACAATGCCAGTGCTGGGAATAATGTATTTATTTTTATGAGTATAACAATAATAAAATAAAATAAAGCCTTAGTATTGACATCATAGACCATATTTCTTACTTGCAGCTTTCCTTACCACTGGGAACATGTTTAAAGGGAATACAATTTGAAGGAACAAAAGGAATTAATTTAGCAAAGCAGTTGACTGTGAAAAATGTATCATTGAGAGACAAATACTAATTGCAAATAAATAAATAGCCTAGTTCATTATACTAAACTCCCATTTTCCTCAGGCTGGGCCTAGGTAAAAAGTAGAGCTTTGTTTTAAAATAAAATGTTGGCAAATATCAAGTATGAAATGAAAATTCTCCCCAATTCAGACCACGAACCAATTCCGATCATTATTGACTTTCCACCAACAAAAGCAGATAACCAGAAATAAGGTAAACACAAAGGCTACCCAGACAAAAATAAAGAAAAACACCAAGTCATAGCCAAATTTCTTAAATAAACTCTTAGAAAGCAACGTGGACTATAGTTTGGATCATATCAATATCTAAAGTGGATAGCAATTAGATACAGAGGGCTTTTTATTTTATCATAGCTAATCATTATTTCTCCCATAACTTTGCTTTCTCAATAATGTAAGCCCTGAGTGCAGTTTGCACAAATGTCTTATACTTTTCCATAATATATGCTATCCTATTTATAATGTGAATCTAATTACATCTAGTCAAGAAAAGATTAATTATATTTTGCTATTTATAATTGGTTTTAGCAATTATATTTAGCAAGTCTTCTTACCATTCACTTTCTGTTAAAGGCATGTGGTTTCATATATTTCAATGAAACTAAGTATTTTCTCATTTTTAGTCTTGTCTTTCTGATTTTAGCCCTCATTTTTTTGCAATAATTTGAAGATGTGGATGTGTTTTGCTGCTCCATCCATTATATTCCACCTTCTACATACCTGGCCTTGAAATGTTTTACGATACCTCTTCCTCCTGCTTTTCTTGCATGGTGACTCCAAACCAGACTCATCCTCCCTTTTTATCCCAACTTCCCTTCTAACTCCAATCACAACCCCACTTTGTCCTCCTTTCTGTTTGATCTTATTCTAACTCTAACCCAGAAACTTGTGTATATGTTTGTTTTTAGTTGGAGGCGTTGAATTGGTTTTGTGGAGATGATCTATTCCAATAGTTAACTGAACTAATTAGTCTTAGGTAGCAGAAAGGAGCCAAAGTTATCAGAAGTGAGTTAGGTATTAGAAGCCAGGGGTGAAAATCTTGATTTCCAAAAAGAATATTGTATTTAAATAGCTATCAGCTTTACTTGAGGTTAACAACATGAATTAAAATACTCAAAGGCACCAACCTAGAATCTGATACACTATTAGATTGCAAATTCAAAACCAACTTTAGGAGTTGGCCCACGTTTTTCAAAATGGCAGAACAAATATAGCTTGGCTGGTGAGCATAACTATTCTTCATCTACCCACCACTTATCTAAGGGCAATTTAATTCAATCAGCCTCATCCAAACATTTACTAGTATTCTGTAAGTGATGGTCATCCATGACAGATATTGTGAAAAATAGAACAATAATTTCAATATAAAAAGTATTCCTCCCTACACAAAAGGAGACAAAGGAAGGCCTGAACCTCAATCTTAGGTACTAAGCATTCTAGTGACTTTGCAATTATAAATTAAACTAGCCTTTTACAAAGGAGTAGACGATGGATTTTAAATCTAGGAAATGAAACGTATTCTAAACATGCGTTCTGATAGCTCCCTGTACTTCTTAGTAGTGAGAGATACAGAGAAATGTAACTTCAAAGTTTTTAAAGTGCAGTGGACTTATTAGTCCTTGTACTCCACACAAATCATCTAAGAAACAGGCTGTCTTTTGAAACTCTAAGGCCATGAAATAAAATAAAGCTAAACTTAAAGCATTTGCCCCTGAAATTCAGAGTTCAAGTTGCACTGGAATTTCATTATTCAAATGCAACTTTTCAGTAACATCAGATGAGGTTCTTTTTTTGGCTCAGGAGCTCAGGCTATAGTGATGGAAAATTGGAGGGTCATTCCTGGGTCTGATAACACCGATATCTGTGATTGGATTGGTTGGTTTGTATTCATGATTTATGAAACAATCTCTAAGTCAATATTTCTAGAATTCATAGAACCTTAGAGTGGAAAGGGACCAGAGGTGTAACCTGCAGATAGATGATGTAGTGATGGAAATGGAATCTCATGACTACTTAGAGGAGAGAGAGCATTAACACTGGTTTCTCTGCCTCTTGGAGCAGTGTTTTATTCCACTAAAGCAAATACAGAGAAAAAAGTTTCTGTCCACTTGGTAGTATTTTTTGGTTCCTAGACCCTTTTACACACTAACACTGTTTTCCATGTCTCTAGGCTCTGCTGGAGTGTTATTTTTCAACGTTTTCTGTTGTAATTGCCATTTATCTAAGCAAAAGGATAATTTTAATTGACTCCTTTTTGGCTTGCATCTCAGCAGAAAATGTGAAATTTCAGCCCTAAGCTATTCTTTCAAATAATAAATACTTTATTTTTATTTAAACCAAAATTACATTTCTTAAGCATGTGCCAAATCGTTGTTCCAAAACACTAAAATGTTATGTGTAGCCAAAAGGAAATACTTTTCTTTTTGTTATAAGGGCCCTTATCTAAAGAGCAAAGGATTCGACTAACAATTCAACATTTTACAACACTCTTATTCTAAATGGTCTGAAAGTATGCTCTTATAATTTTAAGTGGAATGCATAACTCTCCTCAACAAATTAATTATTTATATATTGGCAAAAAAATTATATATATATATATGTGTATATATATATATATATATATATAAATCAGGACGCTATTTCAGTCACCAGGAATAACTCATTAAAATACAGCTGAGAGGGCTTCCCTGGTGGCGCAGTGGTTGAGAGTCCGCCTGCCGACGCAGGGGACACGGGTTCGTGCCCCGGTCCGGGAAGATCCCACGTGCCGCGGAGCGGCTGGGCCCGTGAGCCATGGCCTCTGAGCCTGCGCGTCCGGAGCCTGTGCTCCGCAATGGGAGAGGCCACAACAGTGAGAGGCCCGCGTACCGCAAAAAAAAAAAAAAATACAGCTGAGTGAAAAAATAGAGAGCCAACACACAAGAAAACCAAAGGAAATAGAACAATATGAAATCTAAGATTCATGTTAAGAGTTTCATTTGCATATAGAGGAAAAAAAAAGTGAATACAGACTTCAGGAGCTGAAAATCATAAAACAAAGTAAATTTGACTAAAGCACAAGAGATAGACTAACAAGAAACAAAAAGGAAGAGTCATCAGAAAACAAAAATATTTTTGACTAAGATTCTTACTTTTTGTCTGTGATACAAACTCTGATTTTCCGCTGCATGTCTGTTTAATTTTGTCATTTCTACGTAGGAGTAAGAAATCAAATAAAGAGAGGAAAAAATGTATCAAAAAACCTTCTCCTTAGCCAAATTTTAGGAAAGATATTTCCAGGATCTGGAAATTGAGGGGAGGAATGCATAAATGGAATGGTAACAGGATTAAAAGAGGCCCAGTCAGCCTTTTTGATCATCTCCAGTAATGACTAATATCAGTCATGGCTGGACCTGCAAAGCTTCCAGCCCTGCTGGGTAACCATCTGAGTATTGAACTAAATGACCCTCCATGATTCTCAAATACTGTAGTAGATCAATTGCATTTTAACATTTGCACAGCTGGTTATTTGGTTAAATGTGGGCAATTCCCCAAGTCCTCATTTGATTTTGGAATGTATTTGTTCACTTAAAGCACAGTGTAATGTGCTGCCTTGGATAGTGTATTTGTACCAGGGGAATTCATTCAGCAAACCTGTGTTCCCACAAGCAAAACATCCCTCCTGGAGAGATGGTGGAAGGCATTCCAGCTTCACTGGTCATAGCCCTAAATACACACTATCTAATAATGGTTATTTTTAAACAGAGATGCTGTTAAGATTAGTAAAAGGATCAAAAGCTAAAAAAAAAAAAAAAAAAAAAAAGGTCCAGGTGGCAAAATTAGTCCCCAAATTATTTATGATCCACTATGCAATTTATCAAATGTTGCCTGAATTTTCCTATGTATAGTTAGAAAGCAACCCAATGAATTTGGTCACAAAATACCAGAAAAATTGCCCACAGATTCTAAAATAATTTAGTAGGACAAATATTGAAAATTGTTACTAATAAATGTTAAGTTATGGCATCTTAAGTATATCAGAGAGCTCTTAAGTCTTTTTATTTAAAAAAATGTATATTCTTTTTTCCTATTATATGGAGATTTATTTCAACCACCCAGTGAGGAAAACAAAAGCAATGTTTTTCCTTCCTCAGAAAGGAATATAGGTGACATTATTGGATCAATTTAATCCTAGCAGCCCTCCATAGCTGCTCCCAACGGGGGGCTTTAAGGCGTTTCTGCTGCTGTTGTTTAACAGTGAACCCCCTGGTCCCAATCCTCAGATTCTTTCCCCCAAAGCAGATTCTTCTTTCCAGTTGTTGTAGCTCCAGGAGAAAAATACTTGGATATTAAATTTGTTCAATTGCTTCTTATGGAAAGACTGCCTACATGATGTTTATAGCCAACCTCTCTAAGTCTCAGTATCTCCCTCTGTGATGGGGAATGATTTCAAAATTTACCTCAAAAAGTTTTGTGAGAAATAAAAGAGTGATTCATGTAAAGTATATGGTACAGCATCCAGCAGTTAGAACATGTACCATGGATGTTAGCTCTTATGATCAAGTGCCCTACTAAAAGACAAAGAGGCAAAGACAAATCTTAAAAGGAATTTGTAGCTTATTATTTAAGACAGAAAGAGAGCACAGGACAGAAAAAGAGGATACAGAATAATACCAAAAGGCAAAAGGCACTTTAATTCACTTCACTTTAATTCATGAAGTCATATCTGCTTCAAGCTCTAATTAGTTGCTAAAAGGATGAAAGTTGAATTGATTCTCTCCTCTGTTCCTTTTTTTTCCTTTACAGAACATTCGATCTTTTTCAAACAAGGGCTACAGCAATATTCCATTTCTGAACATAATGGAAATTAGTTAACACTATGATATTTTTATCTGTTTATATCTTGTGCACCTAAAATAGCACCTATGAAGAAGAAGTGGGAAGTGGTAGTCAAGAGTGGGCTCTGAGTAATGAAAAACCTTACAGGTTTGACAAAGCTGTACTTAAAATATCTCCAAAAAACAATCTGACATGGATAGAAATATACGCATGCATGAGTCTTTTGTATTTTTAGATGCTTCAGAATTCATTATTTATTTAAAAAGTAAGTGAAAATAAGCATGTATATGGTTGCGTGAGTACAAAGTTAAGAAAAAATGGAAGTCAAAGAAACCTTCCCTAGAATTTTTCAGGTGTCAGCATTGCCATTTACACCTTCATGGACAGAATTAATTATTTGTTTTTCCAGTTGTTTCCTAGAAAATTCTTGAAATTAAAGTTTTGTTTCTTTTGCAAAGAGGTGAGGAAGGATCAGAATAGCAGGAACCGACCCCAAGGGGTTAATGAGGGTGGAAGAGATGGAAGGGAGACAGGACTAGGTAACTGGTACAGCTGGGGATCGTTAATGGCAATCAAGGGCCACTATAAACAAATCAGCAGGAAATAAGAGAGGCTCTCCATTTTCCTGGCCTAGTAGCAGGAACCATCTGGACAGAGGGAATTTGGCTTAAAGCTCTCATAAGGGAACTTGGCTTTTTTTTTAAGCACTCCAGCATAGTAGGTCACTGAAGTAAACAAATTGAACCTGCTTGTGCTATAACAGATTAAATTACTATCACAAAATATGAAATCCGCAATGGATATGACTAACACAATAATATAGGAAGAATTTTACAGCTGGGAAAAAATGGGTATAGTTTTAAGAGTAGCCAGGGGAACTTAAAGAAAGGAGAGAAAAGAAGGAAAAAAGTTATTGGTTTATAATATATATATTCTATTCTCCAGAGTTTAAAAGAGAAATCATAGGTTGTATAATAGCATCCGAGTCAGCAGAACTGGTGAGCATGATCAAATCTGTTTGATCTCTAACATCTCTTAGGCAGTCCTGGGTCAGGGAACTGCTAATGAGGATGGAAGTAAAGAACAATCTGGAAAAACAGCCTGAAAGGCTTTCCCTCCAACAAAAGGAATGGCTAGTCACAACAGAAAGAATGGCAACAGCCCAAGGATAGCTTTTTCCAAGACCTTTCCTTCTGTCTGTACATTTACAAATCTCCATCATCTCTGCCCTACTTCCAAATGTTTACTACATGCAGACGAGGCTCCAGATCTTTTTTATTTTTTCATTTTTTTTTTTTAGCTTAGCATTCGCTTTACTGCTCTATGTCTCCCTTTGTTTGTATGCGTAGGATGCAACATTTAACTACCAAGGGGACAAATAAGCTCATCACCAAAGGGTAAGGGAATTCTCCATCTATGAATCAGCAAGGTGAATTAGCTCTTTTTCTCCTGACTTCCTTTCTCTTTTTCAGATGTCGACTCTGTAAGGCTGACCTTTCAAGTAATGAATCTAGTCAAAACATGGACTTCAGAAGTTAAACTAAAGAACTGATATAAACTCAAGTTGGCCCCTGTATTTAACATTACTTTGCATTTTTTTTCTTTCTGATGGTTATGAAAAAATGGATAGTAAAAAGTCGCTATGAAATATATTCACTAGTGTTATCAGTTGGGTAATTTAATCCTAAGGGATACCCTAAAGATGTCTGGCCCCATGGAGTTGAGCTTAAACAGCCAAAAATGGCTGTTAGGCTTGCATCCAAGTTGTAGTCTCCATGTACAGTACTATATTATGTAGTTAAGAGGACCATGCAAGGCAGAATCTCTGTCCTACCATTTAGCAGCTCTGCATAACTGGCAAGCTGCATAACCTCTCTGAAATTCCATTTTCTCATCTGCAAAATGGAGAAAATGGCACCCACTCACAGTGTTGCTAGAAGACTGAGCATTTTAATGTGAGGAAAGTCCTAAGCATGGTGCAGGCACAAAGAGCAGGCTCTTTTAAGATAAATTAGTTCATTTTTTTTTTCTGGGAACTGCTTTTGAAAAATTTTATGACTTTAGTCCATTTTAGGCAGACTCATTTGACTTGTACTCAATTGTGAAATTATAAATGTTTTGCTGTGCGTAGTTCTACCTCTCCTTTGTCATTATTTTTTGTCAAGTGCATTACATGCACACAATTCCCACAAATAAAAGCAGAAGCAATTTCTTGGTTTTTGCTTTTCTCTCCTGGGCAGCAATTATAATTTGCTTGAAACATAGTTTAAGTCATCAAATACATTTCCCTATGGAGTCATTGCATACCACCTATCTAAATATTTTTTCTGCTGATTTATTTATTTATTCTTTGGAATAAAAATAAAGACAGCCATATGACAAAAAATATAATTTACTTATCCAACAGTCTTACAAAATGTTTGTACATCTTCAGTACATTCACCCTTTATTTACAATGATGATTTCAAATATCATAGTGGTTTTAAACTAATTCTATGCCTTCTAAAATTCTTCGTTTGTATTTATACACAGGAGAGATTTCCATTAATCACAGATTACACTTGAAGAAGGAAAAACTTAGTTATAGGACCAGACATGGTGGAGTTATTCTTTCTTTCGATCATTAATTTAATAAACATGTATGGAATACTTAGATGTGCCAAACTCTGCTAGGCACTGAGATATGACAGTGAAAAACATGCCTTGCCCTCATGGGGCTTAAACTGTAGAGTGAAAGATATGAAATACATAAATAAGATATGTGATGTGCTAGATTGTTATCAGTGCTAAGGAGATAGAGCAGGAAGAGAAAATATGAAGTGTAGAGATGGGAGGGTGAATTTTTAAACATTGACTTGGGTGGCTCACTGTAAAGGTAAATTTTGATGAAAAACCTGAAAGCACAGAAGAGCTTAACTCTACCAATATCTGAAGGAGCAGCATTTTAAGGAGAAGGAACAGCAAGTGCCAAGTCCCTGAGTCAGGAGTATGCTTAGCTGTTTGTGGAAGAACAGAGAGGAGGAGCATGGCTAGCACGAAGAGAACGAAGGGAGGAGAAGCAGAAGAAAATGACAGAGAAGTAGTGGTAGCTTAGGCAGGAAGAGCCCTACCTTTGTCTATTCTTTGAATCAGTAATAAAAATTGTCTAGAAAATAATTGGAATTTAATTATCCTGTAAAATATGTACCCCAGATTAAGATATCTTAAATAGAACTTTTTAAAGAAGGAATTAGTTTTCTGGCTAGTCACACAAAAACTCTTTATGTGCATGCATATTACCTATAGTGGGTCTTCTGTATACATCATCCTTGATTTAATCTAAGGATTAAAAAATATATTGGAGAAAATATGACCACTGAATCTATTTTTTTCCCTTCTAAGACAAATCACAGGGTTAATCACTTGATAATTTACCTTTAATTTAAAAATATGGTAGAGGTCAATGGAATCCATTTTAAAAAAAGGCCATAAAGCAATGGGTAAGAAGCTTTCCACATTAAAAAGAACAGTTTATACCCCATGGCTAAGGAATCTAAATCTATAATGCTCAGTGAAGAAGATTCCTTCAGAAACTCCTTGAATTCACTGTAGGGGAAAATCATTAACAGCAGAGTATTGACAGGTCTATAAAATGATCTAATTGCTTTATAAATTTAAGACAAAAAATGCTCAAACTGAGGCATGAGAACTTTTAATGAAGTAAAGGTTTAAGTGCTGAACCTCTGTTACAGAGTGGGGCATTGTTAGAAGGGTCAAATTCAGCTGACATCAATTAGGCAAGGAGGCTGCCTCGCCTAATTGATGAAGAGGAGGATGCTAGATGTCCAAAGAGGAAATGACATTACCACCTAATGGGGAAGACAGATATTCCTTTAAAAATCACACTGAAATTTAGAACCAAAATGAAACCAAAGGCTTTCAGGAGCATTTTTATAACTTCAAGTATAAATTTACTGAGATAAAATAGAAATCTTTAACTAGGGTATGTGAAACATATCCAACAGTATTTACTTACTAGTAAAGAGAACAACATGTTTTTCCTTGATTATTTTGAATTGTTTAGCCATTTCTCTATTTTGTAGCCATTATGAAATTTACACTTCCCATATCTGATTGTTTTGCATCTCAAAACAATTAGTGTCTATCAGTAGAAACACAATAATTTTGATTTGTGAATAATAATGCTGACCTCTGAAAAGGAAAAAATATACAGGAACCAGTTGGGAATTTTCTCTCACCCTGTCTAGGAAGATAAAAATAGGATGAAAATAGGACACAATTTGGTTTCTATAATTCTAACCCTTCCATTTCACGTGGATAAGAGAGCCATTGAATATCAGAAGGTACCTTAACACCCATCACCTCTAATATTACATTCTTCTTCCTGATCAGTACCTATCAGGATTAATATTTACCTGAGTTATTCAACCCAGATCAATTTAAGATTTACTGTGAGCCAAGCCTAATGGGAATTTATCAGTTTGCTCAATGGTGGCAAACAAAACCTGGAGATGGTCTATTCTGCTCATGCAATTCCTGCCCTATGCTTGAAGGTAAGAGCCCTACTACTCACTACCATCACACAGCAGCCATCTCATCTATCTTTCAGCGCTACCAACAGTGTGCTACCAATGTTTCATCTGGATCTCAAGGTCCCAGAATTTCTTCCCAGAGTTCAAAGATGGATGGGAGGAAGAGAGGAAGATGAATAGTCTTAAGCAGAACTCCAGCCTGGGATTTCTGATTGCTGCCAATCTGATCTTCACCGGATGAGCAAACCATCCTAATACCTTGAACGAGACTCACCTTGAATAGTTATGCTGGTCAAAATCTGGTAAAATTTGACCCCACTTCTCTTAGAACATGGTTTTTTACATCCTGTTAAGTGATGTTCTCTGGGACTTGTGTGTACTGCTCACATCTTCCCCTTTTGTTCACTTCCTTCCTGCCCCACCCCACACAATACAGAGGTGGTTGCCCATATGTTATACAGTTATGCTTTGGATATAGATGATGGTTATGAAATAATTCTTCCCCAAGTGCTAACGTCTCTCTACAACAAGGATACTCTCATTTCCCACCTATTAAAGTTCTGTGTACAGTTTGATAAGGCTCTCCGATGTATTCATCCGAAGCAACTTAGAAAAATGGAAAAGTTATATTTTACTTACACTTGCCTCCACACTCCTGAAACTACCATAAAATGCCAATAAAATGGAGATCCAGGAATACAGCTGGATCTATGGATCAGCCTTTAAAAGTAGCCTCAAGTTTATGACTTTGTTAAATTTTGACAGTTATATGGTCTTGCCATGCTTAATATCAACTGACATTTGATACAAAATAAGTTATGATTCAATTAGTATATTTATTACCCAGTAAAACTAGAGAGGGATCTTGTTTTATAATTTATGAAATTATTTCACATTGATTAGGTATTATAACTTGTTTTCAGGTAAACTTATTCACCACCACCAACAACAAATGTATGGAAAGATGCCATGAAAACTTTTGTCTAGGCTGATCTGCACACGCAGAGTAGGAGTTTCCCTATAGTCACATCCTACCTAAACTTAATCCATTTGGGTCTTTTCTTCTATGAAGTCTAAGAAACGGGAGTTATCAAAAAAGTCACTTCCAAGTAAATTAACCTTAAAGTGTGATAAATAACTGTCCTCTATCTATCTATCTATCCACATACATATATATACATGATAAATTCTACTATTTCTATTATTCTGAGTGTAATATAATCTATTATAAATTCTATTATTTCTACACACACACTCTACCCTTGTAACTTCTATATACAAAACTTCTTCTCACTACCAAAGCCATAGTTGTCTCTTTTTTGCAGCATGACTCAATCCATGCTCTTAAAATGATTTCTCATAACATTTCTGATTAAAACTCACACCTTTTCTGTCATTTAAATTCACACTGATCTATCTCTAGCTTTCAATGCCTAGCTCTCTTTTCTACTCTCTTGTAAACTCACAGCAGCCCACAATATCAACCTTCCCAGCGTTCCTCCTTCCTCCCTGAAGATTTCCATAGTTAATAGAAAGAAGCTGGCACCCTCTTCTCCCTGACTACAACATAAAATCTTATAACTTCCCTTCTACCTTTTTGCCCAGATTTATACACATCAATTTAAAGTGATTTTTAAATTCATTTTGCTTTAAAAAGAGCTAAGGCTTGCACATTTTACATGTCAACTTATTTAATCTTCACAACCACTGTGTGAGGTAAATACATTATTAGTCCCATTTTACAGGGGAAGAAACTGAGGCACATAGAAGAGAATTGCCAAATGTCACGCATTAATAAGTAGAAGAGCTGGGATTTGAACAGAGGCATAATGGCTCTTAACCGGGACACTAATCTGCTCCTTTGTGCTCAATATTTGTCCTTTACTTTTATTTTTAAAGCTTATGCATCTCAGGTGTCTGTTCTAGTATACTAAAAACGCTACTGTTACAAGGACAATGCAGTTTAATTCAAACTATATTTGAATTTTTTTTTAATTTATTAATCTTTAGGAGCTGATGTTTTCAGAAGACTAATTTGGACAATGTCATACAAAAATGCTAATACATAAGGAAAAAAGACAAGGAAGAGATGAGAGAAATATGATGAAGCAGTATAAATAATATATTTGCTGAGATTTTCTTTAGGAAATTCATCATCTCCTTTCAAAGTTCTCTACTGTCTCAAACCATTGCTGAAAGATTATATTAATATTCTAGTCCCTTCAGATGGATTACTTGCTTTGTCAGAGGTATTTGTTGTGGGTTTTGGCGGGTTGGACTAAAATATACCTCAAATGTTAAAATCGTGTTGCTGTTTACAGTATACTTTTATATACATTATTTTACTTAATTATACCTGCCATGACCTCTTCCATTTTCCTGACTTGGAGTAAGTAAAAGTGACATAGATGTGGGAATGAATTTCTTAGGTTAACCTTTAGAAAATGAAAGCAGTTCCTCATGATACACATACATCTTCCCTTTCCTAAGAACTAAATAACTATCTTAATCGGTAAGAAGGTTTAGGCTACCATTGCAGGAGCATCATTTTATGTGTCAGTTTCTGCTAAACAGTAATCAAGACAAAGAAATGAGAGAGGTTTGAGAGCCAGTGTCCATTCCCACACAGTGGTAAGTGTGTACAGTTCTATCTTTACCATGACCTAACTTTTTATGGAAAGATATGCATGGTTAAATTACCACAATTAAAAACTAACCCTCTCTCTCTCTCTTTCTCTCTCTCTCTCTCTCTCACAGACACACACACACACACAAATATAAAAGAATCATTTTATTAATGGATTAATATATATCCTTTTCTTTTATAAACTTTTAAATTAAGTAACAGCTAATAGAAAATAAGTAGGTGCTCTCTTATCTGGTATTATATATTCCTATTTAAGGGGAAATGTGTTAGGTTTAACAGAACAATTGCAGTTAAATGAATTGTGAAAGTGAATTTACTTTGAATATATTGTACCCCCTTAGATTCCTATTATTTGAGGTGAAGTTTTATACTTTTTATATTGTTTTTATATTTCATACTTTTAAAGGCCCTGTTCCACAGAGTTTACAACAAAAACAATAACTTAAAGATTTTTACTGGTCAGCAAATAACAGCAGATGAAGTTCGAGCTTTATTAAGGAAAAAAATCACCTCACTGATGCTATTCTTTATTCTGCAACCAATAATTTTACAATTAACAGGAAATAGGCCAGTTGTTTCTCCAGTATAGATTTTTTCATAGAAATTCTTGTGATGTGATTGCCAAGAATAGATTTCTACATCTGCTTAATGGTCACTGAAGAAATGATACATTTTCAAAGTAAACCAATCAATTTCTTCAAAAGCTCTCTAACTTTAATATAATAAAAACAGAACAAAACATAACAAAGGCTTCTGAAGTGCTTAAAGAATGTTGTAAAGTGTAAGTTTTACGCTCATAACATTAATAAGAACCAAGTGCATCTCTAAACTGAGAAAAAGAGTCATTATTCTCTCTGAGCTTGTGACTAAATCACTAGATATGCACCAAGCTTCATGACTGTGAGTTTTCCTTTCACAGAAAAGGAATTACTCAGCACATTTTTACCACCCAGCAACACAGACAGCCTGCAATTATGTTTAAGACAAATCCATATTGTGGAATCAAACAATCACTGCTGTATTAAAATTCTCAGGTAACCCAAAGATTGTGGTAACTCAAAAAGCAATCAGATTGATGTTTGAAGTCCACAAAGAAGTCACTGTAGCTGTTCTTCAACTATTCCTTTGATTTTTTTTTTTTTTACTTCCTACCCCAAAATCAGACCCTGATACTGGCAAGTTGAATTAAAAACCTGTCATAGAGACATCTGTAAATGATACTGTAACCAATGGCTATGGCCAGACCCTAAATTTAATTATGTGTGAAATGATAAATAAAATGGAAAAAGTTCCAGACTTAACTAACATGGTGAACATTAAATAGATTCAATGGATATTATATTTAGAAAGTCCCAACAATTAACAGGCATATAATGCAAATGCAGTATTTTTCTTTGTATCACACACAACACTAGTCGTGAATGAGGGCATGCAACAATTGATTTAAAACCTTTCTGAACTGTGGGTGTATTTTTCTCTACACAAATACATCACTGATGATACTACACTGCTCCATTAATGAAGAGACTAGGCCAGTGCCAGACTAATAACATGAATCAGAAGACAATTCCTTGTCACCCACCAGAACCTGCTCATTTTGTTCCTCTGGGATAAATACAAAAAACTTTTTATGTCATTCAGATTTTTTTCTAGTTTGAGATGTCTTCCAGGAGTCTATTTTTGTTCCTGTGCTTGAGGAGTGGTGACTTTTATTCTGGCCTTTAGTTAGAAATGTCTTTTAATACCTGTGTAGATCACTGAGGCAAATTAGCAAAGATGGCAAATGCCAGCATTCCTCAAGTGATGAGCCAGCTGCTGGAAAAAACATGTATTCAATGACACTCACTAATATTTGCAAGGTAATAATAAAGAGCAAAAGCTCTGGAGCCAGAGTGTCTGAGTTCAAGTTCCTGTCCTGCTACTTTCTGTGTCTTTGGTCAAGTTACTTAACCTATCTGCACTTCAAGTGCCTCAGTTGTAAAAGGAAGATAATTGTAATGTTGTTATGAGAATTAAATGAGTTAATATGAGTATGTAAAACTCTTAAAAATATATACTAGTTATATTGTTATATCTCATAATTTACAGTTACTCAGAGGATGTTTTGACACTATAACTATGTTCTCTCTTCCCAGCAGAAAGTGTAGCTTCTTTATTTATGCCACTGGTTTTTAAACTTGACTGCACATTGGAATCATCTGGGCAATTTTTAGAAATACTCATAACTGGTATAGGCTACAGACTAGGCATTAGAATTTTCAAAAGTTTCCTAGGTTATTCTAAAGTACAGTCAACTTTAAGAACCACTGATCTATGATTTTTTTTAACATCTTTATTGGAGTATAATTGCTTCACAATGGTGTGTTAGTTTCTGCTTTATAACAAAGTAAATCAGCTATACAGATACATATATCCCCATATCTCCTCCCTCTTGCATCTCCCTCCCTCCCACCCTCCCTATCCCACCCCTCTAGGTGGTCACAAAACACCGAGCTGATCTCCCTGTGCTATGCTACTTCCCACTATGCTTCTTCTTACCTAGATGGGACACCTCTAAATAAAGAGTCGGAGTGAGGTTAAAGGTAGATAATGCTAATTCCTAAAGTTCCCTATGGCCCCTGATGGTTGTTCTTAATCTTTAGTGTACATCAGAATCATTGGGAGGACTCATTAAAATAAAGATTGCTAGCCACACCATAGAGTTTCTGAATCAGTAGGTCTAAGACCCAAGGGTTGCATTTCTAACAAGTTCCCATGGAATTCTCATGTTGCTAGGCCAGTGATCAGGAGTTGTGGCAGATGAGCATATAGTAAGGACCATGCTATTCACAACTTAAGTATGGCCTGTATTAGTCAGGGTTCTCCACAAAAACAGAATCAAAAATATATGTGTGTGGGCTTCCCTGGTGGCGCAGTGGTTGAGAGTCTGCCTGCCGATGCAGGGGACACGGGTTCGTGCCCCGGTCTGGGAAGATCCCACATGCCTTGGAGTGGCTGGACCCGTGAGCCATGGCCGCTGAGCCTGTACGTCCAGAGCCTGTGCTCTGCAACGGGAGAGGCCAGAACAGTGAGAGGCCCGCGTACCGCAAAAAAAAAAAAAAAGAATATATATATATACACACATATGTGTGTGTGTGTATGAAGGGGGGGAGAGAGAGAGAGAGAGATTTTAAGGAATTGGCTCACACCATTGTGCAGGCTTGGTGAGTACAAAATCTGTAGGGTAGGCTGGCAGGCTGGAGACCTAGGGAAGTATTGCAGTTTGAGTCCAAAGACAATCTGCTGGCAGAATCCTTTCTTACTTGGTGGAAGTCAGCCTTTGTTCTATAAAAAGCCTTCAACTGATTGGTTGACACTCACCCACATTTTGGAGGATAATCTGTTTGATCAAAGTCCACCAATTCAAATGATAATATCCCCAAAACACCCTCACAGGAGCACACAGAATAATGTTTGCCTAAATATCTGGACACCATGGCCCAGATAAGCTGACACACAAAATTAACCATACATGTTCTCATCTGTACACAAGTGCTGAATTCAATATGAAAAAGAAGTAAACTTTCTTCTCCAAATTTCTTTATTATTGCAATTTATCATGGAAAAAAGTTCAGATTAATCAGATAGTGATAGAAACAGTAAGAAAAGTTGAATGATCCAAAGTGATTGAGCTTGGCCATAAGAAGTTGCAAAGGTCTCAGAGTATTTAGTGACCCAACAGGAAGAGCTTTCTAAATAAAGTTTTGAGATGCTTATGAAAAAATAGACACAGGATTCACTCTGGATACAATTATGATGATGGCTCTTCCAAGCAACTCATCTACATTGGTGACAGGGCTCCAGCACTGTTATAAACCCTCTAAGTTTGTCCTATTTTCTCCATCAAAACATGTGTCCTGTGGTCTGATCCCAAATGTTCCTGATCTCAGCTGTAACTGTAATAACAAATCAAACTAGAGTGTTAATATGCCATGAAATGCAGAGATGATTTGCTGACACTGACAATCTTTATGTGGCTTAATAAACCAAACTCCCGCCAAAATTATTTTTCCAAAGAGCTGCAAATGCACAGCAGAATTAAGCATATGAAGGAACTTATTTTTCACACTGGGGTCTATTGCAAGATTAGAATTAGTGGGAGAGCTTTTTCAAAATATATGCTGAGTCACTATGCACATAGGATAGAGTACTATAACCAGTGATGGGATTGTTCCAGATAATTCAAATAAAACCCCCTTCCCCCACCAGTGGTTCTCAATCCTAATTGTGTATTAAATCAACCTGTGAGCTTTATTATATACAGATGCCAGGGCTCCTCCTTAATCCAATTAAGAAAGAACATCTATGATGGCTAGGGAATCAGTGTGTTTTAACAGCTCCCCGGGTGATTCTAATATGCAGCCAAGGTTGAGAACAACTGCCTTATATTAAGAAGAAATTGTAAACCATGAAATCACCGAGTTTGTAAGGAAAACTGACTACACTATTTACCATAAAATATATAAAACCTTATGGTATCAGTTTTACTATGTATAGTTACAAACTTTATATTTACAGTCAACTGAAGTTAGAAACAGCCTAGTATGGGAGGAAGTTTTGGGGAAAAACAAATAGAGATCTTAAGCACCTTCTAATTTCTCATTCTCTCAGCTTTATAATTTTCACACATTGAAAAATTCTTATAATTGAAAAATATCACTATGAGTACACCAGGTTCTTAGGCATAACAATAATTTTTCATATAAAATAATGATTAAAAATAGAGGTTTTTTCCCCCTAAGTGGGCTTCTTGTTTGCTAGTTTAACAGTCTTGAAAGACAAATGCCCTGCAACCATCCTGAAGTGTTCTTGTAACATTTGATCAAGTAGAGACCCTGTCCTAAATCAAATGAGGAATCACTACAGTTCTAACCCAGACAGAAGCTCAATAAGTGTTATTGATTGGCTGGTGGAGGATGAATTGTCTTAACCTGTTTAATTTCCAAGGTATTTTAAATATAAATTGTTTAATATATGTATTTAAATAAGATGTATTTAAATACTTTGATTTTAGAAAAACAATGTAAATCTTCAGAAAACTTTTATACTACAAAAGTTTTTGTCAATCGCAAAGAGGTAACTTGGGAAAAAGATCAAAGAACTAATGCATACAAAGAATAAGAAATATTGCAAACTATTACTTCCAAAATTTTCGGATTTTAGTTTTAAGAATATTTTAGGTATTGGGGAAAAAACATTAAGCTACTACAAATCCTTATTCAAAGGAGGCACTCTATAAATAAAATAATCCAAGTGTGAAATTGTGAGTGGAGCAGGCAGGTATCTTCATGGTCAGATTATAAAGGTAACTGCTATAATGCCATACTTTCCTCCCAGAATCCCAAAAATTATGACTGAAATGAAAATGTTGTTAAGTATAGCTTTAAGCACTGATTACTTGAAGTAAATACTCCTGAGAAAACTAGTAATCCCAGTGAATTAATGTAACTTTAACAGGCTATTAACTGAAAGCCCTTGGTGTGAAGAGCAAGATTAGAGGCTTCCAAACAGCATCAAAGTCCATGTTTGTCTACTTTTCAGAAATTGAAATAATGAGTCTCATTTACACCTTTTCAGCATCAGTCTCTCTATCTGAAAAGATGCAAATAACACTGTAGAGCTATGGAATGTTGGAACCACTTACAATTGATGTATTTGAACATAATTTTTATAGCTGAAAAATTTGAAAATCTAATATATTTTCACATAACCTTAAATGTAGAAATAGAAATAGAAAATATTTACCAAGAAGAGTATACTCAAACGGAATTTGAGGGAAGACATTGGGGTAATTTGTTAGTACTAAAACAAAAATTTTCAAAGACTTTACCAGTCTAATAAACTAGTCTACAATAAACGAGTATCACATTTAAGTTATTTCAATTATTTTACGATAACACATTTTATTAATATGAAATTCCCAAGTGAGTAATGCTGGTGATATTTTTAATGGTGCATTTTGTTATATTCATTTTAATTTATTTAATTTTTCAGTAATGTTTCATTTTATTTGTAGTTGTGCCATAACTAAAATAACTGCAATCATATTTGCAAATAAAAAAGGTTTAATGAGATTTAAACATAATATTAATTTTGTATAATGTTAATGATATTTATTTAATTATATAATTTTATAATTATTTTAATTCAATTTTAACATAATTATAAATAATAATTATATTACAATATTAATGATATTGTGTATAATTAAATGCAAATATTAAATATTTTAAATGCATAAAATTGAAGCATTTTACCATATTATATGTATATTATTTGTAAAAGTCAGTTTTGATATCAATACTCAGTTCTAATACTACTTCTGTCCTAAACTTGCAAAGCAAGTTTTTTGTTTCATTTTTTAAATGGTTAAGAAATGTTTTATTCAATCATTACATTCACATAGATCTCTTCAGAAGTAAAACTAAACTCTTATAGAAAACATACTTTAATTAGATCTTATATTTTAAAGATATATACGGAAATGGTAATTATATTTGAGCGCATAGTATATAAATGAAACATGAATTATTATGAGCCAAACAAAGGTTTTCAATTTTAAATCTCTGCTACTATAGTCACAATTTCAGTCAGTGAAAATATATACAAACCTCTGTAAGTGATAATTCCCCACTATTGTTTAATAGCCATTGATATGCTATGCATTTCCTGCATAGTGCTGGCCTCATTAACAGCTCAAACTAAGATATCTTTGAAAGGATGAGAAATGCCACTAATCAGGCAAATCTTCCTGGATCATCAATTTTGTTGGAAGATTTGGGAGGCACAGAGTCAGAAAAGAAATTATTAAACTAGTATATAATTTAAAACATTGTTTTTATATTAAAACAAACACTGATATCATGGAGATAAGGATAAGTCCCCAGAATTTGTAGGATTAAACAGGAGACGTCAAACATATTTGATACAGATGCTTCAGGCTACACTTCTGCCACCTGGGACACTCACCACTCTCCTCAGCTTCAAGGAGGACTTCGAGAAAAAGTTTGAGACGTATGGCTATAGTCCCTTCCTCTTGCTCATTGAACTGTCAACTACACCTCTTACCCTGCATTATACAACCAAATTATTGCTTTTTTGTTTAAATTCAACAGGTAATGAGAATGTATTATGAACCCAGCACTTTAATATACATTTAAAGAGATACTCAAGGATAAAACACAGTCATTGAGGAAAGAAAGAAAGCATAGTAATTTTTGCAGCTTATAGGATTCAATAAGCATAGGACAGATGTATAGAAAATAATACGTTTTAGTAAACCTCACATTTCCCACAAGAAATATAATAATTACTAAGCACACATGAGAAAAGGAGAGAGGCCTGAGCATTAAAGTGAGGAGTAGACACTGCTCTAAGACAAGAGACTTACTTTTGTTCTTAAAAGAATTGGATAGAGAAGAAGGGGGCAGATAACCACATTTGGAGGAACACCCTGAGTAAATTCATATCACTGGCAATAATCAGGATCTGAGAAACATTATAAAGAAAGAAATGGGGACTTCCCTGGTGGCACAGTGGTTAGGAATCCACCTGCCAGTTCAGGGGACACGGGTTTGATCCCTGGTCTGGGAGGATCCCACGTGCTGCGGAGCAACTAAGCCCATGCACCACAACTACTGAAGCCCTCACACACTAGAGCCTGCGTACCAGAACTAGTGAGCCCACACACCACAACTACTGAAGTCTGCACACTCTAGGGCCCGTGTGCCGCAACTACTGAGCCTGCATGCTGCAACTACTGAAGTCGGCATGCCTAGAGCCCATGCTCTGCAACAAGAGAAGCCACCACAGTGAGAAGCCCACGTACCACAATGAAAAGTAGCCCCCGCTCACCGCAATTACGGAAAGCCCGCATGCAGCAATGAACACCAAATGCAGCCAAAAATAAATTTAAAATTTTTAAAAATAATAATATGTTTAACTGTACATAATAAAAAATAAATAATAAAATAAAATAAAATAAAGAAATGATCAGCCATGAAAGATTGGACAAGAGTGAAGATGACAATTAAAGATTTCTAAGTTCCAAACCTGAGAAAACAGGAAAACAATGCCAAGGTAAGTCTGAGGGGAAATTTCACGAGAGA
Source organism: Hyperoodon ampullatus (assembly GCF_949752795.1). Taxonomy (NCBI): domain Eukaryota; kingdom Metazoa; phylum Chordata; class Mammalia; order Artiodactyla; family Ziphiidae; genus Hyperoodon; species Hyperoodon ampullatus. The sequence goes on along the minus strand of NC_136918.1, from coordinate 104,011,194 downwards.
AAAGCTTGAGCTTGGGTTTGAATATGTTGAATTTTCAGTCACTGGGGGGACAGCAAGAAGAAAATGAAGGGTGATATTAACACTTGACCAACATGAAAGTGACAAGGGAAGATTACTGTTACCATTTCTGCTACTGAGAAAAGCACAATCACTAATTTTTTTTTCTTTTTTTATCACAGCTTCTCTTCCTTCTATATGAAACACACAGAAATGGATATTCTCAGTGAAGGTTTCAGTGGAATCCTTAGGACTCCACAATTTGCAGTATCACTGAGGAATGAAGTTCAACTCAGGGACATTGAGTCAAGCCTGCTTCCACAGCTTTTCTTATAGGCTCACTTTCCTACACTCAACAAAAGTTTTTCTAACCCTTCCAAGAGTCTTCTAACTCATTAACTTGAACTTTACTCCAAGGATGCTAGAAAACTGCATGTCTGGTGAAGGGGCCTAGGATACCATGGTAAAGAGTAAGTAAGTGACCCAATCACCCTTGCATCCTTTCACTCTCTGGAAAGATGGCAAGCTCCCTACCAGGAGATGAGCAAAATGACCACAGAGTTTCTTACATTTGGCAACCTGATATTTCTAGTCTTCTAGAAATATAATGTAAACCAAGTAACAACTAGGCCCAGGTGATCCAGGCTCAGCTCAGACTTACAGTCAAAGAAACATAATATTGTCATCCCTCCATAACTTCTGGGGATTTGTTCCAGGACACCACCCCCGCAATACCAAAATGGTGCAGTATTTGCAGATAACATATGCATATCCGCCCATATACTTTAAATCATCTCTATATTACTTCTAATACCCAATACACTGTAAATAATATGTAAATAGTTGTAAGTACAATGTAAATGCTATGTAAATAGTTGTCAGTGCACAGCAAATGCAAGTTTTGCTTTTGGGGACTTTCAGGATTTTTTTTTTTTTTTAACGTTTCCCATGGTTGAATCCTCAGATACAGAACCTTGGAGACAGAGGGCCAACTGTTGAGTAACTGGAAGGAATTAAAAGATATTCAAATCATTTAAAGATGTCCTTTATAAAATAGCAACAGGATGGAAACAGACTTTAAAAACTACAAATCACCTTAAATATCCATATTTCCCACTTTTATAACTCTTAACATTCCCACCACATGGATAGAGCAACTCCTAAAAATCTTCCTCTCTGATACTCTCAACTCCCAACCGAGCACCCGACTCAGCCCCACCATCCCGCAAGCATCTTTGCCTTTCCTTCCTCTCTCACTCTTCTCCAGTCGCTGTTCTTTTTTTCTCTTCCCAAAGTAAATACTCCATCCTCCCTTTTTTTATTTTTTGCTTTATTTTTTTCTGTTTTATTTTAACGGCCCAAAGCAGCATCAAAGTAACATAAGAACTGAAAGAATTTTCCTTGGAGGCCAGAGGCAAAGAGAAAAGAGGGGACAAAAGTGGGGAGGGGTAAGCATTCACACATTACCATTTTTTGTTCCCATCACATGTGAATACTTAAGTTTCCAAATAATTTACTTATTATGTTTTATTGTATTGTCAAACTCCAGGCTCTTGAGAAGACAACTGGAATTCTCTCGGGAGGTCTGCAGATCATTCTCTTTTAGGACCCCTTGGGCTTTTGGAATCAGTGGGAAACAATAAAAATCTCCATAGTTAAGTCACAGGACAGAGACCTCAAGAGTTCTCTAACCTTGGAGACACAAATGTCCTCAATGCTTCCCTGGCACCTGAGATGAAATGCTGGGACACAGTGCAGTGCTAGGTGCTCACGGATGGATCTACAGCTCTGCGTTGCCACTCAACAGGAGGCAAGTGTGGGATTTCTGTCTACCCCAAGAACTAGTAAGTTGACATTTCCATGTTGCTTCTTTTTCTCACAGACTGTGTTTTGTCCTATTTTGAATTTAATGAGTAAGGAGAGGGATTTCCCTGGTGGTCCAGTGGTCAACATCACCTTCCAATGCAGGGGGTGTGGGTTCAACCCCTGGCTGGGGAGTTAGATCTCACATGCCTTGTGGCCAAAAAACCAAAATGTAAAACAGAAGCAATATCGTAACAAATTCAATAAAGACTTTAAAAATGTTCCACATCAAGAAAAAAATGAGTAAGGAGAAGCTAATGACTAACCAAATTTTATTTAATTTTTTAAGTGTTAGAGTATTACCAAGAAAGAAAAAACCTATAAAAACATAGAATATGCTCCTTTCTTTTCTAAAGTGTCCAAGGAATTTTAAGTTACTGGTGGTAAACATCCAGCTAAGTAGAAATTTTTTATATCAACTACTAGTTTCAATTACATAAAGTACAAAAATACATAAATATCCTTTGGCACATAGTGGTACCTTAATAAATATTCATAAACTAATCATTCTCCTTCAAGAGACTAAGTTATTGACAGTGGTTGCAGATAATAGTCTCTTTACCAGAAAACTAAGATATTTCTTTTTTCTGAAAAATAAAAAATTTTAAGCAAATTTGCCCTTAAGGAATCTAATTTCAGGTAGTTTATTTGAATCATGTCCTCTACGATAATTGCACACATTTTAATATTTACTATAAATGTATCAGGGAGTGCTACATTCTTAATCTTCATTTACAGAATGAGAAATCACAGTATTTGAGTTTGAAGGAATAGGGGTTGTAACTATGGTAGGATATGTACTTCCTACTCAACCTGTCCAGCTCTAATTCAATTATGTGATATGTAACTATCCATTATACCCACCTAACTGTTTATTCAGCTGAGTAAAAAGACATCAACCTAAATAGCACCAAGTGGTTTCAGATTTTACCTAAGTGCAAGATTGCTTTATAGACATTATAGAATTATAATTTCATAGTAGATAACAATTATGTGAAATGGATGAAAATCATCCAGAATGAATGAACTCTTATTTAAAGTATATTATGTACCACTTAAGAAAAATGCTGAATATTTTAACTGGGATGAAAGAAAATTTGAAATAAAGATCCTTAATTTGGGAAAGCTATTCTGTGGATGCATATGTTTAATAGCATTATAAAATATCACTTCTAAGACACCATTATATTTGCAGACAGCATATTCTTAGGTCACAGAGTTATGATTCGTATATATCAAGTCACTTAGCATGCTGGCAAGTGTTGCCAGCCTGAAATATAAAACAGAGAGGATAATAAAACTTTAACAAGCAGCAATAAAACTAATGAAATATAATCTCAAACATACTACTCTAATTCATCCAGAGAGGAAACACAATCACCCGATCCTGAGGATGAGGAAATGAAGCCAGGTCCATAAAAACACATATTCATCATAGTAACATGGGTCATTTTAGAGTTAGAACTAAAGAGAATTCAAGCTGGTTATAGCAGTGTAATTATCATGGCCAAATAGATGAGGATGACAGGATGAAGCAGCAGTTCACAAATGCTTATTTTGGCTCCATATTTAAAGCTATGGAAATGAAAATATTGATGTTATTTTTAATAGGGATAATCTTTCATGCTGAGGACAGAGAAATTTCATGACAGACTGAGCAGCACTTAATAAGTTAGTTATGACTTCCAAGATTAATATGTAAGTGGGTCACAAGTTTATTTACATATGGTTTGTATGTGCCTATAATAACCATGCAATAAAGTCCAAAATAACTTCAGGTCGATGTTTATTACTGTGTCCCTTGAGGTTGTAATTTGACAATTGTGTGTTTCCCCTCATTCCTTGTCTTTCTTGTCTGCTTTTGAGAACTTAGAATTCCAAATTTAAGAGTAAGGTAGGAGAGAGGAGGAGAGAGAAAGGGAGACAAAAGGAAGAGTGAAAAAGAGAAGAGCGAGGAGGGGAAGGAGGTAAGAGGGAAAGTGCAATTTGTTACATGAGTCCTTTCTCTGTACCTTTGATGTTCTGCACACAAAAGTGATTTAAGTCAGCCAGCTAAATAATAGAGAATGGACTTATCCAGAGATGAAATCAGATAGACAAGCTTTCCTTTTCTTTTAATAGACAACCTCTATGATTGTACATATAGTATAGTTTACACATCCAAATAAATCAGTAAAGAGAAATGGGTCAATAGTTGTTCATTCTCAGAAGCATCCACAAGACAACTAGGAGTTCTGTGCTTAGTTTCCCACCGTGGAAGATTTAGGGAAAAATTAGAGGCATTCATATCAATGATTGTCTTCTATTATCCAAGGAGGCTGAGGAAACACATAATGGCAAGTGGGGTCAAACAATGAATAAGACAGGATATGGGATAATATGAGTAGAAATAAAGAGCAAGATGGTATACAGAGATTATATAATAGTTTGGAATTTCTGTTAATCAAAGGGCAACCTAAATAGACTAGCAGGAATTTTTTCCTAACAGAATGAACTCACAAACAGATTATCTGCCACAGGCTGAATTGACTGAAGCATTTTAAGCAACTCAAACTAATAAGGTGCTTGAAATACAACAAGGGAAAAAAATTGTGTCACATGAAAATCGAATGAATATAGGAATGAATTTTTCTTTTTTAAACCTAGGTTTTATCAGAGTAGAAAACAGAATATAAGGTTTAACGCTAATATAAATAATCACATTCATCTTACTTTCTTTCTGTTGTCTCATATTTCTTTTTAAAATAAGTGTACTCCTACCAATTGGTTTTATTTCAGTTTGGTTGGTAGGCGTGCTAATGTTGGCCTCAAAATTGTCCCCTTTTAAAAGACTCACTGTTTCTCACCTGTCCTGAAATTTTAATATCTAGGTAATATATTTTCCATCTTTAAAATTATAATATTTATTTTATTACTTACCTCTGAGGGGTGTCCTGAGAATAATACAAGAGGAAAAGAAAAAAATAAAACACTTTACAGTAATGAAATACTGAAATAAATGAGGTTTGGAAGAGTTATACATTGACAAAAAGTTAACACTACTATTTTACTACTCAATATAAATGTATGATCATTCTTTTTACTAAAAATAGAACCAAACAACTATGCCATTAACATCTACCTGCTTTCACTGATTACTAATAATTCTATCAGTCTACGGTGGGAGAGGGGGAATTCTCAATATAAAGAGAATATACTGATAATATTTTTAATATTAAAAATGTTCTGTGAAATAGGAAAACCGAGTTAGGTCACGTTCATGTTTTAATGGAAAATTTGAGTTGTCAGGTTATACAGTTTGAAAACGACTTTTTTTTTTTTAACTTGCTTTCATTGTAAGGCATTCGTTTAGCGCCATCGTGTGGTAAACCAAGCACATACCAGTTTATTTGAAGTAGTGTGAAAGTCCCAAAAGAGAAAGAATGTGCTATTTGTTTGGGTCCATGCTGATAAACTTCATCTTCTCAAAAAGAGCCTAGAAAGAGTAAACTGTAATAAATTCATATCATAAATCTAAGCCCAAGCACTTATTTGCCAGCGGGCTTGGTTAGTGTGTGCTTGAATTCAGAACAAAATCGACATTAGCTGAGAAGACCACAGGGAGCTAATATTTCCCATTTCAGAACTGTTCAATATTCTGGGTATCATATGTTAAGACAACAGACGTGAAGCTGACCAAAGCACCTTCTTTAATGTTACCCCATAGCCAGATCTTCTTCTAAAACACCTATCAACTGTTCAAAATTGTGTTCTTTATGTAATTATTTCCAAAATCAAAAGTTACAGTTAAAATGATAATTTATAACCATAGTTCCTTTTTTATCTCACTTAAAAAAATCTGGGGAGAGGAATAGACAAGTTTGCCCCATATTATTTTCACATATGAGGCAAATCAGAGCAATTTAAATTGGAAATATTAAACACACAGCATGATATTGTACTTTTCTCACATCATTTGCATTTATTTTCAAAAGTACAACATCAAACATTAGTTCCAACTCTCTTCTAGTTAATTTTCAATATCATCTCTAATACTGAGGGATGGGTATAATCATTCAAATCATGATCACAATGAGATTATTTTAACAAATTTATATTTTACATGTTAAAATTTTTCTTCCAAGGTCAGAACATGGAAATCAAAAACACAAGTTGGTAAGGGACTGATTCTGGATTTAAATACAAAAGTTCTTTTAAAGCCTTTAAAATTCTTTTTCAGAAAAAACACATTACAGAAATTTAAATGTAGCAAAGACCACAGAGAAATGCAATTCTGTTAATGACTCTTTCACTTTAGAAAGTATTAAATGAGCTGGTGAAATTTTTGCCTTTAATTGATAGCATAAAGAGAGAGAAATGGGGTCATTTCATTTAAACTCTGTGTTCTTTATATATTGTTTTAAGAAATGCCAAGTACTTTCAAACATATTATTTCAGATTATAAAATTTAAATATGCCAATCAGTTTTGTAATGCAAAATCCTAGTTTACTTTCTTCTTTTCCCTTTTCTGTAAAACACCAACCACAAGAGGTTAGGTAGATTAAGAGATACAAACATCCAGTTGCAAAATAAATGTCATGGGTATGAAATGTACAGTGTGGGAAATATGATCAATAACTATGTAATATCTGTGTGGTGACATATTTTTAAAAAGCACCTATCACAAGTTTTTTATTAGATTAAAAACATAAAATTATCAACAGATATAAAATCAGAAAGAGCATAGTTATGAATTGAAATTTTTGGTCTTAAGCTGTCACTAATTCTATAATTTCCTTCCATTTAACATAGTGTCATTCTACAACACATTAATAAGTTTATAATAGTTCATATAAAGTAAGTTTGTTCTGTTGAAATTTAGTAGAAAAAAACAAAAGGATATCTGTATATGAGAGAAAAGAAAAAAATGACCTAGTAAGTAAATATCCTAATGAAGAAAGAGAAAAAAAAAATGTGTTGAGTAGAGATAGAAATTATCTAACCCAAAGATAAGATCAGCACTATTATTTTGGTTATGAGTGTCTATTACGGAAAACAAAACAAACCCAATAAATAGACATAATAAAACAAATAGATTGCCTAGAGAAATATTGAACACTCTCAAAGGACTTAATAATTAAGGAAGGTGGAACCATATTAGGACCAGTCCACAAATTTCTTAACTGCTTGACAAAAAAATTTAATTCAGCCATCATGTATTTTGATACAATAGATGTATCACGGGCAGCTGCCAATGGTAGGGCTACAAATGGAAAGTCTCCCACATCTTCAGCCTTCGTGAAAGGGAGAAATGGCTTCCAGTAGATTTGGCTATGGCGTAATATCAAGGAAGGAGTATCGGTCAGCTTTATAGATAAATGTCTGTTGTCTTAAGGACAAGGAAGAATGGAGGCAATCTTTAGTCAACATTCTTTTGACTGCAAGTAACTGAAACTCATTTGAGATGGCTGAAGCAAAGAAGGGCATCTGTTATATGGATATAAGTGTACAGTGCTAGTCAAAGAGTGATCCAAAGAACACGATGGGATTAGTTATAGAATATGAGATTAAGCACTTAGAAAGCTATGTAACATTTGATAGAGTAATTTTTTTGTCTACTGATTCTGTAATAAAATCTGTATTAGTTTTTTGTGGCCACAGTGAAAAATTACCATAAACTTGGTGGCTTAAAACAACAGAGATTTATTCTCTTATGGTTCTAGAGACTACTCCAGCCATCCTCTTTAAAAAGAGGGCCTTGAGCTAGTGAAGCATCTTTGCCAGCATAAGCAGAGAGCAGGAAGTTCTTGAGAGTTTACAACCACCACTGCCTCCCAAGGTGGCTGCAAGCCAATGAATGATTGGTAAGGGAATATGAAAGCCCAGCAACTTTGCCTTGAGTCAGGACAAACAGTGCATTGTAACTTACATTCTAAAATCCCCTGCTGGATCAAGCTGTCACCACCATTGCTTGAAATAGCACCTTTGCTGCTTACCTTCCCTCACTCCCTTATCAGTTAATCTGGGAGCACTTCCTCAATAAATTACTTGCATATGGATTCCTTGTTTAAGGTCTCCTTATATTGAAGAAACTGACCTATCACAAAGAGTATTTCACAGACAACTTATTTAATGTCCCTTTAGCTTGGAGAACCCAACCTAAGACAAAAGCTATCTTATACATAGAGCAAGACAAGCATCTATAACGAGGACTGAAGAACCAGAATCAGATCATCCAGCTCTCTCTCTCTGGGCCTCTGAAGCCTCATGAACTCTTCCCTCTGCTTCTTGCTGCATGTCTATTTTATTTTTGTTTCTGCACACATCCATCTCTGCTTTACTGTACCTGACCATAACTTTCCATTTAACTTTTGGGTCTCGATTTGTAATTTCTTTTCACTTAATAAAGTAACTTTCCACAATTTATTCATAAATTTTCCAATATTTTTATATAGAAGTTTATTTCAATGAACTTTAATGGAAAAGAAGTATCACTCCACAGCTCTAAAGATTACAAAACTCTGAAGAAGATTTTAAGAAGATTCACCTCTGTTAGAAGATTCCTCTCTTTTAAGAGAAGAGATGCATGGTATGGACAAAAACCACCCAAGTTCAGGCTACAGCCGTTATCTGGAGGAAAACATGATGAGCCTCATTCTTGGGTCTTGGAGAACAAACTGAGAGAAACCTTGAGAGGGAGACATATCCTGAACCAACAATGTACTTGTCTTTGAATACAGAAAAGGCTTAAATGTGACATAGAAAAAGTTATTAACAATTAAACTATTTACTGAAGAATAAAACCTTGATTTGGCCAGTGGTAGTTTTATTGGTTAGAATAATTTAAGATAACTTTCTTACTAATTATGATTAAAAACAATATTACTGTTATTATTAAAAAAGATAGCTAACATTTACTCAATTCCTGTTATATACCAAGCATTGTATTTAAATCTCTACCTGTAAAAGCTCATTTACTTGTCACAATGATATTTTGATATGTATATTATCCCCTTCTCAAAGATTTCAAAACTGAAGCTCAAAAGGTAGTAACTCACTCACAGTCATATAGCTAGTAACCTGGAAGGTGAACCTAGACCTTTGTTACCAAAGCCCAAGTCATTTCCACCCTTCAAGTGTTATGGTGTTAATGGAAGGGATCCATGAAGACTGTAAGGTATACCACATACGCACAGGTTCTATAGCATGCCCTATCCAGTTTCTCAGAACATGCACACATGTCCTCTGCATTGGTGGGGGGAAAACCCTCATCTGGTTCCATGGGAGAACTTTCAAACAAGCTTAAGTGTTCTTAACTCCAGAATGAATTTAATGTAATTAGAAAATGCAGAAGAATACACAAAATGATCCCTCATTCCATTGTGATTATTTAATTTTTAAAAACTGACTGGTTATAACTGAAGCCACTGAATAATGTTAAACAAGGGAAATAGGTCTTGATTGTCTTTGGTGAAAATGGGAAATTAAATATGGCTTTGTCCCACTGAAGCTTTATATCAGAGTTTAATGCTTAAGAAAAGACAGTACAGTGGAAAACTACCACCTTATGGAAAGCCAGAAAAATAACAATATACACTTTAAACTATTAAGATTAACTAAGATATAGAAATTAATGAAAAAATATAAAACTTCATTATAATCTGCATCATAGTTATTTTATTATCTGTACTTCAGTGGGTTAATTTGAACCACATTTACAGATCCCTAAACACCACGCATCTGTCATTGACTACACATTCATGATTGTGTTAAATAATTAAAGCCTAATTCAGTACAGTATGCCTGAAATAAATGTTTGACTCTGACTCAGGCACTGAGTTTGACTCTGAGGATACCCATATGAGGAATCCATGGGTCTTGTTCTCAAGGAGGGAGCTTACAATCTTGCTATAAAATAAATAAGTTCTTGTTCATTCAATGTATATGTTGAATGAGAGAGAGATGGAAGGAGAGACACATTCTCTTAGGAACTGGGGATCAAAGGTGAGGGAAAAAAAGATACCGTTTCTGCTTTAACGTTGTACACGAGTAAGGTAGATGGATATTAATAAATAAGCATTACAAATAGGTAAGACTATGAAGTATATAATAGGAGAAACTGATCTATGATGATTAAGCTGAGATTTGATGGCAGAGTCAGGGCGAGCTAAATAAAATGAAAGGAGGATGCTGGTAGATTTTTAGAGTAAAGGAATAACATGTGCTAAAGTCCTGTGAATAACCATTTGAGAAGGCATTTGAGTGAGTGACTTGAGAGCAAAGAATGGGGGCACAGCAAGTATGAGACTAGTCTGGTAATGTAGGCCAGACTGTGCAGAAAGTAGAATCCTAACGTGAAAATGTTGATCTTCATCTAGGAGCCATGGAAGCCACTGAAGAGATTTCAATCAGAGAGCGGAGACTAGATCACTGAGTAGAACAAATAAAAAGAGCAAGCATGTGGATAATGAACAACCACAGAGCAAATGATTACAGCAATACAAGAGCAAGGAGCTAATATCAACAAAAATATACAAAAGCAAAAAATGTTTGGTCAGAATACAGACAGAATGATTCATCCTTTCTAGAGTAAAACAGAAAGTCTTCACAGAAATAGCATTAAGTGTGGACTTGAACAGTGAATAGAAGTTTGGCAGGGGCGAGTGAGGGAATGATATTTTATGCAGAGAAAACAGCATGATCAAATCAGCAGAAGCTTAAAATGAAGCTTCTTGAGAGTAGAAACTCTTTCTGGTGCTTGTTTTCCCCTTCGGTCCTCAACAGTTACCATAATGCTTGTCATACACAAGTTGTTCAATCAATGAATGTGTTCAGAAAATAAACACATCCAGAGGAGCTGAACTGTGCACTGCATAGAAGAAATTCAAGATAGAGAATGACAGTGGAAACACAGGCAAGAAGATGAGTTTGAATTTCTTCCTCTAGGTAGTAGATAGTCAAAGACAGTATTAAGGCACAAAAATAACTTGATGGACCTTCATTTTCAAAATATAAATAATAAGAAAAAAACAGTGAATCGAATACAAGGAGATTAGAAAGTTGAGGCAAAAAGACACCAAAAAGGTGGGCTTCCCTGGTGGCGCAGTGGTTGAGAGTCCGCCTGCCGGTGCAGGGGACACGGGTTTATGCCCCGGTCCGGGAAGATCCCACACGCCGCAGAGCGGCTGGGCCTGTGAGCCATGGCCGCTGGGCCTGCATGTCCGGAGCCTGTGTTCCGCAATGGGAGAGGCTACAACCGTGAGAGGCCCGCATACCGGGAAAAAAAAAAAAAAAAGACACCCAAGAGGTGAATGCATAACCCAAATATATAACCAATGTGAGCCTAGGGCAGGAGAACTACAGTGGTAATTGAGAAGCGGTAAAAAATCCCCAAAATATTTTAGTGGTAGAATTGATGAGACTTGGTAACTAAATGAATAAACTATGAGGGGAGCAGGGGAGAAAGAAGTATGAGGTCACAGATGAATGAGGTTTTTAGAGAAAGTGCTTAAGTAAATGATGATCGTTTTATTTAAGATATAAGAACACAACAGGAAAAAAAGACTTGCAGGAATTAATAAAAGTGCAATTTCGGGCTCTATTTAATTTTGCAATGCCAGATATGTGTTGGGGATATGCTAAAGATACAGAATAAAAGCTCACCATAAGTTGGGGCCAGAGATAAATCTTTGGAAGCCATCTTTAAAGAGTTTGAACACTCCAAATGGAATAAGCACAAAATGAGTAAACTCAGCAGTGCAGCAATTTATACTAAGTCACAGGAGATAAAAGGGGTTTTCTCTTGGAACATCCATTTTACTCTATGGCAAAGAATTTCAAGCATTTGCCATGAAAAAAAATAATTAAAAACCTTATGGTAGATACTTCTTGCTGAAAGAATTTAGTTTTCAAGAAGAGGTTACAGAAATGATCCCTGAAATATCTAGAAGAAGAAAAAAAACATTAGGGAGAGAAGAATCTGAGGCAAATGAAAAAGTATCATATGTTGAGTTAACTGAGAAATTTTATGAATAGGAATGGCTAGTATCAATTTGTATTTATTTTTTTAATGATACACTTAACTGACATCTGGTGCATTGAAGGGGTTCAAAACAAGCCTCCCCAAAGTGTGCCCCAAAACTTTTGCATGAGGATTATTTCGAGCTAAAGGCATTGAGACCCTGCAGGTTCAAGAGAAACTTCTGCCTCTTCTTTAATTAAGTAGGAGAATTTAAATTGCTCTTTCCCAGATTAAGCGTTATGATCAGATATAAATTTTATCCAAGTGGCCCATATATATGGCAGGGCAAACATCTAATTATCCAACATCTGCTCTTCTACTTATCATCCTATGAATGACCCACTTGTCCTTGAAAGCCCCAGGCCCCTATCCCATTTCTTATCTCAGGGTGGCATATATACTTTACTTTACCTTTCTGTCTTTGAACCCCTCATATATGTGGGGTCTCTAACCCTCCCATGGATGTGACACTCCTGTACATATAAAATTAAATTTGATTTCTCCTGTTATCATTTCTTATGTCAATTTAATTCTTAGACCAGCCAGAAAAACTTAGAAGCGTAGAGGAAAGGGTTTTTTTTCCCTCCCCCATAGCACCAAACCTTTAGTAACTCTGCTACACTTAAAAATTCATTGTACCAGCCATGTTCAGGAAAATTTGGAAAAAAGAGTTCCTCTTCTATATCATCTGGTTGATACTGTCCTCACAGGTATGGATGGTCCTAGAAGGATAATGTAATAGTATATAAAATGAACTACACCAGAAGCAGCAGGAACTCAAAGTCAGAGGTGACTAAGGAAAGCTTGAACACCCTCCCTAAGACCCACACATACCACACCCCCAGGTCCCAGAGAGATGGAGAGGGACTCATAGGACATGGGATGAGGTTCAAGCAAAATAATATAATACTAATAATTCCCAAAGACAGACTGCCTCATTTGACGTCTTAGTTATACCTTTTATTAATTAAACGATGGTGGATATAATATTGACTAGAACATAAAATCTACCTGAATTAAGATAAAACTCAGAACTTCAAAGTGGTTTTGTGCTTAGGGTGAAAAACTTCAGGTTATGCTTCCAAAACCCCCCAAAGACACAAGTTCACTCTCCTATGCTGTCAGAGCTGATTTTCTAGTTTGCAAATCAACTAAAAGAGAAGACAGGAAATGCCATGAGAAATTATGACATCAACCACGGAAGATGAGATTTGGAAAAGTTCACATTGAAAGGATGACTTTACCAGAATTGCCAAAAAAAAAAAAAAATTTTTTTTTCAGAGAAGCTGGAAAAGAATCCTGAGAGAGAAATGACACAAAATCCAAAACCTAAGAGTGCTTCAGATCTGATAGGAGGCCCTGGTCAACAGGGTCAAATTTGGTTAAAAAATCTTTGAGAATTATAATTAAGACCTTCAGTTTGGCAAATGAGAGGTCAATGGTGGTTTGCACAAGAGCAGTTTTAGTGGAATAGCTGAGTTGGGTGGTGAGTTACCTTATAAACACAAGATTTTTTTTAAATGAACAGGAGAATCTGGATTACTCTCTTGAGAAGTTTAGCAGTGATGAAGGGAAAGAGAAAAACAGCCAAGAGATAAGACTTGATTAAAGGTCTTTTTTCAGAATGGAGAAATCATGAATAAGCTTGTAGACTAGGGAAAACAGGCAGAAGAAAATTACTGATTAAGAATGCAAGGAATGCAGTTATTGGTGGCATAGGGTACCTACAAAGTGGAGGAAATAGGAAAGGAGCACATTGGACAGGATGAATCCTGGGCAAGAGAAACGCTGCTTTCCCTCTGCATTGGGAAGAAAGGGATGAGAGAGAGTGGAAAGCTAGGTAGGCTGAGAAGACTGTGGGGTCTCTGTCTTCTCAGGGAATTTAGACCTTAGGTGAGGGCTGAAGGTGCAGTGTTGAGCTCAGGCATGAAGAGATAATAAAAGTCTGTTAAATTTGTGGCAAAGGGGGTAAATTGGAGAGAAGTGAAAGAATTAGTGAGTACGTTGTGAAGGCACTAACTGGCACTGAATGACTGTAAAGTAGCTGATTATATGTTATGTGAATTTTACTTCAATTTAAAAAAAGTAGTGAGCAACAGTGAAAGTCTGAAAAGCAGGCAGTCAAGGTTAGTATGAGACAACAAAAGAGAAGTAGGATGCTCAAAGAACATGAGGTGTTCTGCTAAATGTGTTACAGTTCTGTTTTGACTTTACTGACTTGACAAAAAATTGACTGAAATATGAGTTTATCTTCAAAGGTAGAAAGAGAGAAAAAGCAGTATCATAGGCAAAAATAGAAAATATACAAAAGGAAAACATGTAGTGGGATATTGGGCATTTAAGTCAGGAGGGGTAAAAACAAGTCTGTTAAATGTAAATAATTGGAGGGTTTTTTTGTGTGTGTGTGACTGAGTAGAATTCATTTGAATTATTCCCAAGGATGTCAAAGTAATGATGAAACACTCCTTTTGTAAAAGTATTTGAAAAATAATGACATGTGCACGTTGATATAAAAGTTGAGGATTTCCTCTGAGACAGTTCTGGCAAGATTTGTGGATGTGGGCTGTTCATCAGTAATATAAGTCATGTGTTTTGCCTGGGACATGAAATTCCAAGAATCAGGAGGAAAATAGGGTGCATCTTTGCATGTCAATATCTTCCTTAAATTGGTAATATCTCTTTAGAGTGCAATGCCTTTTACCCTAAATCATTTTGTTTGCATTTGAGTAAGGATGGCTCATTCTTGCTTCTTTATGGACAGAACACAAACACAGAAGTCTTCAATGTTTCCCTCCATCTCCTGCAAATGTTCTGCTATAAACACTCAGCTCCAAAAAACTTTGTCAAAATATTCTTTCTTCTAGACAAGATGATGGTGAAGCATGATATAGCTAATCTCAGCATGCTACAAAAGTACTTACTAAAGCTCACACACCTCATTCTTTTTACCTTATTCCTTGTTCTCCCTTTAACCTTCATTGGTGCAATGATTTTAATGAGCCTAGCTTTTTCAAGTATCCATGGAGTCATTGGTATTTTAGGAGGTAGGGAGGTTGTCTAGAAGCAGCTGTGGATTCAAAAATATTAAATAGTGTTTTCCCTGTACACAAATGTTTGCAACCTAGTTGGAAAGAAAGTAAAGCAAGAACATATAAACAATAGAATTTATTTATTTATTCAAAAAAATGTTTTGCTTACCAAATGCCAGTCACTAGGGTACAGGTAATGTCCCTCCTTTCATAAAAATTATAGTCTATGGGAGGACATTGTAAAGAAATAGTATACACGGAAGCATATACAAATGTGGTTAAGTGCTACAAGGGAGAGTGGATGGATTGATTTGGGAAAGTCTGAATAAAGATGGGGAGGGCTCTCATAGTGGAATGAAAAACATAATAAGCAAAAGCAAAAGAAAGACAAATGATTAAATGATACCTGTGAAGGACCACAAAATAAATGACCTGATGAGGTAGAGATGATGGCTGGGGACAGTAGGAGGGGAAAAGGTTATGAAGGATCTTGGGAACCCTCCAGAGAACTTAAACATAAAGCAATGACTGGCCAGGGAAGTAGTCTGTTTCAAAATGAGATTAACAATAGGACTAGCACTTTTTGTCTATAATAAGGATTTACTCTTTGTCCTCTGACAGGAGAATTTTGCAGGTGAGGAAGGTAGAAGTCAGGTAAAGGAACTGAGGACGTGTAGCAATTTGTCACATCTGTCCCTCATTACCATGGGTTTTATTTATGCACTAAACTGAAAGCATGAGTGGAGAGAAAGTGGATGCAAAGTGCTACTTTAAAATCTAAGTTATTAAGAACAAAAAAGAAAAGCATTTAATCATATTATTAAATTTGGCCAACTCATAATTAGTATTTTGTGCTTCTTTTCTCAGCCCTAAGATACACTTTATATGTGGTACATTTTATCATGAAATTAGTAGAGCTAAATATTTCTTAAATTTGAAGTATTACTGAGTAGCCTCATGAATGCAGAGTAATAGAAAGTCACTAGAATAATTTTGAAATACACGTTCTTTTCCTGACTTAACCTCAACATGGCCAAGAGACCACTTTTCTAAATCTAATAGCCTGATGCTTTCCAGTTTCCAGTCAAGCATGTAGGTAATAATAAAGCAGATTTTAAAACTACTATCAAAAACACAGCTTTATTAATTAAACTGATTTTTTTCCTTATTTGAGTTATTTAGCATCTCCCATTCTACCCACCCAAAGAGGCCTTATATTTGTTTTTAATAAAAGGGATTTTAAAAATTAAAAAGCAGAAGAACAAAGCATTGAATAATAACTGCCTATATAATGGACTAGGTCATGAAAATAATTTTTATTTGAATAAATCTATGGTCTACAAGTGAGGGCTAGCTTGAATATGAAATTCTAGAGTCTTCTTTCTACTTTCTACACCACACAATTAGCTATCTGAAAATTATATAGAAGAACCACAATATATCAATGTTCTAAAGTAATTCCTGCAGGAAGCAATATTAGAGGAACTGCATCTAATTGAATTATGCTAGTTAATTATTTCCTAGGTTCCTTACCTTCCCCCTCATATAATTTACAAGAGAGTCAGAATCTATTTCTTTTATTAAATGAACATTAACATGAGTGCTTAGTGGATTAGCATTTCTATTCTTGCACCAAAATGAATCTGAATGTATGTTCTAATGGTATTAGTGAAAATTGTGATGGTGTAGACACATAACATTAAATACATCTTTTAAGCTTTTCAAATTTTACCCTTTTTCTAAATCTGGCACTGTCAAACAAAGGGACAGATTTGAGACACTTTCGATCAAGTGGAAGATACAGTCTCTTCTTCAGCACAAAAATGGAACCAGGTAAAACAAAACAGCCTGTTACCATTTTCAAGAAAGGCCTGAGACAAAATTGGAATGTTTCAGTGAATAAAGTTAGATCTGTAGAAATCACTCCTTTCAAACCTATTTGTGGACTTTCACATGGCAAGTTTCTGGTCCTGTAAGACTTTCAACCATTGCGATGCCACGATTTTAATAAATTCTATGAATTCAGCCAAACTTCCTCTAATAATAACAATAATAAAAATAACAATAACAAATGCTTATATATCACTTATTATGGGCAATTTAATCTTCACATCAACCCAATAAGCTAGGCACAATTATTATCCCATTGTACAGATGAGGAAATAGACACAGAGACAATAAGTAACTAACCCAAGTTCACACAGCTAGTTAGTGATGGAACTGGCATTTAAACCAAATAGTATGACTCCAGAATTCATGCTCATAATACTAACATGATATTCCTCTCAGTCTCTCTGTTCTTTCAAATTTTAACACCAATTTAATATGAATCTTAGACATATAATAAATGTAATGGGATGAATGATGCTCCACCCCCCCCCCCAAGAAAAAGGTATGGCCATGTCTTAATCCCCCAAACCTATGGATGTTACTTTACTTGGAAAAAAGGTCTTTGCACATGTAATTAAATTAAAGCTATTGAGTTGAGGAGATTACCCTGATGGGCCTTAAATCAATCCTGGAAAGAGAGATGCACAGAGGAAAAGACATACACAGAGAAGAAAGCAGTGTAACTATGGAGACAGATTAGAGTGATATGGTCACAAGCCAAGAAAGCCAAGGAATGCTGACAGCCACCAGAAGTTGGAAGAGGTAAGGAGTGGATTCTCTTTTAGAGCCCCCAGAGAAAGCACAGCCCTGCCAGATTTCGTACTTCTGGCCTCTACAACTGAGAGAATAAATTTCTGCTGTTTCAGGCCACCAACTTTGTGGTAATTTGTTACAGCAGCCTCCAGAAATGAATACAATAAATAATGAGTTGGCTTTGGATGACTACACTGGAAACACATTTTGAGAAATTGTTGAGGGTGATGTTCTGGAGCCAGCTCGGACAGGCTGGCAAGAGTCGATTTTTGAGTATTGAAGAATATTGCCAACTGGCTGTTAAACTGCTACCAATCAGGGGTCCCCTCACCCCCCAAAGTCACTTTCCCATTTCACCACTACCTCTACTTTAAGCAGTCTTGGGAGCTAAGGTGGTTCACTCTTAGCCTGGGTCTCCAGTCTCTTCAGTTCTCACTCACTGCAGCTAGTAGCCTCTATACTCTAACAATAGGAAATGTCTTCCTTTCATTAGGAAAGGAATCTTATGTCCTATAGCTAGTTTTAATTATTATTGGTACTATGTATAGGGATAGGAAGATGTGTGGATAAAGCAAGATAGGAATATGAAGAGCTGCTAAACATGAGGACTTTTATTATAATAAACCTATTATAAAAGCTAGTTAAGGGACTTCCCTGGTGGCACAGTGGTTAAGAATCTGCCTGCCAATGCAGGGGACACCGGTTTGAGCCCTGGTCCGGGAAGATCCCACATGCCGCAGAGCAACTAAGCCCATGCGCCACAACTACTGAGCCTGCACTCTAGAGCCTGCGAGCCACAACTACTGAAGCCCGTGCACCTAGAGCCCGTGCTCCAAACAAGAGAAGCCACTGCAATGAGAAGCCCACGCACGGCAATGGAGAGTAGCCCCCGCTCACCACAACTAGAGAAGCCTGTGCGCAGCAACAAAGACCCAACGCAGCCAAAAATAAAAAAAATTTTTTTTAAAAAAGCTAGTTAAGCAGGGCATATTCAACACCCCACCACCACCATTTCTCTCTACCCATCTCATACACATACTTCTACTCTAACATTAATTTTATATTTTTATAGAATAATTACTGAGATCAGATATTCTCAAGCCAAAAGACATTTTAACTAAAAACTTGGGGGTATGGTGACTGCCTAAAACCTAAAAACATGACTCTACCTTCTGAATGGCTGTCGATTTACCCTATGCTTTTTCTTTCTAAATCAAAACTTTTACCTAATGCCCGGCTACAGAAAACCTTCTGTTATGAATTGAATTGTACTCTCCCAAAATTCATATGTTGAAGTCCTAACCCATATTATCTCATAATGTGTCCTTATTTGGAGACAGGATCTTTACAGAAGTAATCAAGTTAAATGGGATTGTTAGAGTGGGGCTTAATCCAATGTGACTGTTGTCCTTTGAAGGAGGGGAAATTTGGAGACAGACATGTAAGAAGGGAGAAGATGTGAAGATACAGGGAGGAGATGGTCATCTACAAGCCAGGGAAAGAAGCCTAGAACAGATTCTCTCCTCATAGCCCTTAGCAGGAACCAAACCTGCCAACACTGCCATCTTGCTTTTTACCATCCACACCGGGCTGCTGAAAGCACTAGGGGCAGGGTGTACAATACCCACTCGGTGCAGTTCCTGGATAGTTTCTTCTCTTCCTTATTTATGTTCCCAGTTGGCATTTTCCTTCAGCACTGGTTTGATTGCTCTAACACACCAACAGAGGTTTGCAGGGTTAGACCTTGTAGGATACCAATGTCCAATACTTTCTCTGGTTTTGGGCATTCTCATTGGGGAGAATGCCCAATTTTCATTAGTAAAGGGATCTTCCTGACTAACCATTTGCCCTTGGTAACTATCAATGGCACAGAGGGGGCTAGAAAACTTCTGAGGGAGACTGTGTGTTAGAGTACTTTCAGCTCCAGTGGTCCTCACCTGGAGGCAGTGCTGGCCTGCATCCTATACTCAGGCTATGGGAGGCACCCACCTCTAATAGGACTGTATCCCTGAGGCTGGAGCAAGCAGAGCATCAGGGATGGTAGAGGCAGGTGGGGCAGGTTTGAACTTTCCACAGGCTGACCAGCACAGTGTTTGGTTACCAATCTATCTGTTTAGCTGTGGTCCCGACAGCAATGAAGTCAAACCACATTTGCTTCTGGGTTACTTTTACCAGACCCTTTACAGCCAATTAGGATAGCCTTTTGGCTTTCTGAGCTCCCTCTGTCTCTGGTCTTTCCCCTAGCCCGTACCCATTCTTGGAGTTTGTATTTCCCCAGATTCCACTCCTTAGGGTCCTACTCAGGCTTTGTCACAAGGGCTGGGACCTTAATCCATGGCAGTTTGCACCCTCTTAGCTTTGCAAAACACACACTAAGATTTCCAACTTCTTATCCTGCTCTCCCACCTTGTCTGCTCAACATCATAAATGTCTTGTCCCACACCTGAACTCAGTGTGAATATCAGAGTCCCATACAGCATCAGTATACAACAGCATACTGCGGGTGGACTGGAGTCGCTTGGCTTTCATTTCTGCAACGAATGTGGCCTTATCAAGGCCTTCAAAGACAGGGATGTAGGTGGCCTATCTCATTCCCAACTCCCTAAGAATTCATTGTACCTCCTCTGTATATTTCCAGGGCCCCACATGACCAGGGATTACCCCTCATTGAGCCAAGCCTCTCTGAAGGATAGAATAATCCAATCTACAAGGCAGTGAGTCCCTTGAACACCTTTCCCACCCAGCACCGTGCAGGTGCTGCTGGAGGGCAGGTGATGTTGCTCATTTTCTCTGCTTCCTGCTGGTCAAAGAAATGCCATCGCCCCCCATATCCTATAACCACACTAACCATGCCTGGATACTTTCCCTGGCCTTTTGCTGGAACTTGGCAACTATATCAATAAGCTCAGAGGGAAAATATTTTCTCATCATGAATGTTTCCTGAATTGGGGGCTGTCCTGCTGGCTGGGATCATTGTTGCTGTGCTTTTGCTTTCCTTTGTATTAGGGGTCAGATGAGCATAGGATATTTCTTCCATTTCACTATTACCACATCTTCCTCTTCACTCTCCTCACTTTCCCAGGGATTCCACCCCTTAGGGTCCTAATCAGGCTTTGTCACAAGGTCTGGGACCTTAATCCATGGCAGTTTGCACCCTCCTAGCTTTGCAAAACACACACTAAGGTTTCCAACTTCTTATCCTGCTCTCTCACCTTGTCTGCCAGCCCCTAAACTAGCAGAGCAGTGGACACCTGCACATCCCCTTCTCTAACCTTAGCTCTTCTTCCAACTTTCTAACCAGAGCTTCAGCCTCTAGTTGGGCATCAGGATTCAGCGACCTACCCACAGCAGAGGTCAGCTCACTGGACAGCCATGTATTTCTTTTCTCTGCTGCAGTGCACTCTACACAGTTCCTCAAACAAGTGCACTAGACCAGCTGGTGTTTTCAAGGGCACCCGTGTACTCACATAGCAGTCCACAAGCATCTAACATACAGAACACTCCCACTACCCCACATGGAGGTCAATGGCCAATCCAGAATTTCCCCCAACAATGCCTCTCTTCCAGCATTCATTTCTTGGGTCTCCTGCCTAGCTTGCCAATTGCTAGTTAGAAACCTCAATAAGGAGGTTTGAAATCTGAAATCTGAAACTGGCCCCGTATGTGGAGGGCAGGGAGACACCAAAGAAATTGGCAGGCCACTCCAGATTGGTAGGTGGGAGGTCTAATAAGCAGAGGTGGGAGGTTTAATAAGCAAGGGAACTTACTTATTTATAGTTTACTTACTTATAGTTTCAGGCAGCTGCAAGACAAGTGATTTCTGCACCCACCTGCCAAAATCTTAAGAGTGTCTGAAGAGGCCTCAACTGGGTTCAGTCATGTGTACCATCCAGATGGTCTCAACAACACATTGATCTCTCAAGGCTGCATTCTTGCAAATGGCTCCCACTGTGGGAACAGGGGAGAGTGTATATTCTAAGCACAGGGGAGGGGATGAGGAGCCTCCAATTGCCCAGGTCCAGCTCTCGGATCAAATGGGGGTCACGTCCTCTTGATTCTTCCTCCAACAGTATGTCACCACATATTGTATTTACAATAAAAACATCTGTAGGAAGTACAGGGGTTTGTTTATTTTTCCTCAGTTTTAGAGCATTCATGTTTAGTGGAGATTATCTAAAGTAATTTTGTTTCCGATTGCAGCTTCATCAATGGCAGATTTGAGATATTTGTTCATATCTACATGCCAAAATCTTTAAAATCTGATTGCTGAGTTCCCAGTAAGTTTTTAAAAATCACAATTTTGACAGCAACATAGTCCAGTTCATCTAGAAATCCATGTACATATACCTATGCAATATTACAGACAGCACTTGTTTATATTCCAAACTTCTGATACAACCAAATAAAACAATAAAATCAGAAAGTATGATAATTTGCAAAAGAAGTATGTAAGTTTTACCAAGACTCTCTAAACTTGTATAAAGATAAATTCAAGAGAAAATTTGATATTTCAATCCAAAAAGGGTTGTTTTTAGAACATTTTTAAGAGCCATAACAAGCACAGCATGAAACTCATAGAAGAGTTTGCCTCAGCAGATCCACTGCCAAAGCAGTATTTTCTTAACAATGGAAGAAGATGATTTAGAAAAAAGAGTTATCTTCCAGATTATGTTTTATGCCAAAAATTTGGTTTGTTTTAGAACCATACACATTTTCAGGCTTTTACTTTCTGCATGAAAAGTATACTTAAAGTGAGTTTTTTTATACAACCATTATTTTTCATAAGGTATAAAAGGTATATTACATACTAGAATAAGTTACTTTTCCTGTGGTAGAAGGGGGAATTTTTGGTATGTTTTTCATAAAATCTTTTTATCAAAAACATGGCAAAATAAGACACTTTAAAAATGGGTTGTAGAAATATAGCTTTTACTGAATGACTTAAATAAGAACACTCCTGAAAAACAGCAGGAAATTTTATTTCATGGTGGGCATATACAAGGGGTTGCCAGGACCTCTTCTTTGAGGTTGCCTGGACTCTCATCCCCATCCCACCCACCTTGCTTCATAGGAGATGCAGATTTCTGTGATGCATCTTAGAATCACCTGTAGGGTCTTAACAACTCTCTATTGCCCAGACTGCACACAAAATCAGTTAAAAGAGAATCCTGGGCTGGAGCCTGGAGGCTGAAGGCTGGAGTCTAGAGGCTGGGGGTAGGGATGGGGGAGAGGAGGTGAGTGGTCAGTGTGTTTAGAGGTCCATAGGTGATTTCACTATGCAGCCAAATTTGAGAACCACTAGTTTAATGTAAGCCCACTTTGCCTTCACACCATTGTTGATTGGTTTGGTATTGAGCACCTAACCCAGGCTGAGCCAATCAGATCTTTCCCTTGGAATTCTGAAACTGCGACTGAAAGGTAATAATGATTATTACTCTGCCATGTCTGAGCTGTATGTGACTTGAACATGTAAATTCAGAGGCAGTTGGCAGCCATGTTCCATAATGTAACTGAAGACACCAGTAGGTATTGTTAGAGCAAAATGTAGTTGCTCAGAGAGAAAGAGCGAAGAGAAACAACACTGAGGAAATTTCCTTAGTTCACTATAGCAATCCAAGCTCCAGAATAGTCTTTCATCCCTTGAATTCCATAAGTTAACCAAATACATTTCAAAAAATTCTCTTTTTGCTTAAGCTAGTTCCAGTTGAGTCTGTTATTTGCAACCAATGGGGTCCTAACTCATTTATGTCAGTAGCAGTGGAGCATTTAGTGTTAAGTATGGAGAGTCTGATTTTTGTTTAATATAAAGAGCTTTCTAACAGTCAGAGCTGACTGTGGCAGACATGGAAGTGTGCTGTTTAGACCAGGTTCAAGAGAACTTGCTACAGGGAACAGAGTTGACTGACAGCCCCCATTCCTGGCAGAATGTTAGAAGATCATCATCCCTATCTACTTCTATAGAGGATTACTGATGACAGATTTCAGGGACACTTTGGGGTGTACACTCTCTAGCAGCTACTTGGCCAAGAGCTCCAACTCCAGGGCACGGAACATCATCTCCACACCAAGTTATGGTTGCCATCCTCACCTTGGATAAACTAGCTGAGCAGCCTCTTCTTCTTCCTGCCTCATTCTGTATTTTTCTATCTCTTATTCTTTCTTTGTCTCTATGTCTCTCTTTTCTATAACTTTCCTGTCTCATTTAACTTTTTTCCCTTTTAATTTTTATCATTTTCCTCATTTCCTGCTTTGTTTTCTCAGACATACTCATCTTTTTATTTATCTCTATGTCTGCCTCTCTTTCTTGTTTTTACTTCTGGCACTCTCTCCCTCTTTCATTCCCTTTGTAATTTGTTCTTTCTTTCTGTCTCTCCTTTCTGTATGCTTGGCTCATCTTCCTTTGCTCAACCTAATTTTTTTCTCTTTCTGTATTTACCTGGTCTTTTCTTCTGTTTCTCTTTCCTCTCTCCATTTGTTCTTCTCTCACCTTTTCTTCTTTCACCTTTGTCTTTCAAATTTCTATTGCTACCAAATTATCTCTGTCTCTCTTTAATCTCTTTGTAGATCTCAACTTGTCACTGCCTACTTTTGTGTCTACAGAAAAGTAGATACTTCTTTTTGTATTTTTTTCTCTATCTTTACCTTACCTTCTTCACCCAGTATCTTTTTGTATTGCTTCCTCTTTTTCCTCTCCTTTATTCTTTATTTTGTATCTTACCAAATGTTTCACTGACTCTGTTTTTGTATCCTTATCTTCTCTCATTTTCTCTTTTCTTCATTGATTTTTTTTTTTTTTTTTTTTTTTTGCAGTACGCAGGCCTCTCACTGTTGTGGCCTCTCCCATTGCGGAGCACAGGCTCTGGACGTGCAGGCTCAGTGGCCATGGCTCACAGGCCCAGCCGCTCCACGGCATGTGGGATCCTCCCGGACCGGGGCACGAACCCGTGTCCCCTGCATTGGCAGGCGGACTCCCAACCACTGCGCCACCTGGGAAGCCCTCTTCATTGTCTTTTTCTCTCCTACTGGCTTTGTTCATATACACACATACATACCCCTATTCCTCTCTATCCTTTTCTCCTGTCCCTATTTCAAACTCATTTTTTTGCTTTATGTTTGTGTGCACGTGCTTGCACGCATGTGTGTGTGTGTGTGTGTGTACACATTCACATGCACACAGGAGACAAAAGAATGGGGAGAAGGGTGCATGAGGTTAGAGAGGTACTCGGAGCCTGGATCTGTGGCTTGTTACTCTGGTTAACCAGGGGAATCATCTGATTTAGTTGCCTGGGATGGGGCCAGTGAATCTAATAAGCATTCGGGTTGAGATCCACTGGTTTAAAGATGAAGGCCCTTAAAAGCTAGGATTAAATATATGTACTTCAAGCAATGACTGATAGGGAAACAAAAGAGGTTTTGAGGATTATAGTGAAATAAGATCTCTTGTGACAGATCATCTGAAAACATTGTGGAGAATAGGACTTGGAAGCAGAGAAACTAATGGAAATTCATATCTATCTTATTGGGCCTAATTCAAAATAGCACCTTACTAGGTTTCCATTTGAAATCCATTTCTTCCTCCCCATAACCCCCTGCAAATGCTTATGTCTGTTGCAGCTCTTGCCAAACTTGGGTCAATATCTGAATTACTTCTCCATTTGTCTGCTGTCCCCTAGACTGTGAATATACTGACAACAGGAGTAGGGCACTTTCTCCATTGTTTTCCTAGGACAGTATCTAGCCCAGAGTTCTAATTACAGTAGTTCCTTGGTATCCAAGGAAGATTGGCTCTAGAAGCTCCCCAAGGCTACCAAAATCCAAGGATGCTCAAGTCTCTTATATAAAATGGTTTCATATTTGCATATAACCTATGCACACCTTCCTGTATACTTTAAATAACCTCTAGAGTACTTGTAGTACCTAATACAATATAAATACTATGTAAGTAGTTGCCAAGGTGTGGCAAATTCAAGTTTTGCTTCTTGGAGCT
Source organism: Hyperoodon ampullatus (assembly GCF_949752795.1). Classification (NCBI taxonomy): domain Eukaryota; kingdom Metazoa; phylum Chordata; class Mammalia; order Artiodactyla; family Ziphiidae; genus Hyperoodon; species Hyperoodon ampullatus. The sequence continues at coordinate 103,985,674 of NC_136918.1, read as the reverse complement.
TTCTGGAATTATTTTTTCCTGAATATTTTCCACCTTTGGCTGATTGAATCTGCCTATGCAGAACCTACAGATACAGAGTGCCCACTGCATGTAAGTTTTCAGAATCATTATCAGCATTTGCTTAATTGAATTAAATAATACGCATTTGTCTCAAAACCATTAAGTTGATAATATTGTCAGCTAATACTCAATGAGACAGCAGGTTATATGTAGAGCTGGAGACAGAATTTGTTCACACCAACAATATAACATTTACTAAATGATGGGATAACTAGTAAGAATATAGGTGCACTATAAAGTTTTGAATGTGGCCGTGGACTCTTGAGCCAGACATCCTGGGTTTGAATCTTACCCTGACAACTTGCTACATATACAAAGAAGTCTAAGACTGTGCTATTTTCTATACCCAGCTCTTAATTTCTGTGGCTACGTTGTACATGCCAAGTTGGCTCATGAAGATACTCATCTCTGAAGGCTCCAGCCTCAGTCCCAGTGTTCAATATGCTTTGTTTAATTACATTTTTATATTTATTACATTTATATTTATTATTTATATAAATAATTTATTATTATTTTATATTTATTATTTGTGAACACCAGATAATAATGTTAGATCCTTCTTATGTCAGCTAGATATTGTCCCAATCTTCCTTCTCTTCAAACCAATTTAGAGAAACATCAGAGTTAAGCAAGTGGTTTTTCCATCTGGAGACTAGTTACAGAACGAGATTTCAGATTCCACCATTTGAAACTTGAACAAGAAAGAGAATGTCTCACTAGTAAACTGCAAATTTTATCATATTATTTCTCTCATAGAATTTGGGTTATTTTTGGAGAGGGCTTCTTGTGGGAAGTAGGTTAGCAAAATATGAGTCTGTAAGTCCACTGGATGCTATTCTTATCCACAAAGCAATTGCTAAACCATGGCAGGTCCAGAGCACTGCAGAAGTGGTTGACTGTGGCTCAGGAAACACCTCACAGCCTCAGTGTTCTGCTACTTGTTTCAAACCTCTCTAAGCTCAGTTCCCCTCTATTTCTGACCCTCTTAGCTTCACATATCTTGGTTCAATCTGCTTTGGTAATCTGGCCTTGCATTGTTTATATTAATATGTACCAGAAAGCCTCATAGGGTGCCTCCCATGTAACTGCCCCTCACCTTCACACTCTGTAAACATGAACACAAGATAGCCATGGGCTGGGACTAGACCCAAGCACATCACTGGATGAACCTCTGACCAATGCCTCTTCTACAGGAGAAGATCCAATTTTCAAATAAAAGTTCTCTGTTAAAGCTTGAAGCCTGGTATAGCAAGTAACTCATGTGCAAGATCACTGTCAATTCAGTCTCATTTGTAAAAAACAAACTACTCCTATATAGGAGCAATGATTAAGTTTTATTGCTTCAATTTCTGAGGATGACCTAAAAAGGACCAGCTTTGTAACTCCAAGGAACAGGAGTTTGAGGTCTACCATGGGCCTAATTGAGTATTATCGCTTCCTATTCAGTTGAACTTAGCTCATTAGACATTTTACTACCTTTGACTCCACATGCACAGAGTAGGTGCTCGATGAATATTTGTTGCTGGACGAATTAGAAATTTATCACACCTGTCCCTAGAGGTTCCAGAGTCCCTGTCTTCTCCCAAGCTCATGTTATTAATAGCAATATCAAGACATCTGAAGTGAAATTATTTTAAATATCACAGTCTTCTTCTATACTGACCATAGAGATTAAAGGCCTAAGGGATTTCTAAAAGAAATAAAGGCAATTATTAAACAGACATACAAAAAAAGTCTTCTCTCCAGCAATAATACCAGTTCCAGAATGAAAAGAAAATTGGAAGTATTCTGTAAGACTCACATATGGTGACTGAGACTGCAAGTACGATTTCCAACAGGAGAATGAGGTGAATAACTCTGTTCTCACAAATTAACCATTATTTTCACTAATATGTAACCCATCTCTGCAAATGGTAAGGTCTATGGGAAGTCTGCAATGACCCTGTCACTTAGATTTTTTTCATGACGCAAAGCTCAAATAGCACCAAATATCCTGTTTGGCCTTCATGAAACCACTGTTCTCTACTACTCTTTAAAAGTAGGAATCTGTATATCTTGGCAAAGATCAAGATCAAAGATCTAGACCCCTTCTCTTTCTAAGTCATATGTAAGTGCATCTCAAGATAGATACAGTTTATAAATGAGTTTCTGGAGCCTCTATGAAGATCACTGCATGTTGGAAAGTTTCTGTTTTCCATGGGAAATGTGAAATTGCTCTCCATAACTATCCTTGTATCTGGGCATAATTAGATGAGAATCAGAGAACTCCTCCCCAAAGAAAATTCATTTTTCCCTTTCTTCCTTTTTAAAAATTTTCATTTACTTTCAGTTTTACTACTTCCTTGCTTTTTTATACCACTGTAATTATCAATAGTTGCTTGCTGAAATTCATCAACCACAGTCCATGATGGTAATCAGGAGAGAAGCTACATCAAATAAGATTATCTAGCACAATTTCTGGCACATGTCAAACACTCAATATATGTTACTTTTGCTTTTCTTCTCTTTCTGAGCATCAGTCTACAACTCAACCATAAGTATTAATCAAATATTTGAACTTTATCTGTCTTTCCTAAAAAACTACTGTGCTGCATGAAGAGTTGCATGTATATTTTTGTAATTTTATGTTCTGTTCAAAGACGTGATAGAAAAGAGATATTATTCATATAAATTTTTTAAATATCAGCAATTAATTATGTTTAACATGATGTAAAATATCTATAGAGGAAAAACGTTTATTTTCTAAAACTGTCAGTGAAGCATCTGCTACATACCTAATGTGAATGGTAGGTTTGAGAGGGATAAAACTGCCAACTGAAATGCATTACCAGCAAGTACCTAGCAATCTTACCTCCTTACTTTAAAGATATATTACAAAGACACAATATTAACTGTGTCCCTCTGTTCTAGTTTTCATAGTTCCTTTTGTTCTTCAACAATCACATTCTAGGAACTAACTCTGGCAACTGAAGTTTGATTCAGGGAAAACTATGAACTTCCACATTACTCATTCTCTCATTCATTCTTTCCATCCTTAGGTTCTGCCTTTTCTAATCTATAGCTTGTGTGACCCACACAATCAAATTTAAGGAAAGTACCCATCCCAGGTTTCTACACGCATGCGAACACAATCTAGAATCTCATCCTCATAAAATCCAATTACTAAACAGCAAGATTCATGTGTTGCTCTCATGAAAATTTGTCCCACTTATTTTCTAATTCAGTAAAGCTACTGGTTCAAATGTGAAACCAGGTGAAAGAATGAAGTCTTAGCTGGTTCCCCTGAGGGATTGTTTTGGAATAAAGCTTTAAGGGCTTCCACTTGATTCATATTTAATAGGCCAATGTCTCTTCTGCCTTCATGAGGAAAAAACGAAAACAAAAAAGTATCTGCTCTGATCAATAGTGTCACCAGCAAAGCCCATTAACAATTTCTGGGTAATAAAATAAAGTCTAACCTTTTTCTTTTCCTTTGTGCTCAAGTCTAGGTTCACTTGTTCACAGGGGGCCGCACGCGGAGGCCTCACACCTGCCCTTCAGACCAGAGTTCCTCCTAAGAAACAACCGTGCCAGCACCTTAGTTTAGGGGCCCATGTGCAGAAGCGCCAAGCAGGACCCTCAGTTCAAGATGGCGGCGGCGGGCCATGTGCAGAGATGCTGCGCCAGGCACTGCGATCTGGAGCGTGAGCAGCACAGCTGCGCCGGTCCGGGGGAGAACCCCACCCCCTCCTGCTGAGATCCTTGTAAAGCAGCCCCGCCCATGGCCTGTCGGGAGAGCGTGTGCTGCATGTGCTCTAGAGCGGGAGCTCCCACCTCTCCATACTCTCATTAGAGAACAAAGCTTTCCTTTGCTTCTGAACCCAACTCAGTCTCCTTCTATTGGTTCAAGCTACACCAGGCAGAAGGTCCTTTATTGGGGACCGACTTGGGAGGGACTGGTAACAGTGGTATTTAGTCACGTGTACTTTTGTTTGGATTACAACAAAGGTTTAACTTCCTTGCCTTCCCCCACACACACACAAAAGATATTTAAACACTAGTTCATGATGATAAAATTAAATTTTACAAACATAAAAATGAAATGTCATTTGTAGCAAAAAATGAAAATTAAAAATTTTTATAGGTTTCATTATTTAATTTCTAGACAGAACAGAAGAATATTTTTAATGCGATTTGTATCACAAGAGAATCTTGTTTTCTTGAAAAAGGACCTTTTTAAAATTCCAGGTTAAAGTACCACGAAATAATCAAGGTCTGCACATCACAGATAAAACCCTTCAGCTATTATTGAAACATAAGTATAATTACACACTGGAAAAAGATATTATCAGCAGAGAAAAGATGCCTTAAGTATTCTTTGTCTTTTTCCAAACTGATGGACACGAGTGAGCTCTAATATCATTATGTTTAGAAATGGCTTCATCCAGATCCAACTGTACACCATTAATGTTCACTTCCATACAGCCATTATAAAAGGCATTCACTGGTGTGGCACTGAATGGAACATCTGTAAAAACAGAATATTAAAATATTAGCCCAGGATTAGCATCTTACTTGCTTATAGTTAGAGGAATTATTCAGACTGCCCATTTCCAACCAAAATCTAATCCTAAAGGAAAAGTTAATAATGTAATTCTGTTCAATAAATTCATATTAAGTGACTCCTGTGCATATAAGGTATTGTGCTTGGCACTGAATTCAGCATAGCATGAGTTCCTCTGATTTCGTAAACAGTTCCAGCCAAACCTTAGGTAAAGAAACATACTTTAAAAAGAGTAGAAAATAGCGTATTCTTCCTTGTGATGTTCTACTTTATTATTTCCTCTTTAAATCTGAGCAATAGTTTAAGCATTATTAATTCATTTTTTCAACTCAAAATTATAGTTACTTGGAAATCTTTTTTAAATGCCACAATAAATATATCTCTTTTATTTTTGCTGGAATTCTATATTTTCCAAAGAAATAGTGTCTTGCTGAGCATACAATAGCAGGTCGTGATAGGGAATTCACTTTTATGTAATGTTTGGTGTTCTGAAAAATAACAGTTTTAATAATACTTCAGTAAATAGGGCCTCTAGGCCTTTCTACACTTTCACTCTCCTTATAAAACTTAATACTTAGGTGACACCCTTGGATTCCTAAGAACTGTGGTTCATCTTCAAAACATCCATCTCTCTACTTGCTTCCTCTTTTTTTGGCATCTCATCTCCATAAATTTTAATCCCAATGGATATTCTTCAGCCCTTATTCTTCCTCCTCAGTGTCTTATGCAAAAATATATATATATACTTCAAATGCCCCACTTCTAACTTGCCAATGTAGTGAATAAGTCCATACTTTTCTATGGGCTCATAGCATCTTTTAAGAAAACATTTCAAGTCTGGCTGACTATCATAGGTTATACCATTATTATAAATATCCTCAGAATCATCTATTTCCCCTGATTTTTAATTCATAACATGCAATTTAACATGCCTATTTTGCATGTCAATTAATTTACTCATCCCATAGTTCACACTCTCAACGTCTCAATTTCCAGTTCTCAATTTTTCCTCACTCTTTTTCTAAACACATCTTGCCTAAAGTCAGTTCTCAGTGCTGTTGCCAAAGTCCTGGAACCACTGAAATTCTGATATTTTCACTTCTTTTGAACCCTTTCATTGTTTGTTTGATTTCCTAAAATTGCATTCAACTAATTTGTGAATAAGGTAGTAGGTGGATTTCAATGCAGAATTCATTCATTTGAACTGTAATTTTACTTCCTAATAATTAATCACGTTAATGTAACTATGTATCTATATCTATCCATGGATCTATCTATCTATAGGTCTATTTATAACTTTTGCAGCCTATTTACTTCTTTTTTCTTTTTGTATATCTTGGCCGCGCCGCATGGCTGGCAGGATTTCAGTTCTCCAACCAGGGACTGAACCCGGGCCATGGCAACGAAAGCACCAAATCCTAACCACTAGACCGCCAAGGAATTTTCCTACAGCCTGTTTACTTCTATTCCCCCAAAACCCAGATAAAATTTCCATATATGGGAAATGAACACACTGAGCAGTTAAAGTAACTTAATGAAGGTTACTAGAAGTCTAGACATCAAACTCAGAATTCTCCCCATGAGAATAACATGCAAATGGTATTTGAAAATGCTTCTAAAAAACTTTCTGTCTCAATTTTTTTGTCATTTAAAGAAAAGTGTTGATGGCAATTTTATGTTTTCCAATATTAACTATTTTTCCTCCAGTTTTCCCCATCTTGGTAAATGGAATCTTCACCCATGCAACTGCTCATGCCAAATACCTAAGAGCTTCTTTCAATCATTAATTTCTATTAACTTTGTTTCTCACATACATCTCCAATCTATTCACTGTATATTATCTCCACTGCCCTCACCCTAGTCCAGCAGCTTCCCCAGCTTCCTCATCTGCAAAATGGAGATAACAATTAGTACCTACCTCACAGGACTACTTTAAATATCAAATGGGTTGATATAATTGAAGCACTCTGAACAATGCCCAGACTGTTTATTATGCACTAAATATGCACGATGGCAGTATCGTTGTCACTACTGCTATTATTTCTGCTTCTCCATCTGAACTACTTCAGTAGCCCCCAACTCATCTCATCCACTTTTGTCTCCCACCTGTCCATCTCCATCCATTATGCAGGGGAATTTTTTTAAACTTCATTATTGATATACCACTTCCTTGTCTAAAACTTTTTAATGATTCTCAAGGCTCTAATAATAAGATGCATGACACTGAACCAGGTCTACAAACCTCCCACCCACCCATCCATTTCACAGCCTCCTCTTGCAATACCATCCCCCTTGCCCGATGTGCTCTCACCATACTGATCTTCTATATATTCCTCAAGCATGTCAACCCCTTTCCACTTTGCCATGGACACTTTTACCTGCATACTAGCTTCAGTCTCTACCCTCATCACCTGGTTAACTTCATTTAATCCTTCAAATATCAGATTTGTATCTTATTGCCTTCTTCAGAGAGCTTGTTCCTGGCCCCCATAACCAGATCAAGCCTCATTTTCAGGCTCTAATAGCAACCCCTATTTTTTTTTCATAGAAGTTATGAATTTTTTTTTTATATTTTCCTAATCACTTGTTTAATATCTACCTCTGCCTCTAGATTGTACAGGCCTTAAGAGGAGAGATCATATCCATTTGTTTATTGCTGTGTCCCTACTGCCTGAGACATAGGTTCTTAATAATATTGGGTGACTGATGGTTGAATTGAAGAATAAATATTAAACTCAGAAGATAACTGTGAGGATAAAGCGAAATAATAAATCATCTCTGGGTAGGACAGTCAAATGCAGCAAAGCTTGGTTAGTTTCAGTTTACCATTAAATAAATTAAATGTACCAATAAAATGTTCATGCAAACCCCCAGAAAAAGAATAATGGATACTGGAATTTTCTCTTCCCTTCTGATGCCCCTTTACTCTAACTACATATGCTGTATATAGATAGATAGATAGATAGATAGATAGATAGATAGATAGATGCTGTTTTACTACAATTACATATTTAAAATACTATCAATTTCATTAAAAATATACTTTTTAAAACTGAAGAAAAAGTAAGAAGATACCTGGAAGGCCACCCAAGTAAGTGGCCACTGTTTCTTTCATTGCTTTGTCCAAGATGGCAAATTGTCTTTGAAAGTCTTCAGAGTGGAAGCTGTCTTTTCTATTTTGAGTCAACAGCTCCAAATTGTTTCTGTTGACTCTAATTTCCAGAAGGGATTGTTGATTAGAACACAGACTTAGGGCCTCTATCCGAGCTATTACCATATTTTCAACAGATACCAGGATATCCTGAAGAACAGAGCAAAGACGCAATATAAACAAGTACTAACGTTAATGCTGCTTAAGAGAGATTTTAGTTTGTGAAATTCAAAAACAGAATTTCAATGAGGTGGGGAAAAGTATGATAGAGCTTTGAAATTTATTTAAATGAAAAAACTACTATTATCATAATCATAATTTTAAAATACACATTAGTTTTAAAAACTCCAGGTTTAGCTAAGATATACACGTATAGCAGGTTCCGAAAATTCAATAAACTAACAGCATTGTCTCACCAACAATGGGAACCAAAGTAGTGTCTCAAGCAATACATTTCTGTTTATGAGCCTTCCTAATTTCAAAACCTACGTATGGAAAAGGAAGGAGTTGAATCATTCTTTGTTGGGGAAAAGACTTGGAAATTTTGAAGTGCTTTAGTAAGCACATGCCAGCAAGACTGAAAGGTTTATTTGTGCCACACAAGAAATCCTGTAGACTTGGGACAAATTTTATGAAGTCTCTGAGAAGGAAAAACCAGGATTGCCAGCAGTAAGTTACAGAGTATTTACCGCAAGGTTCTCTCTCTCTATATATATTTTTTTTCTGAACTTTTCAAACTGCTAATACACTAAATTACTCAACTTTTTGAGAGTCATCTAGGCATCTAGCTTCCTGGAGTGTAGAGGAAATATAAAAAGAGAGAAAAAATAAAATCAAAACGAGGGAAATGGTTGTTATGATGCTTCTCAGATGGTAGAAAGATAGTCTGAAGTGTTTACTTAGGAATCCAAGATACCAATGCTAAGTGAAGCCTATACTTCCCAAATACAGCTTAGCTGAGGAAATCTGTTACTGTGTTATACACATGCATATCCTGAACTCAGGAAAAGTCAGCTGAGAAAATGTTCCAGAATGATCAATATTATGTGGAATAATGTTATGAAACGTTGTTCACAGATCATAAGAAGGCAATCTGACACACCCCCAAAAAAAGGGGGTTGTGGCCATGAAGACAAACACAGAAAAGATAAAATAAATATCAGAGACATGGCACTTGTTAACCTCCTCTACCATGTGAATAGAGTGTTGAAGGCAGGATTTCCATTTTGCTTAAAGAACAAAACAAACAAGCAAAAAAAGAAAGCTGAAACCCAAATGTAGCAAGCTCCTGTGGTCACTGGAGACAAAAGCTCAGCAGGATCTTTTTAGGTTGCTTACAGTTAACCATCAGAAACTCCCCCCATCCATCCTTTAAGTGGCAAATAGCATCCCTTTTTATCACTACAGGCATTATTCGATTATATGTCTCTTTCTAAAAGCCACAGAGAGCATCCAAGCCAACCGCTGGCACAAATGAAAGCTGCTTGCTGTAACTTGGAATCCCCCCACTGTGGATGACACAAAGACAGAACTCTTAGCCTCTAATAGAAGTTGAATAATACAAATCTGATAACTCTCATGTTTTCTTCTATCCAAGAGTTTTTCCTGTGCTTTCTCCTAATTTCAAGGCAGAGTTGCCAGCAGGAAGCCAAATAGACTGGTTTTAGTTTTCTGTAGTCTTTCCTAATTTACTTATGGGAGAAAAGATTAAGAGTGCCAGAAAACACAAAACATTATAATTAGGCACTGAACATTTCAGAGTGGATTGCAGTCAGACTCACTTCTATTTTGTTAATACATACAAATTCCCATGATACTTCAAAGATTCTGAATAAGGGCAGATCTCTGGGTACTCAGAGAAGACTCCAAGCAACCTTTGTGTGAGTCTGCCTAATCTGAGCTATAGACTGCAATAGGCTTTTCCATTGCCCCCCTCCCACCCCTTTACTTCTTGGTTCAAACCTTGGAAATAAGCCAGCAAAAAAGTAACAATAATGAATATCTATTGAATCTTTAATGATGTGCTAAGAGGTTGTGCCAAATAGCTTATATAAGTTATTTAATTTTCAAAACAGCACTTTGAGGTAAATACTGCAATTTTATCCATTTTATGGATTAAAAAAAATTACAAACCAAGGATCATAAAGGTTTAAAGTTACCTGAAGCTCTTCAGTGGTGGAGTCCACTAAGGACAAGGCAAAGGGTACTGTGTTACTGGAAACCAAGGCCAACATAACACCAGTGCCCGACGATGGGCGAATATTCAAGGACACATTTACTTGCCAAGCCTCAGGATTGGATACATTCTCTGCTTAAACAATGAAACAGAAGCAGGATCAATGTCCTCCTAAGGTGCACCAGAAGGAATTAAGTATAATCTTATCAATACTCAAAGCTATCTTTGTGTGATACTAAAGATTTTAGTCCTCTTTTTCAATGATCTATATAACCAAGGCAAAACAAAGCAAAAGAAAAACAGTTTTTAATGCAGGCAAGAAACACAGATGGAGCCTCATCCTTTTGTTCTTCCTACAATTCTCGATTGTGGTGTTCAGGATTACTACGAGTTTTCCATTTGCTCTTTAATAGCTCTTCCTTCTGTCTTATATATTCTCCAATGGTCAAATCTCAGAGTGGTTGTAGTTTAAAGTACACATTAGAAGAAAGTTCAACACATTTATTGTACTATTTCTGAGGGAAAATTTGGGTATAGCTGCCACCGCCCCCCCCACTCCTCTTCCATATAGGGGTCAGATTAGAGCAGTGGAGAAGCAAAGTATGATTTCTGTACATAGGGGTGTGGGATGGTTTAATGGTAGAGAAATACTCTGAAGTCAATAGTTAACTTTGAAATTCTAATAGGAACTCTTGTGTGATTCTCTTATCATAATACTTAACATTCTTTCTCTTAATTACTAGGTCAATTGTCTACCCAACTAGAGTGCAAGCTCTACATGTCTCAACCATCACTGTCTTCCTCAGCAGTCACTTAACAAATATTTGTTGAATTAATATGATTTCAAAATAGTTTGATTTCTGAAAATATTACTTTACAATCTGAATGCAGTCTTCATCATTCAACATAAAGTAATGTATAACAATAGCCCAAATACTACTTGGAGGCTTTAAAAAGGTGGATGTGAATGGAGAAAATAATTTTCCTTTGACAAGATGTTCTTCCATTTAGCCACATCTAATACTATAACATTTTTCACTATAATCCTTTAATTCCCATGCAAGAGAAAAAAATGCATATAATCATTTTGAAGTAAGTAAATTTACTCTAAGATATTAACAAACTCAAACTAAAATGAACATGCAAATGTACAGAAATTATAATGTAACATTAAATATTAATTATAAGGTAGGTCACTTTCATATTATCTGTGAAATAACTAATTACTTATGAAAGTAATTTCTTTCAGGTGCAATAAAACTCTTATTTTCATTTTCTTTTCAGAGATTTTTTTGTCCTTTGAACAAATTGTGGGCCTAGTTTTTGCCTATGTCCAGTCATCAACTCAATTTAAACTTAAAAAAAAAAAACCTTCATATACAGAACAGAGCTAAAGTTAAAGACATTGTATTAATTTATGTTAGGAAACAGAAAGCACTAGTGTAAGATGCTTTCTTAAAACTGTAGTAATACTTTTTAAGGCTGAAAATAAAAAAATTAAAATACGTTTTTTTCTTAAAGCAGAGATATCAAATCAACACTGAATTTATAATACAAACTGTTAGTAGCTCAAATAATGAACTAAAACACAAAAAGACAGAGACGCTAATAAAATAATTAAGATACACAAATACCTAATAAACATATGGTGAGATATTCAACTTCAGTAGAAACTGGGATAATAATTAGAACTACAAGATTTAATTTTTCTACTCTCAAATTAGAAACAAATCCCAAGCATAAACTTTCTTCTGTTGGTAAAAGTATAAATTGATAAATCATCTTTGGAAGAGAATCTGATTGAACAGTAGGAATTATACCTTTGCATAACCTTTGATGGAGAGAATCTGAGATTCTCTCCTACAGAATTAATCACATGAGGGTACAAGGATAAATGTCCAAGGATATCCCAGAAGTATTATTTGTAAAGGTAAAAACCTGGGGTCGGTTTGGCAAGAGTCCCTGTTCCTATTAGACTATAGAAAACTGCAGAGTACTGTTCCCATTCTTAAAACAACAAAAGACCAATTATCTATATAAGTACAACTTTTCTTGAACTATCACCAAGAGCTGAGGTTGCAGAACAACTGACTAGAAACCTAAAGGAAGACAGGTGCTTCGAGGGAGAAACAGGAGGAGAGTACTCTCTTAGCCAAGGCAGACAACAAACACTATACAATTTGGTAAAAAGAATGTAGGTAAAAATTTTAACAAAACGCTAAAGTCCAAGTAGGGGCTGGTGTGAGAATATAGAAGCCAGGGAAACTGCAAACACATGGGAAATTCATACCCATTCAAAGGATCTTACTGGGTGCTCAAGAGAAAAACTGGGAGAAGAGAAAGAGATTAGAGAAAGTTTCCTTCCTAGTACAAGCCCAAGGGGAGAGGAACAGCAACCTGCAGGAAAGGCACAAAGTCTCACCCAGATCATTCTTTGTCTGCTCTAAGCAAGACTTAAAGCATTAGGGGAAAGGCAGCAAACCTTGTTGCTATGAGGGCACATCAAAGTCCCATTGCACCTACAGATTAGGGAATGAAAATAGCAAAAAAAAAAAAGAAAAAAAACAACAACAACAAAAAATCATTTACCCTGGGGAAGAAGCAGGAATACACCTTGAGTCCTGACCATTAGATATCTCCCTTACTGGTGGGCAGGAGCGGGGCAGTGGAAAATCCACACCCCTGAGACGCAGGAATGTTAACACCTGTCTAAGACTGAATCTGCACCAGAACATTAGAGAATGCTCCTCTGACCCCCAGACCCTTCTAAATTGCTAGCAAATGTCAAGTAACAACTAAGAGCACTTCTGGGAGTGAAACAAGACCAGGGAGAGACACTTTCTTGAGGCAAATGAAAGGAATATCTAAAGCTGAGGGTGGATCAGTTATTAAGAAAAATCCTCTGGCCACTACCCTAAGCACAAGGTATATTAAAGGAATTTGAAGGGTAGTCATGGAAACAAGAAAACCGAAGCAGCTCAATTCTTGACTAGATTGATTCAAGTCCCCTCATTAAGTGTCTAGCAAAAGGAGAGCTGTGCTCATCTCCAAATATAAATATTATTTATCTCAGTCTCTACTGTTTTATCTGACACCCACCTTTAAACAAAAATTATTAAATGCAGAAGGAAGCGTGGAAAAATGACCCATAGTCAAGAGAAAAAGCAATCAATATGACCAGATTTAGATATGACACAGATATTGGAACTGTCAGACAAGGAATTTAATTATGATTAATAAGTTGAAGGCTTGGGTGGAAAAGATGGACAACATGCATGAACAGATGGGAAATTTTAACAAAGAGGTGGACATTTTAGGAAAGGATTAAACAGAAATGCTAGAAATAAAGATGAATACTTTTGATGCATTAATCAGTAGACTCAGAACAACTGAGAAACTGGTGAACCTTAAAACAGGTCAATTTAATTTACCCAAAATTAATCAGATTATGTGCCAATAACCTTTAAGTAACAACATAAGCATATTCAACTACATTTTTTCTGCCAATATACTTGGAAAAATTCTATTAAAAATATATAACAGTATGAATAAGCCTAACACTATATCTGGCACATAGTAAGTACTCAACAATGTTTACTGAAGGAATTATTGTTGTTTGTTAATGAATAAATTTAAACAGTAATGAGAAAAGAAAGATAAAATGGGAAATCACTTACTATAATCTATGCTAAATTGAGCAACTCCAGAACCAGGATAGTAGGAACCCTTCTCCACAGTGACAAGACAATGCTTATTTTGTTTTTCTTGAATGATTTCCTTTACTCCTGAAGCTCCTTGATTCATCAAATTCCAACCTCGAATACATCCATCTAGACGAGGGTTAATCTAACAATTTAAAATATAGATCAATGAAAGCATTTTAAACTTAAAAAAGACAGACTCATAAGTGAAGTGGCTTAATTGATTATAGATATAGGTTTTCATTTAGAGGCAAAATTCTTTCTTTGATGACATTTTAAAGTATTTCGAATTTTATCTAAATTTTGTTCAAGGTGTCCTTCAGATGGACAGTCTTTTTCAGTAAAAGTGAGCTTACGCCATCAGAGACCTCCACTGGGATCCTAATGATTTTTAACACCTCAAGCCCCACCTGCCTCTTCTGCGTCATCCAGCACTAACTCTTCTGCTGTCGAGTTCCATATATGCTTCTAGCTGTGCCCCTGAGTTCTAAGCTGCTTTCTGTTTTTCTTTAATTGCATTTACAACTAGGTTTGTCTTGCCATCAGACACTAAGCCTCTTCAGGAACAAAAGTGTTTGCATTCTTCAGTCTCACCAAAGCAACCAGCCACATTCAAGACATGCAGCCATTTCATAAATAGTTGATTCTTTTTGAGTAATTTATTTTACTTTAAAAATGTCTTGATTTATCAATTTCAAAGGACAGGTATATTCACTCTGACATGAGTTAACTAATTCAGGTTTTATATCATATCACAGAAATCTTTTAAAAGCTAAGGTAACTGAAATTTGGATACAAAATGGTCAATATTTAAGTTAAATCAGCAAGTGTAAAATTGGCAGACCCACGACTTCAAATGAAAAATTTAAAACTCTTCAAGGTCATTGATTAGTCTCCTTCATGAAACCTTTTCTATGGTAGTTAGTCAAATACCACATACAGAAAATCATCTGTTATATCTAACTTCAATTTATGACAGGCTGCAGTTATATTCCCACAGAAGATTTTTCTTTTTAAAACATTCCACCTTATGTGCTATCCTTATCTCCCAAATTTTGGTCCTAAAACAGACCTAAGAAAGTTCTTTGACAGGCTTCTACAAAATCATGTAATTTTGGACTCAAATATATGTATTTATATGTTTAATGGCTGAGTATGGACTATTATGATGTTAATGTTGAACTGATACTTGGAGAATTTTTGAAAATCTACTTCTCCATGAGTAATGCTGGGAATTTAAATGGGCTCAAAAACACTACATTCATTTTCTTATTTCCTTAATATAATTTCAAGGGTTGATAATGTTATTTTTCCATGTTCAATTCAAGTTTTCACAGTTGGTGTGTTCAACAAAATATATTTGACTCTCAGAAAAACACATTCTCAAATCTATTACAGATGAAGGAATTCATCCATGTTGAATGATATAAGCTTGGATCGTTACCGGTCTAATGAGTGCATTCTCCACTTTCCGAGGTATTCCTGCAAAGTATACTTTGGTTTCTAGAAACCCATTGGTAGGCTTAAAAAGGCTTTCAGGTTTATTTATATTCATTACAGCTTCTTTAGCTATTTTTACACTAATACTCTGTTCTAGTTCTTCCACGGAGACCTATAATTAAAAAGACAAAAATTATCAAACAACCAAACATTACTGCATTTCATTTGAAACACCATGATTGAAAAATCCTGTTATTATTCCAGTATATAATTTTCCAAAGTAATCATTTTACTGTACTTGTTAATTTGTTCCAATACATTTGAAATGTCACATTAGTATAAAGGTGATAAAAATGTGTTTTAGTGTGGTAATTCTTGATCGAAAATTAAATCAACACCATATTTTAAAGTTTAAAAATCAATATTTTTCCATTACATTTAAACACCCATGTATAATATATGTCTTTCAACACCAGTGTGCCATAAAATTAACAGTTTAAAAGAAGAAAGTGAGTCACTCTACAAAATCTTAGAAAACTTTTAAGTGCCCTTATTTTGCATTTGTCTGATAGTATAAATATGAAATCAATAAGGTAAATCAATTTTTAATATAAATTAAGAGAAGTTAGTACATTCAGTATTCTGTTCATTATGCACAAATTATATTTTATTTCAAAATTCAAAAATAGTTGAGGTCATAAGAAAGCACAATACATTAAATTAAATTGGGTTTTTCCAATTTTGAAAGTAGTTTGGATTGCTAAAAAAGGTTGGAAGTAGTGGTAACCAACAATAAAAAAAAAAATCTTCCCTGGACTTCCCTGGTAGCCCAGTGGTAAAGAATCCCCCTTCCAATGCAGGGAAAGAGGGTTTGATCTCTGGTCGGGGAACTAAGATCACCACATACCGCAGGGCAACTAAGCCCATATGCCACAACTATTGAGCTTGCAAGCCTCAACAAGAGCCCGCGTGCTGCAAACTACAGAGCCCACGGGCTCTGGAGCCCGCGAGCCACAACTAGAAAGAGAAAACCCGCACGCTGCAACTAGAGAGAAGCCCGAGCTCCGCAATGAAGAGACGGCACGCCTTAACAAAAAGATCCCACATGCCTCAACATAGATCCCGTGTGTCGCAGATAAGACCTGATGCAGACAAAAAAATAAGGAAAATAAATAAATATTTTTTTTAAAAATCTTCCCATAAAGGCAATTTGAAGAACCATTGCTGCAATCTCCTTATGTAAAACTGTAGGACTCAAAATGCAAACTCTTCGTTTACTTATCAATCAGGGAAGCCAAACAATAGGCATATTAAAGCACAACTACAGGAAGGAAAAAACTATGCTCTAAAGTAAAGTAAATAAATTTGGTAACATTTACAGATTTAAAGTTGGTCAAGGCTCTGTCCTTAATGTAACCAGTCACCATCATTTTATTCTAATGATTATTCCCTCCTTGAAAGATGTTCTTAACTTAGCCTCCAGGACCTCCGTCTGGCTTGCTTCTCCTCACACCCCTTCTCAGCCTTCTTTGCTGGATCCTCTTCTTCTTCTCAACCTCTATAATAAGCCCCAGAGTTCATCCCTCTAGTCACGCAAATATTTTTAAAGGGGGCTTTCCTGCCCCACTCTAGGGCAAATTTGGGGGTGGTGGGCACTTTTAGTTTTCACAGTAAGAAGTATGCTGACATTGCAAGATGCTAGACACACCCTGCAATATGCAGGATAGTCATGCAAAATAAATAATAAAATATCCAATATCCTACAAATTTTCTGAACATTCCTAGTAGATATTCATGTAGGGTATACTCATGCTTATAATTACCTGTGTTTGTGTGTAATATAAACACAAAATATCTGTTGCACCATTTCAGCATTCACTGAATTTTTCAAGAATGTAATAATCTTGTAAACAAAGAACAGACTGATGTTTGTTTTGTTTGGATTTTTATCAAGATTTTCTCACCATTTTGGAAAATTACTATTACTAATGGCAACACCATTTATGCACTTATGGTCTTTGAGTTGCCAATGCAACACCCCCCAGCATGTCTTCAGTTGTAGCTTTCATGTTATTCTATGTATAGGAGTAAGCTTTGACAAATATTATAGTTGAACTTGAGCATTTACATATGGAAATATATATTACTTTTTAAAAATTATTTTCTTTTTTATATAATAATTAGAGCATTATATTGGATGTGATAGAGTTTAAAACCACAGATTGACAATAACCAATCTCAGGGCTTTTAAAGCCCTCTTTACGCTGAATACCAAAAAGTTTTTATCTACCTTAAATTGAAGGCTGGACCTTCAATTATATACAGAATCTGACCACTTCTCACCACTCCCACTATCAACACTCCAGTCAAAGCTGCCATCTTCTCTCCATTGCGTTACTGCCATAGTCTCCTAACCCCACATCCTATTCTGTCCTTACTCTCTAACTGTCTAGTTTCCACAAAGCCATTAGGTCCTAACCAGGATTATCTTTTAACATGCAAATTAGATTATGTCACTTCTCAAAATCATCTAAGTTAGCCTAAGACTCTGTACTTGCTGTTCACGTGACAGAATTATCTTCCCCCCAAAAGTTCTCCGGTCTTGTGTCCTCAAGTCTCTTTCTAATGTAATCTCATCAGAGATGGCTTTCCTGATTCCATATGCACACTCACCATCATCATGCTCTATTGCCTGGCCTTGCTTTTCTTTTTTCTCATAGCATTAATCACTAGCTGACATGTCTATTTGTTGATGCATTTGTGGTTTTCATCTCACCACCACAATGCAAGCTCCATTAGAGCGGGGACTTTGTTTTATTCACTGTTGTATCCCCACCACCTAGAAGAAGGAATAGCACATAAAGTGCTCAATAAATATTTTGTTGAATAAATGAAGTTATTATACAAATTATATATTTCCCACCAATATTAGGATTATACCCAACTATGAAATATAATAATCACTTACAAAGTAGCAATATTTATTCCTACAGGTTGTAGCCATTCTAATGACTTAATCATTACACATTCAATTTTTTTAATCTGAATTACAAAACAATTCTGTTATATGCTTTAATTCTAATTTCTTATTTTTAAAGTATTTTATTTAAAATTTAAAAATAATTTAATATTAGTGAAACAATTGCTATAAAGTGAATAGTCCAGTTTACAGATTAATTTAACTTAACCACTTTGTCATTAATTAAAATTAAAATACTTATTTAAAGTATTTATTTATTTGAAATAACTTCTGTGCTGCATAAATTTGTTTGAAACAGTATATAATTCTTTAATAAATCATCAGGATTAAAAGTTAGTAAAACTACCATGCTCCCATACAATCTCTTAAATATAAAAGATATGGAGTGAAAAAAGAAATGCTATTTATTGTGGGGAGAGGTAAAATGCATAAATTGTTACAATATTGAATTACAATTTAAAGAAAAACAGCCAGCACCAAGTTTATTACCAGAGTCAAGTTTTTTTCTGACTTGCTTATTGTTCTTAAACTTTATTTTTTATATAAACTTGTATTCAGTTTATAGACGGAGATTTTAATTTAAGCGTTTTAGTTAAAACATGGGCATATCATTAAATAATAGTTTCTTTTTAACAAGAATCATAAACATAGGAGACAAATAAATGAAACTGAACAGCTATCTTCCATCTATCCTGAATCCTGTCTTTAATAATATCACTCATGAACAGTTCTTTAATAAACACTACATGCAACTCATGATAACTTCACAGATAAATATTTACCTTCTTCTTTATACATATTATATCCTACCTAGAAATTTATCTAAATTCACCTTCAAACAGCTGATATTTTCAATTTGTATAAACTCATTAGAAAAAATTCTGTTCACTGTCTTTTGCTGCAAAAGTGATTTTAGCAGTTTTAGATAGGTGATTTAGGGACGTTAGGCATTAAAATGTATTCTTCAGCACATTGGAGGTATAGCTGTATGCATCAAATATTCTAGATACAGTAGTGGGAAAGATGTAGTAACAAAGATACACTAATAAGCATCAGAAGTCAGAGAATTTTAGTGACTTCTCTGACAGTTGCTTTTGATCTTGTGAAGACACTATTCTTTTAGAGTTAGGAGCCCAAAATCCATGGCTGCCAAATGACAGCCAGCCCCCTTTGTGGTGAACCATATCTGCACCCAACTGTTCTTTATTACCACCTTCCTGTAACATATTTCACATTATATTGTATTAGTTCATAATGCAGCATCAGCTACTAAACTGTGAGGTACTAACCTCAAGAGCAAGGACAAACTCTTGCTATAGTTTTAGTGCCTTGAACTCAGGGATGTAGCACTTTAAACGTGCTCACTAAAAGCTTATTGAGTATATGACTGCAAGAGTGGATAAATATAGAATGAAATAATTTAGTGATGACTTTACATGGCTGCTCAACATGGACCTCTTGTCAGTTCCCACAGGCTTAGAAAGTGTCTGTTTGGGGCACAACATTCTTCTCTCAGCTGTTCTCTGCTGAAAGTAGCATTGATTTAATTGCAGAAAGGAATTCTCCCCTCTGTGGACTAACAGTAATCCCTCCTCCAAGTAATTCCTTCTCCAAGAAAAGTTCCATTTTAATACAGTAAATTAAAGTGCTGTTCTTGATTATTAAAATAAAGACTCACTTTTAGGGATTATCTAAAAATGCTAGTTTCTAAGCACTATAATTGGTACCAGCTAATGTATCCTGTTTGTACAAACTGATTATACCTACATGATAATATTTAAAATTAAATTAAATTTTTTATTTTGTTACTATGTATATTTCTCTTTTATATTAAAAATATTGATGGCTATTCAGTGTAGTTGTCCTTGATCAGTGGTCTTTGAATAACCCCTGACCTATAGGAGCGATATCACTGTACACCCAGTGACAGCCACTAAAAAAGGTAAAAAGTTAAGGACAGAGTAGCTGTCTTTAACAAAGCAAATAACTGAAAACAACTTCAGTTATGGGAAATCTGCAATATATTGAGAGATAATAACTTCTCAGGCTGTTTCAGGGATTTACAGCATGTAGAATATACTTCACGCAACATCAGATAAACCCAAAATTATTTTGCTTTGGTATCACTATTAAAAAAATGATCAATGATTTTATACAAATTGCATCAAAGTGGAAAGATTCTTTATGAATTCAGCAAAACGTACCATATTCCATAAACCATCATTAATAACTTTGCCTCCAGTTGTGATTTTGGCTGTATATTCATTCTTAAACTGAATTTCAATCTTTCCCTCACGAAGTGCAATCAGGAACCAAGCTGACTGATCAGAAGATTCTGCATACAGGATAACACCTTCTGAATCATATGTCCGGAAATCAAATTCAGCTGAAAATCTAAACAATGGACAAAGAGAGAGCCTTAATAGTAAGAAATATTGAAGACTATGTTATTCTTTTTTTTCTTGTACTGGCAAACAGCAATACGTTGAAAGAGTCAACTCTCTTTCCCTGGAAAAAATAAAAGAGAAGGGCAGGATTAAGCTGTTCTTGTATTATCTCTGGCTCCATGTGTGTTTAAAATCAAGTTATTATACTTTCTTGCTTATTCGTGAAATCTTTTTTCCCAATGAAAAGATGCTTTGATAATTTTTCATCTTTTGGCATTTGTTTTGAAGGCACTCTTTAAAATGCTGGAATACTCATGTACAAATATTAGGCATATTGTCTTTCTCCTGGAGCCTTTTATACACTATATAATCTGACATTAAGATTCCTTTTTTTTTTTTGCTATATCCATACGTGATTAGTAAAAGATGTTACAATTCCATGATTGAAGTTTATCCATCAAAAAGCATATTTTCCTATGATTTCATATATGTCAGGAAGGAATCACTCACAGAGATATACAAGATAGTATCTGGATGATTGCAAGCATAATTAAGACTTCATGTGTGGTAAAGGAAGGTAAAGTCAAAAACTTTTAAATGTATCTGTTCATTTAATTTCAAAAGCTCTCCCAAACCCTAATTGCATAAATCACTATACTAGAGTACATGGAAGGAGAGCTTAAAAGATATAGTCATGTGTTTGGGGCTATCAGAGCTCTGATAACACCTGTTGCTGTTAAGACTCTGCACATATATGTATGTAGCTACTACAGGGGAGGAAAAAATCTTAAGGATGCTAGACTAAAAAATAATATATATCAATTCAGTGCCCTTAGGATACTTTAATGAGAATTAGCATTAAAGTTTCCAAGGAACCAGCAAAGCGAAATGACTGAAAAAAGATAAACAGGGAATAGGAAAAATAGTTGTATAACTATTAGTCATCTGAGTTAAGTTAAAATAAAGGTAATCTAAGTTAAAAAATCAAGCATTCAGATAATTACTAAATAAGGCAAGAAAGAATCCCACACTCTTTCTTGTTCCACATATAATAGTATAGTGATAGAGGCACCATTTGCATGGGGCACAAATCTACCTCAAATGGAACAAAGAAAAAGTGATAGAATAAACTTTTTAGCCTTTAGAATTCCAAGAAAATATTATAAAGAGGTAAATGTGGAATAAAGTATGTTGGGTAGATAACAATGTAGTAGGAATTTACTGAACTCAGATTATATTAAAAAGAACCATTTTGCTTCAAGTAGGGACTTCTATTCTCTTTCATATTCATCACATTTTGCTGATGTGAAGCATATATTATCTTGCCAAAACCCAAATCTATGTACACTCAGGATCTTATAGAAGTTCATCCTATTATGGAGATAATTTCCTTCTCTTTGTAAAATCATGCTAAACCAGTAATTCAAAGAGTCGTGTTCTGCACATTTTCTGTCTGGAATACATCAGCGTACTGATTCATTATATTGGGCAACAATTCATTCTTTTTCAGAAGTATTGTAGAGTGAAAAAAAGTAAATCTTCTAACTTTGGGGTAGGGCAAGTATTTGATCATGAAGCAGAGCTGAAGGAATTTGCAAAAAAAGAAAAAATAAATTAAAAAGTGTTAGCTGTTCTTTGTGTTCGTTACACAGGTGGCAGCTTATAAAAATTCATCAAGCTTACATGTAAGATACATGTATATTTCTATGTTTATATATATATATATACATTTATAATACTTCAATAAAAAGTTTAAACTAAACAAATAATAAACAAATAAATACTGAAAGAAATAATTGATCCAATTTGATCCAGTGTTACAGCCCAAGCATTTGTGAATTGTGAAAAATGAATACCTCTGAAAGTGCCTGAAGGTATGTAATAATGAACTCTTCTCTCTCATTCTCATTACTCTCATAGCAAGGAAAAGTTGTCTACAATCTATATCACTAGAAGATAGTATTTGCTCTGAGATGTTAAAGGGGAAAACCACAACTTGGGGGAAACGAGAGTGTCAAAAGAGCACAATTAAATCAGTGAATAAATTTCAATGTTCCTTAATAATAAATTTCTATGGATTGAGTTGAATTATTTAATGAATAATCACTCATATATCTAATGAATTAAATTCTAAATATTCATGCTTATCTAATTAAAATACTTTAAAACTTGGACTCTATAATCAGCCTCAAATGTTTCCTTTCCATAATTCCAACAAAATTCTGAAATTCTTTTCCTAGTTCCAACAATGTATGGTTCTGAGAAAATTTGATAATTAAAGTAGAGTCATGACTCAAAAATAGAAGCAAATACTCCCTCCCGAAAGTCAACCTAACTACAGGAACGGCAGATAAAGTACCCAGATAGTCAACTAAAATCATGTGATGCATTCCTTTAAAATACTACTTAAGCAATCTTATATAGTTTCCTTAATAATTATGAATATAACTATATTCTAAAAGCAGTATTTTTAATATTTCTCATTACTTAATTTTTAACATGTATAAAGAATGAAAATTTCACAAATACATTAAATCTACTTTCCCAGCTTCTTAGTAAATATGTATTCACTAGGAAAGGAAGAACTATGGGTTAAGATAAAATGATCATTGGAGAAAATCAGCCTAGAACGACCCCAAATGATTCAAGCATGAAAATTACGTGTAAAGATAAAAATGAACTTTAGGGTACCTCATATCATCTGACTGATAATACACCTAACTTATCTGATAATAAAATTTCATACATTTTAAACCTTTCAGTCACTTCTTATGTCCTGACTTGCTTATCTCTAGAAATTATCATTGACATTGGTACCTCACCTGGTGATTTCCGGCAAACGAAATTTTAAATACAAAACAACCCCTACAAACTGCTCTGCCAAGTAAAGCAATTCATAATTTTTGTCAAGGTTCAAAGGAAGACACACTGGAACAGCCTGGAGAAAAAGCAACAAAACAAACAAAAAGCGTAGGTTACTGCTTGGTGTTTGTGTCAGGGTATCATCCTTTCTCTATTTCCTAGTATTCTTGTCAAATGTATCCTCTGTGATACACTAAAATAAATTAAGAACACCCATGGTAATAATAAAGCAGTATCTTTTACTTCCTTGTATAGTCCATCAGTATAATCTCCAAGAATACACATGTTTTAAAGTCTTATTAAGCCAAAATTTTTCTGAGCAAAAATTTGCTATCTAGATAGTAAAGGGAATGCTGGAAAACCTGAATGGGTTAAATATAAAGTAAGATATCACTGTAATCTCCAAGGAATTCACACCAAAAAAAGTGATTTAGAGTCTTCTGATGTAACATCAAGGTTTTTTCCTTCTAAGAGCAAAAACAAACATTAAAATGGAAAGTTTTTTAAGGGAGAAGTTCTTGGGCATACATACAGGGATATTCTGGGGGGAACTGTGTAAACAGCACTGTATTAAATCTAGGTCCAGAAATAATATCTCATTTCCTCTTAGAACTTCCATAAATCTATTCCAAGGTAGATGGTAATGTGTAGCTACAACAAACACTGAAATAATAGAAAACCAAATTACAAAATAGACATGAACACAATACAGTCCACTGAAGTACTACCAAAGTTATTACGTATGCCAACTAGCTTACCTTACCTTTCTTTACCAAGTAGGTGTCATAACATGAAATGTTACATTTTTTGGACATACACAGCTTTCTCTGGGTAGCAGATATAGAGGTATGTGTAAATTCATGATTAAATCATTATTTAGTTTAGAGCTTTTTTTACTGTCTGCTTCATAAGCATTTGAAATTTCACTTTAACTTTTAAAAATTAAAAGAGATTCAAGAATTTGACTAAAGATCACTAACATGTGATCCTTATTTAGGAAAAAAAAAAAGAGCTTCAAATGTTGACCTATTTATTACAATGGAAGAAGAACTAGAACCTACCCCCAACATTCAATTTCTGGATCAATTATGAATTGAATTTTAGTAACTAAAAGCAATTTTGAGAGATACAAATTAACAAAATTGACCTCTCTGAATTTCGATATACTTAAGCCCCAACTAAATTCTACTCTGACAAAGTTGTTCCCACCTGAGATTTTATGAGCACTCCTGCAAGTACTAACATGCCTGCGGCATGATCAAACTTGTCAGTGTGCGATAAAGAAAAGCAGACACTGGAAAATGTTTTCTCTAAAGTTCTATGAAAGACTTTTTTCTCACAAAGAGGAGTATAAACCTCAGCTTTTCTTAGTGTCTTAAATAAACATACACTTTGCATTTTATAAATGTACAGGCTATACAGATGAGCACTCTCTGAACTGTGGCCCTGCAGCTTTTCTTTTTTTTAATACAGTCACTAATTATCCACAATGTTTACCACTTACATGACCAAAATTAGTAAAATAGATTGTGACTCATAGCCTGCTTTGAACTATAGCAATTATGATAGACATCTGTATTCTCTCGATTTATCTCAACTATGTGGAGAAAAGTACCTTGTTCTTTCATTTTAAAAAAGAGATGGGAAGGTTAGCCTTGCAAAATGTTACCTCACAACTCTTCTGATCTTGAGCAAGTTTGAATCCTTTCTTCCCATCACAGTAACAAGAGTAACCTCCAGGGTGATTGACACAAAGTTGAGCACAGATGTTCTCAGAGCATTCGTCCACATCTGGGGTAAAAGAGAACATAAATTTTAATATCTCCTAAATGTTCAATCCCACAGAAGAAGGACTATGTTGATTTTAGTATGAGATAATCAATGATAATAAATCCTTAGTGAAAGAAAATCCTTTGACATCAAATCACATTTATACACTTGCCATGGAAATTTAAGTGAGTTACAAGTGTAATTTCTATTTATTTATATACCTGACCAACAAATTTAATGAATAACTTTCAGTAATTAATAATTAATAAAGATATAACAATTATATTAATTTTATGATTTTGAAGAAAAAAAGACTGAGAGTCTCCACGTAACTGTCACATCTGATCATATGAATTCCATTGACACTACTTCTTAACTCTTTGCTTTGAAGAAAAGGAAGGGAAGGGAAGGGGAGAGGAGGGGAGGAAGAGGGAGGGGAGGATAGGAAGATAGGGAAGGGAAGGGAAGAAAAGATCTCTTTTAATTGAAGGTTAATATAATTGGAGATTAAATGAACATATCAAGAAAATTTCACTTTCCATAATGCAATGATTACTGGTGACAATAAATTTAAGGACATATATTTATTTCTTATGTAAAAACATAAAAAACAAAAAAACAAAAAACCTCACTGTGCTATTACCTCCCATACTGTGAAATCTTCTATATGGTCCCTGTTCCTACTCCATATTTTAAGAAAATCATTCGTGAAAAGCTGTAATAAGATACTTCAACTAAAGTACACTTCAGAGCTACCTATGATCCTTGACCTTTTTGATGAATACACCCTGTGATCTTTGAAAATTCCCAAACTCAAATACTATTATAGCATATAAGTTCTCCCTTAAAATAGACCCCCCAAATTAGTTAACCCTCAGTACCATAAAAATTGAATAGTATAACTAGAGTAATAAAGTATTATATATTTATATAAATATATTTATATTTTCACATTTATATATTTTTTTAAAAATCTGTCATTCATTGAATATAACTACAATATTGATGATGAAGTTGGCTAATAATAAGTCTGCAAATGCTTAGGGCTTACTACAGTAATTTCCACCTGGAGTGGTGGGAGAGTAGAAATGGTGGGTTGGGAGGATAATTTTCAGTGAGTGCATAAGGATATAACACATCAAAATCTCAAAAGGAGTACAAATAGTTGAAAAAAAAACGATTCTAAGATTATTATCAATTTAGGCAAACTCATAGAGACAGAAGTAGTTGGAGGTTATCAGGGGCTGGGAAAGGGAGGAGGGGGAATTTATTGCTTAACAGTTACAGAGTTCTGTTTGGAAAAGTTTTGGAACAGATATGGTAATGGCTGCATAACTGTGTGAATGTAATTAATGCCCCTGAATTGTACACTTAAAAATGGTTAAAGGGCACATCTTATATATACATTTTGCCACAATAGAAAAATTATTGATTTGATTAGTTTTAGTCATGGTATTAAATTCATTTTGAAATTTTAAAAAATTCAAAGGAGGATATGAGATAATTTATATATATCCACACTTAAAAAAAAAAATCTCTCTAACACAGTGGTCCCCAACCTTTTTGGCACCAGGGACTGGTTTTGTGGAAGACAATTTTTCCACGGACGGTGGGGGGATGGTTCAGGAGGTAATGTGAGTGATGGGGGGCGACGGGGAGCGGCAGATGGAGCTTCACTTGCTCATCCGCCCCTCACCTCCTGCTCTGTGGCCTGTTCCTAACAGGTCGTGGACCGGTGTAGGCCCGGCCGTTCGGGACTCCTGCTCTAACACATCTAAGCTACCTGAGGCACACATGACAGCACCACTGGAGCCAAATGAAGTAATCATAAGCTCCAAGGGGTTCTCCCAAAACCACAGGCACTGACATTACTAATCAGTACTTCTCAAGGTTTTAGAGCTTGGTTATCATTTGGTTATGAAGAGATTTTCTTTTACATGTATTTAAGTATAATAGAACTAGGTCATTTACTATTTTACAATAAAAGGCACACTGATATATTCACAGAAAATCATTGAAAAGCTTGGTATAAAACCGAAGGTTTCTAACCACCCTTGTTGTAACACCCACGTGATTTTTAAATTTGCCTTTCTTTTTGTGCATGTGTTCTTCCTACGAGCTTGAAGTTCTTTTTATCTTTGAATATTATAAAATGTGTTTTTTCCCTGGTGGCGCAGTGGTTAAGAATCCGCCTGCCAGTGTACAGGACACGGGTTCGATCCCTGGTCCGGGAAGATCCCACAAGCCAGAGCAACTAAGCCCGTCCACCACAAGTACTGAGCCTGCGCCCTAGAGCCCATGAGCCACAACTACTGAAGCCCGCATGCCTAGAGCCCGTGCTCTGCAACAAGAGAAGCCACCGCAGTGAGAAGCCCGCACACGGCAATGAAGAGTAGCCCCCGCTTGCTGCAACTAGAGAAAAGCCCGTGCACAGCAACGAAGACCCAATGCAGCCAAAAGTAAATAAATAAATAAATAATTTTAAAAATGTGTTCTTTTGCTTCTATCATATATGGGAGGTCTCCAATTCATATACAGCGTAGAGGGCCAATCAGATTGCATACTACTAAAGAACCAATGCTTCTCATATCAAATCAGCATGCAAACACCCTCTTCACCACCAATGACACCACCAGAACTTTACCTTCACAAGACTTTGATATGGGATTGTATCTGTAGCCTTCACTGCATTCACATTCAAAGTCTCCTGGGATGTTCTTGCACACAGCTGTGCCACAAATGCTTGGCTTCACAGAGCATTCATCCACATCTATAAATGAAACCAGTATATTAAAAAACATTTTTCCCATACCAGAAGATACTAGCAAAGACCCTTTGATTTGTGTTTCCTGGATCTAGTTTAATATATCTAATGAGACAACAAAGTGGCCTGGGAATAGCAAAATATTAAATCTATCATCATATATTAGTTCACTAAATATGATTTCTTTATACAAATACATAGGGAATTTGATTGATGGTTGCTATTTCCTTTGTAGTCACGTAAAAGAAAAAAAAAGTGCTTTTTTTTCTTATCTACCAGGATACAGTATGAAAATAAATGGAAGAAGAGACTCATCATATTCTTAATATGTATTCTTAAATACATGTTTCTGAAATATGGTCTTAACAGCATATTTACTCTGCATTATCACAAATATAAAAAATAAAAATGAGATGGCTCATCAGTCTTGTACCTTTCCTTTGGAAATGGACAATAGCTAAATCTGCATACTATTATTGTGGCTTAAAGTATTCAAGAGTGATTCAAATATAAAATGGGATTGGGTAAGGTGTTAAAGTATTTATAAAGTGCAGCTAATTCAGCGTAAATTTTAGTGTTAAATTACTATTCCAGAAATTTCAGATGCATTTATTATATTACATAGTAGAGTAGGAGACCAAGTATTGATTGCAACTAGTTACTGAATAAGCACCTGTGAGAAAAACAAAACAAGTGACAGAAATAGTTCAATAGAAGTGTAATTATTAGTGAACTCTTTTCATTTGTACTCTCTGAGGAAAGGTGAGCTCAGAATGAAAAATATATTTTCTACTCTAAAAAGTTGATATTGATAATTTAATTTTTCCACAGACTAATAGCCAAATTTTCAGACATTTCTCTATTTAAAATGACCTGCACAAAAATAAATGAATCAATCCCTTGTGGTAAGGGAATTTTTCTGTATGTTGATTGTATTGGTGACAATATCCTGGGTGTTATAAGGTACTATAGTTTTGTAAGATTTTACTATCGGGAGAAATTGGGGAAAGGGTACATGGGATCTCTTTTTATTATTTCTTACAACTGCATGTGAATCTACAATTACTTCAAAAATACTTACTTTTCTAAAAAGAGCTATAAAATCCATATTTTCAACAGAAAGTAAAAACATATGACTAAATTTATTTGGTTTGAGGCATATTACAAGGACTCATTTAAATCATATGAGTGTCGGTTATAGCACGTACATTTTATGACTCTACACTGACATCTAATGTCTGATGAAAAGTTTTATTCTTGCATTTTTGCACATTTACTGGCAGCTTAATCCCAGCCATATCCACATTTTAGCAAAGGCCCTATTGTAACAGTTGTATACATATTCTTCTTCTAGGTCTGTATTTTATTACTTAGGTATCATGGATAAAAGACTATGTAAATGAAGAACACAAGAACATACATTCTGATCATCAGAGACACTCATTTATAAAAGAACTTTTTGTTAAGGTGTATTAACTCAATGGATAAGGATTAAATTCCTATTAATTAAAAATATAAATCGCAAATTCTTTAGCAGTATAGACTATTCAAGTATTTAGATGTAGAAGTTTTAATGGGTATTATTTGCTTGTGGAATGTATATGGTATCCCTTCATTATAATGGTTTTCTATAACTGGTGTTTTAATGATATTGATATTCTAAATCTCTAACCTCAAACACCTTCAAGTAGGCAAACAAGAAAGATATATAATCTGAAATTGGATAACTGCTCATAATAAATCGTTAGCTTATACAGTTCACCTTAGAGTCACTCATTTGCACTTTAAATGATATTATAGTAAACTATGCTAGACTAAACACTACAATGCAGTGAGGGACAGACCACTCCTTGAATATGAATTCAATGTAAGGATTTACCAAAGCAGATATGAATAGAGTTGAAAAAGAAAACTTGACATTTTAACTTACTAAATTTTTTTACTTCATCACCAAAAGAGGAGAAGTGGGGGGAGAAAGAAAAAGAGAGGGGGGAGAAGGAGGACGACAGGGAGGAAGGGAAGAAGGAAGAAAAGGAAGGAAAGAAGGAAGAAAGGAAGGGAAGGAGGAAAGGAGAGAAGAAAGAATAACTTGCTCCCATTTTCTAAAGGCAAAATTTAACTCCAGGCTGGAGAATTTCATTTTTAGTCATCCACGTACCTAGCACTTATATTTGAAGATTTAGTAAAGGTAGTTAAAGCAGTCTAATGGAAAAGACATTATGCAGAAAAAAGAAAGGTAAAATTTGGGGGAAAGAGAAGCATAATTAAAAAAAAAACAAATACAGTAGTAAAATGACTTAAAAAGCTAAACTAACTGACTGGAATTATTTAAGTCTGAAATTACAAAAGAAAAAAAAGTTATGACCAGTGATGTGATCTTAGATGTATAAAGAGAAGGAAAACCAGAGTTTCGTCTTTTTCAAAATCACAACAGGAAATGAGGTGCAAGATGAAGGGTTTATATTGGAAATTAGAAAGGTATTTCTGACAAGAAAATATAAAATACAGTGAAAGAAGTTATTAAGGATTGTGGTGATTTATTTGTAAACCGTTTATCTTATCGGAATAAAGGATATAATATTATAGTGTCTGGAAGAAAAAGGATAAACAACGATTTCACAAAGACTGTAGTATGCAAGGACTTGCATTTTATCACCATATAATGAAATTCTTCATTAAAACACGTGCATGTACACACATGTACACACAATAAGAAGACAACAAAATACTCTGTGAATAAAAAAATACTCTATAAACAATAAACCAAAGGCAGTCCCATAGTATCACAAGGTTTCAAGGTAGATAATAATGTATACTTATTACAAGCACTCACCACCTACGAGTTTTCCAAGAATTTCCTGGGGAAATTCCTCTAACTGAATTTTGCTCTCACATAGTAAATACCTTTTTAGTCTACCTTCTTACTCTTACCTTTGCAGTCCTTTTTATTTGAAAGCATAACAAAACCACTTTTACAGGAACAGTGGTAACTTCCAGGTGTATTATCACAGATCTGGCTACAACCTCCATTTACATTTGAAGGACCTTTGCATTCATTTATATCTAAAAAGGAGGAAATAAGTTACTTTTAAAGTAATAAAACCTTCAGAGAACTTTTCAGGAGGCCAATCCAGATGAGCCAGCTGGCTTTATTATACATACCAAATTCACACTTCTCTCCTTGCCAACCTGATTTACAAATGCAAGTGAAGGTAGCTTGGCCATCTTTGCAGGACATATATCCATCTTCATTGCATGGCAGAGGATTACACTGGTCTGAAATGGCTGAAGGAAATATATATCTATTTAATTTTTACCACATGCCATGGTAAAATAGAATTATACGCCCTTTAATAGAATCCTGTGCACAAAGCTTATGGTCAATGGAAAAATATTACAACTCATTCCTTCAAATACTTTTTCATTAAGAAAAGTAGATCCATTAGACAAATCTTTATAATTATTTTGTAAAAGGGAACTGCTTTTATATTTGCAAATATATACAGTACTTTATAACTGTAATTTAATATTCTTTTCATATATTACCTTATTTGATCCTTAAAACAATTCCATGAGGTAGGCAGAGCAATAAAACTACTCAATATCAACAGAAATAGTGTAGTATCAATAGAAAAATTTGGAACTTCCAAATTGGGCTAAGATAGAATAACAGGGACCAGATTTATTCTCCTGCTTTAAATAAATAGAATTCTAGTCAAATGGTTTTCAGACATTGGGCAACAGGTAGCAGAATACTGTGATTCCTAAGGAGGGACATTTTCTTCATAAAATGTCACAGCACTTTATCACTATCTTAAATGATATGCCCATTTGTGTCTTGACTTATTTGTGGTCACTCTCACCTCACTAGACACTGCAACGGTCCCTGGCTCCTGCATGCTTCCACACCTGTTTCTCCAGCCTTCCTAGCTCATCTGCAAGTTCCTTCCACCCTTCCTTTACATTCTCCTTTGCTTATGTTAGCAAAGCAAACTGTTACTTGCAAACAAAAAAATTTTTTAATCTAATTAAAACCTAATTACTGAAATTTTCAAAAAAGTCCTCATAAAATCAAATTTTTTGAAAATTAGGTATTAGTTAAAATGACAGAAAACAGGTTAATCAGGAAATTAACAAATTATTTTTCTGTCCTTTGGTAAATAAAAAAAATAAAGTATGAATTAAATAGACACATTTAGGCAAACTGTTTTACTTGCGTAGTTACAACTAATTTTGAATTATAGAAAATGCACATGAATGAATATCTCAATAATGCCAGTGCTGCATGTAAAATATTCACTGGACAAACATCACAATTTATAAGTCGCAATTTCACCTTTTTCTCTCTGACTCTAAGTCAGGAAATTGATAAACTAGAGACAAGTAATCTATGAGAATTATCACTAGGCCTTATGTGAACTTCAGGGGGAAAAGGCTAACCTGATATCACAAGATTTTCCACATTTATATCGTTGATGCCAAAAGTCAGAAAAATAAACGTGGTTCCACTTTGACCTATTAATCAACTGTAACATTTGGTCATAAGTACATGATTATGCAACAACAGCCAAATTAAAGCTCTTGGGAATAAAATTCTGAAGTCAATGACCTAAAGTTTGGCAAACAAGGAACACTTCAATTTAAACATTAGGTGGAAAATTCATTTTAAGTAAAACAGCAGCATTTACTTCTAAAAAACATTCCTTCAGGGAGTTCCTTGGCAGTCCAGTGGTTAGGACTCAGCGCTTTCACTGCTGTGGCCCGGGTTCAATCTCTAGTGGGGAAACTAAGAGCCCACAAGCCACACAATGTGGTCAAAAAGAAAAAAAAAGAAAAAAAATTCATCTTTCGTGTACATTGCTGTACACATACATACATATATATATGATACTTCAATAAAAAGTTTAAACTAAATAAATAATAAACAAATAAATAAATACTGAAAGAAATAATTATTTGGCCAATTTGATCCAGTGTTAGAGTCATGTGGCATGGCCAAAAAAATAAAAATAAAAAAAATAAAAAACATTCCTTCAAATGCATTTTGAGAATACCTCCTTGCTGGGCCTTGCAGTCCTTCAAGGGCTCATTTGTTGATTTTTAAACATTAGTTATATTTATATGGGGGTAATTTACTTGCAGGTTTTTGTTTTGTTTTGTTTTTTAAACTGATGGTAGAGGTGTTTACCATTGACACAGCTCCTTAGGTCAGGGTAAGCATTAGTTGACAGACGAGCAGCAGTGAATAATCCAGCTCGGAAGGAGCCAAGACAACCTGTAAACACAAACAAGTGTAATCTTAGAGCAGACACACTTACTTGATCTGAAATCATGGTAGAAATTATCCAAAGTGGTAGAATATTTATGCTTCTGTAGATTTACATGATTCAGCATTCAAAATGTCAATCCTAAATGTTTCCATCCACCTTTTTGAAAAATTAAAAGTCTACAAGCAAGATTGCAATAAACACAGAATCATGAAAAATAGATTTATAGAGGCTTCTCTTTGGAAAAGAACCTTAAAGCCAGAAGTGAAAAATATCTTGAATTAGTAGGGAAATTTATTGCCACATAAATCTATGTTCTTAATTCTGTAGCAGAGACCTAAAGTCACCCTCAAATCTATAGACCAGAGCCTAATTTAGAAATTGTCTATAATTAAGTCAGTAGAATAAGTCAGTGTTTCTGGTTGCCTTAGGCAACTTCCAATACTTCCAGTGTTGCATAGAGACTAACAAAATAATATTTGTATAATGCCTCAGTATTACAAAGCAGGTTTACTTTATTCATTTTATTTCTTACTAGAACTCTGTGAAATTAGATATAGCAATCTGGCAGAAATAACAGCTGAAATAATAGAGATAAAATATGTACAGACTTTAAATTAACCAGGTGTCATTTAGTGCCAACAACATAACATTTCTTAATAGCCACTGAAGACATTATATGTATCAGTTCATTGGACAGATAGTAACCAACTCACTAAAAAGGTGGTCTTTTGGTTATCTTTTGCTGAGTAACAAACAACTCCCGAAATTAGTGGCTTAAAATAATCATTCTATTTTGCTCATGATCCGTGGATCAAATTTTTAGAAAGGGTTTAGTTAAGCTGTTTGTCTCTGCTGCACATGGGATCAGCCAGGGTGGCTGGGTCTGGAAGATCCACCTCCTGGATGGTTTTTCACTCATATGTCTGACAGCTCAGGTTCCTTAGCATCTCTATCTCCACACGGTATGCCATGCTTCAGGGCTTCTCCATGTGGTTGAGTTTCCCTGAGTATGCAGTCCTAAAGTGGCACTGCTTTCATGGTACCTAGCTTGCAAGAGGAAGAAGGCGGAAGCTGCCAGGCCAGTTAAGAGGCATTGTATCACTTGCACCATAGTCTACTGATCAAAGCAGTCTCCAGGTCCACCCTGATTTGGAGGATGGAAAAAAGGATAGATTCCACATAGTGATGGGGAAGTGGCAAGATGACATTGCAGAAGAGTATGTGAGATGGGAGATATTTTTGCAGCCACCTTTGGAGAGTGCAGTTTATCACAGATGGGTTTAAAGGCTCATTTGAAGTCAGTGTGTATATTCCTTTCCAATTGCTTTTGTGACAAATCAACACAATCTTAGTGGCCTAAAATAACACAGATTTATTATCTTACAGTTACATGGATCAGAGGTCTAAAATTAAGGTGTTGTTAGGGCTGCATTCCTTCTAGGAACTCCAAGGGAGAATCTATTTCCTCAGTTTTTTCAGCTTCTACAAGCCACCTGCATTCCTTGGCTCATGGCCCCATCCTCATATCACTCTCAACTCTTGCTTCATTGTCATATATCCTACTACCAACTCTGACCTCTTGCCTCTCTTGTTTAAGAACATTTGTGACTACATTGGAACCACCCAGATAATACAGAATAATGTCTCCATCTCAAGATCCTTAACTTAATCTTCAAAGACAACATTTAAGGTAACATTAGAGGTTCTAAGGACAGGACATGAACATCTTTAGGGGGTCATTATTTAGCCTACCAAAGTAGGTTATAATATTTTCCCATAGAAACAATACTTTACATCATCGTGGTCTTTCTGGAGGCCCAGTGAGACCTAGGCAATCTTAAGTCTTGAGTATTCTTTCCCTGAATTCATTTGTCCCTCCTCTTGAATCACCCACTCCCAGAATTATCTTATTCTAGTGTGAACATTCCATTAGGATTCTCATTTGTAAGAAAGCCTCATTTTGCACTTCTGGACAAATCTGACAGCTAAAATTTGAAACCCTTAAGCTAGAGGTTCAGGTGAAATGACTTCATATGGTGATTAGGACCCCAGGCCAGATTACAAAGTAGGTTTAACCCATAAAGCACCTTATATATGAGTCCATACTAATATATGTGATAATGTTTTTTTGGAAACCTGCAATTAGAATTACAGTGGGAAGAGCAAGTTGCATGGCTACTCCAAAGTAGTGCAATCCTGATCCCTTACCTTCCCACTTCTCTTTCTTGCTGCCCAACAGGAATGGAGGAAGTTGGAGAGAATGAGTAGGAAAGTGAGAGTTGGAGAGAGATTGCCTTAGCTTTTGTAGCCTGAAGCAGAAGCTCTCCTAAGAAACGGAATTAAAAATAGAAACTTGGCCCATCAGGGAGGAAAGCCTAAGAAAGAGGCACCTTCAGGAGAGGTTCCAGTGGTCAGGACAGAACATCCTAGAAAGAAATCTTGACTCTTGACTACAACAGTTCCTATATCCATATTATTATATGATCATGTTTTGTAACTTTGTATTATTATATTTTATTTTATAATCTTTATTTTATGATTATAAATCCAATCTATGTTGGGTTTATAGTATTTCCCCCTTTTGTCCTACACTTTTTGTTTTGGCATTTCTTCTTTCCCTTTTTTTCTTTTTCCTTGATTATTCTTGCCAGAGGTCAGTCTAACTTACTTTCCTTACTTTACCTTTTCAAAGAATGAGATTTTCTTTTGTTAATCTTCTGTTTTCCATTTAACTTATGTCTATCTCTACTTTTGTTATTTCCTTATTTTTTGTTACTCCGGGCTTGCTCTGTTGTACTTTTAAAAATTTGCTTGATTTGAATGCTTAGGTTCTTTTTTAACTATCCAATCTCTCCTCTTACTGCTGCCTCAGCAGTCAGAACCGCAGGTCCCCATACTAGGTCAAACAGCCTTCAGTCTATCCTTGGGTTTCTCACATTTCTTGTTGTTTTCATTTTATTTTGTTATTATTAGTGCCTGGAATGCTATTGTTTCTCTTGAGATGATTTTAAGAGAAGTCAGCAGTCTGAGCTAATCCACCAATCTGGCAAGAACTAGAAACTAAAAACTATTTCTGATGTTTACATTTTGGCTCAGAATTTAGCATTCTTTCCAAGAAGTTCTTCTCCCATTAATTTAATCATCCATTCTATTGGGTGATATTTTAAAGGCCAACATAGACGGCAGAGTTTATTCCATTTTCTAAGGAAAAGAACACAACTTAAAAACTTATCTTTATATAATGAAATGCAGAGTATTTCTGCCCGAATTCCATGTTTTCAGTGCAGTATATGGATAGACTAATGTGATTTCTGAACACTTACAACTCTAAATCCAAACACTGCCAAAAAGTGTGGGTTAGTATTAGTGGTCTAGTTTCTTGGGTGACCTTATCTCACTGTAAGGAGCTCCCAGCATGAGCTGTGGTAATTAGTAAAATTACTGTTAGGTTTACCAGAGACAAAATTATAAAGGTTCCCCCCAATTAGGACCATTGGTCTACAGGATATACACATCAAAAGACAGAAAGACTTAGAGTATTTCTTTTCTGTTTTCAACAGTGGAATTCATCACATATGCTTGTAACTAAAGACCAAAATATAAAATGTGAATCAAAAAATATATCATAATAAAAGGTATATTTTGGGGGACTTCTCTGGTGGCACAGTGGTTAAGGATCTGACTGCCAATGCAGGGGACCCGGGTTTGATCCCTAGTCTGGGAAGATCCCACATACCGTGGAGCAACTAAGCTCGTGTGCCACAACTACTGAGCCTGCACTCTAGAGCCAGCGAGCCACAACTACTGAGTCTGCGTGCAACAACTACTGAAGCCCATGCACCTAGAGCCTATGCTCTGCAACAAGAGAAGCCACCGCAATGAGAAGCCCG
This sequence comes from Hyperoodon ampullatus, assembly GCF_949752795.1. NCBI lineage: Eukaryota > Metazoa > Chordata > Mammalia > Artiodactyla > Ziphiidae > Hyperoodon > Hyperoodon ampullatus. The sequence continues at coordinate 103,948,680 of NC_136918.1, read as the reverse complement.
CGCACCGCAACGAAGAGTAGCCCCCGCTCACTGCAACTAGAGAAAGCCCATGTGCAGCGATGAAGACCCAACACAACCAAAAATGAATAAATAAAATAAATAAATATTTTTAAAAGTATATTTTTTGTTTCACTATATAAGTCAATTAATAATAATACTTTACATCTGAAGAAAGTTTGACATAAAAAAATCTATCTACATACATATACTTATTTGATATTCCCAACAGCTCTGAAGTTAGAAAATATAGTTATAGTGTAACTTAAATATAGAACCTGAAAAGTTAAATAAGTTTCCTAAACCGACACAGTAGAAATTTTTATGTCTGAGACTAGAGTCCACATCATATTATTATTTTTTTTTTTTAGGACTTGGCTTTTCTATCATGCTTCTAAATAAGGTAGGCAAATAAAAGAGAAAGTTGGGTAGAAACAGAGGCAGTTGAGAGGAATGGAAGGAAAAAAAGAAAAAGATTTTATCTAACTTTTCCAAAACACATAATGTTGTATTAAAATGTTATTTATGTTTATCCAAATGTACTCTGTGATCAAAGGTATGTTATCTTCCAGAGTGTTGATGCCTGCAGAAACACAGCTTCATTACATGGACCTAAGAAACAAGGATTAATACTATATTTTAATGTAAGCTTATAATTTTAACAGCCAAATATTGTCTATTTTAATTACAAAATATTTAAATTCCTACCTAAAATGGAGACTGAAATAGTCTTGATAGTCTATCTTTTCTTGACTTTAAGAGTATAAACCTTTAATTTTTGCTTTAGAAAGTAAGGAGTTAAAGCATAAGTTTACAAAGAAGGAATGTTTTTCATGGATGTATATCTCAGATATGACAGCTAAAGTTTTTAGAAAATCTTGTTGAATTTTCATATCTAAAGTCATAAATAATATCTCTACACAATTTTTATAGTATCCTCTTTCCAAATTTGAATGAAACTGCTTAAGTCTGTTATTAGCACCTAGAAAAGGGAAGGTAAGGAAAGAAAAGAAAATGGGACTAGAGGAGAAGTTAGGGGAAAAAAATAAAGAGAACTAGCATGACATATTTTACTAAGTGCTTTGAAAATATTACCTCATTTTATTTCTTGCTAGAAACTTATTAGGTAAATTGTTACTATCCATTTGACAAATTGGAAAACTATAACTCATAGAGGTTAAATAATTTTAAGATCTTGCAGGAGATAAATGTTCGATGGGAATTAATAAAAAGAAATTATAATAAGTCAACTGGAAAACACCCAGCAGCCCAAGAACAGAAAAGGGTCATGCTATGGAGTTCTAAAGAGAGATACCATTGAACCAATGTCCTGCAGTTGATGAGAGGGTGAAATGAGAGGCAGTGTATTATAGCTGAGTCTCCTTTACTCCGGATTTGCCACAAAAATAAGATTCACACCATTGTGGACACTCAAAAAAGGGAAGAGAAACCACTTCAGGAACTATGAAAAAGAGCACTTGGTTCAGAAAGGGTCTTCTCCCAATGATGTTGGGCTCTTATCTTGTTAATTGTCCTGAAGGGTAAATGTAAGTACATACCATCAATTCAATGTAAGGCTCCCTAGGAAAGGGGGAAAGGTATATATAGTCCCCTATCTACAGGTGGTCTCTGGGATCTCTGCATGGGTATTCAGAAGTAAAACAAAAACAAAGTGTAATACTGTAAACTATAATTAAACCCTAAAATTTCAAGAGAAATGAGAGTTTAATAGAAATAGTTATTTGCTAAATTATATTAACAACACTAAACTGTATAGTTATTACTGTATATCAGAGTACATTCCTACTTTTTTTTTCAAGGAAGATTTACTTTTCAGTTTTGCAGGACTTGGAGTCTCACGTTGGCTGGCATGAGAGTGGGGTAGAAAGATGCACAGATGGGGACTATTCTGAGCTCAAAGGAGGAGGGAGAGCAAACCTCTGTGGGCTGGACCTATAGAGAATATCATCAGAAAGACATGTACAAATGCTAGTCCACTTTCATTCTTTGGAAATGCTGACAAGTCTCCAAAAAATATTAATAAAATATTTTTATATTTATTTAAAACAAACTGTAGCCTTTTAATTGACATTTAGTTGAAATCATCTAATCTCTTTAGATATGGAAATGCTATCTCACTCCTTTTGCTTTTGTATCCAAAGGCAAAACATGGATGGGATATTGTAGGAAATGAGGAAATGGTGTTGCAAAGTGGGAAGTTGTTAATAATTTCATCAATATTTAAATGATAATTATGTCACAAGCTCTGGAGAGTGTAGAGATCTTTCCTTTCATTAAAAGATAACCCATGGAGCAGAAAGGAAGATGGCGGAAGAGTAAGACGCGGAGATCACGTTCCTCCCCACAGATACATCAGAAATTCATCTACACGTGGAACAACTCCTACAGAACACCTACTGAACGCTGACAGAAGACCTCAGACCCCCCAAAAGGCAAGAAACTCCCCACATGCCTGGGTAGGACAAAAGAAAAAAGAATAAACAGAGACAAAAGGATAGGGACGGGACCTGCACCAGTGGGAGGCAGCCGTGAAGGAGGAAAGGTTTCCACACACTACAAGCCCCTTCGCGGGCGGAGACTGCAGGTGGCGGAGGGGGAAAGCTTCGGAGTAGCGGAGGAGAGCACAGCAACAGGGGTGTGGAGGGCAAAGCGGAGAGATTCCGGCACAGAGGATCGGTGCCCTCAGGCACACAACAGCCCGACAGGCTTGTCTGCTCGGCCACCGGGGCGGGCGGGGCTGGGAGCTGAGGCTCGGGTATCGGGTTTCAGTCGGAGCGCAGGGAGAGGACTGGGGCTGGCGGCAGGAAGAGAGCCTGAAGGGGTTAGTGCACCACGGCTAGGCCGGAGGGAATCCGGGGGAAAAGTCTGGAGCTGCCGAAGAGGCAAGAGACTTTTTCTTCCCTTTTGTTTCCTGGTGTGCGAGGAGAGGGCATTAAGAGAGCTGCTTAAAGAAGCACCAGAGACGGGCGCGAGCCGCGGCTAAAGGCGCGGACCCCGGAGACCGGCGTGGGACGGTGGGGCTACTGCTGCCGCCGCCACAAGGCCTGTGTGCGAGCGCAGGTAACTGTCCACCCCGCCACTGCTGGGGTCCCGGGACCCAGGGACGGCTTTCCCGGGAAAGCGCACGGAGCGCCTCGGTCTGGTGCAACGTCACGCCGGCCTCTGCCGCTGCAGGCCCGCCCCACACTGCGTGCCCCTCCCTCCCCTCTGCCTGAGTGAGCCAGAGCCCCCGAATCAGCGGCTCCTTTAAACCCGTCCTGTCTGAGCGAAAAACGGACGCCCTCCGGCGACCTACGCGCAGAGGCGGGGCCAGGTCCAAGGCTGAGACCCGGGAGCTGTGAGAGCAGAGAAGAGACAGGGAAATCTCTGTGCAGCCTCGGAGGCAGCGGATTAAAGCTCCACGGTCCACTTGATGTGCCCTGCATCTGTGGAGTGCATGAATGGACAGCGAATCATCCCAAATTGAGGAAGTGGACTTTGAGGACAAAATTTAAGGCTTTTCCCCCTTTTCCTCTTTTTACAACGAATTATCCCAAATTAAGGAGGTGGACTTTGAGAGCAAGATTTCAGACTTTTCCCCCTTTTCCCCCTTTTCCTCCAATTGAGGAGGTGGACTTTGAGAGCAAGATTTTCGATTTTTCCCCCTGCTCTCTTTTTCTGAATGTGTATGTGTATGCTTCTGTGTGAGATTTTCTCTGTATAGCTTTGTTTCCACCATATATCTCAGGGTTCTATCTGTCCGTTTTTTTTTTCAATAATTACTTTTTAATTTTAATAACGCTACTATATTTTATACTTTATTCTATTTTACTTTACCTGCTCTTTCTTTTTTCCTACCTTCCCTTCCTTCCTCCCTCCCTCCGCCCCTCCTTTCCTTCTTTCTCTCTTTCTTTCCTTCCTCCCTCCCTCCCTCCCTTCTTCCTTTCACTCTTTCTTTTTCTTTCCTTCCTCCCTCCCTCCCTCCTGTCTTTCTTTCTTTCTTTCTTTCTTTCCTTCCTCCCTCCCTCCCTCCCTTCTTCCATTCGCTCTTTCTCTTTCCTTCCTCCCTCCCTCCCTCCTTTCTTTCTTTCCTTCTGTCCTTCCTCCCTCCGTCCATCCTTTCTTTCTTTCTTCCTTCCTTCCTTCCTTTATTTCCTTCTTCCTTTCTTTCTCTCTCTCTTTCTTTCTTCTACTAATTCTTTCTTTCAGCTTTTTCTCCCTTTTATTCTGAGCCGGATAGATGAAAGCCTCTTGGTGCTGCAGCCAGGAGTCAGTGCTGTGCCTCTGAAGTGGGAGAGCCAACTTGAGGACACGGGTCCACAAGAGACCTCCCAGCTCCACATAATATCAAGCAGCGAAAATCTCCCAGGGATCTCCATCTCAACACCAGCACCCAGCTTCAGTCAATGACCAGCAAGCTACAGTGCTGGTCACCCTATGCCAAGCAACTAGCAAGGCAGGAACACAACCCCACCCATTAGCAGAGAGGCTGCCTAAAAATATAATAAGGCCACAGGCACCCCAAAACACACCACCAGACATGGACCTGTCCACCAGAAAGACAAGATCGAGCCTCAAACACCAAAACACAGGCACTAGTCCCTCCCACCAGGAAGCCTACACAACCTACTGAAACAACCTTAGCCACTGGGGACAGACACCAAAAACAACGGGAACTACGAATCTGCAGCCTGCAAAAAGGAGACCCCAAACACAGTAACATAAGCAAAATGAGAAGACAGAAAAACACACAGCAGGTGAAGGAGCAAGATAAAAACCTACCAGACCTAACAAATGAAGAGGTAATAGGCAGTCTACCTGAAAAAGAATTCAGAATAATGATAGTAAAGATAATCCAAGATTCTATTTCCAAGATCCAAAATCTTGGAAATAGAATAGACAAAATGCAAGAAACAGTTAACAAGGACCTAGAAGAACTAAAGATGAATCAAGCATCGATTAAAAACACAATAAATGAAATGAAAAATACTCTAGATGGGATCAATAGCAGAATAACTGAGGCAGAAGAACAGATAAGTGAGGTGGAAGATAAAATAGTGGAAATAACTGATGCAGAGCAAAATAAAGAAAAGAGAATGAAAAGAACAGAGGACAGTCTCAGAGACCTCTGGGACAACATTAAACGCACCAACATTTGAATTATAGGGGTTCCAGAAGAAGAAGAGAAAAAGAAAGGGACTGAGAAAATATTTGAAGAGATTATAGTTGAAAACTTCCCTAATATGGGAAAAGAAATAGTTAATCAAGTCCAGGAGGCACAGAGAGTCCCATACAGAATAAATCCAAGGAGAAATACGCCAAGACACATATTAATCAAACTGTCAAAAATTAAACACAAAGAAATCATATTAAAAGCAGCAAGGGAAAAAAAACAAATAACACACAAGGGAATCCCCATCAGGTTAACAGCTGATCTCTCAGCAGAAACTCTACAAGCCAGAAGGGAGTGGCAGGACATAATTAAAGTGATGAAGGAGAGAAACCTGCAACCAAGATTACTCTACCCAGCAAGGATCTCATTCAGATTTGATGGAGAAATTAAAACCTTTACAGACAAGCAAAAGCTGAGAGAGTTCAGCACCACCAAACCAGCTTTACAACAAATGCTAAAGGAACTTCTCTAGGCAAGAAACACAACAGAAGGAATATACCTACAATAACGAACCCAAAGCAATTAAGGAAATGGGAATAGGAACATACATATCAATAATTACCTTAAATGTAAATGGACTAAATGCTCCCACCAAAAGACACAGATTGGCTGAATGGATACAAAACCAAGACGCATATATATGCTGTCTACAAGAGACCCACTTCAGACCTAGAGACACATACAGATTGAAAGTAAGGGGATGGAAAAAGATATTGCATGCAAATGGAAATCAAAAGAAAGCTGGAGTAGCAATTCTTATATCACACAAAATAGACTTTAAAATAAAGACTATTAGAAGAGACAAAGAAGGACACTACATAATGTTCAAGGGATCGATCCAAGAAGAAGATATAACAATTGTAAATATTTATGCACCCAACATAGGAGCACCTCAATACATAAGGCAAATACTAAGAGCCATAAAAGGGGAAATCGACAGTAACACACTCATAGTAGGGGACTTTTACACCCCACTTTCACCAATGGACAGATCATCCAAAATGAAAATAAATAAGGAAACACAAGCTTTAAATGATACATTAAAGAAGATGGACTTAATTGATATTTATAGGACATTCCATCCAAAAACAACAGAATACATATTTTTCTCAAGTGCTCATGGAACATTCTCCAGGATAGATCATATCTTGGGTCACAAATCAAGCCTTGGTAAATTTAAGAAAATTGAAATTGTATCAAGTATCTTTTCCGACCACAATGCTATGAGACTAGACATCAATTACAGGAAAAGATCTGTAAAAAATACAAATACATGGAGGCTAAACAATACACTACTCAATAACGAAGTCATCACTGAAGAAATCAAAGAGGAAATAAAAAAATACCTAGAAACAAATGACAATGGAGACACGACGACCCAAAACCTATGGGATGCAGCAAAAGCAGTTCTAAGGGGGAAGTTTATAGCAATACAATCCCACCTTAAGAAACAGGAAACATCTCGAGTAAACAACCTGACCCTGCACCTAAAGCAATTAGAGAAAGAAGAACAAAAAAACCCCAAAGTTAGCAGAAGGAAAGAAATCATAAAGATCAGATCAGAAATAAATGAAAAAGAAATGAAGGAAACGATAGCAAAGATCAATGAAACCAAAAGCTGGTTCTTTGAGAAGATAAACAAAATTGACAAACCATTAGCCAGACTCATCAAGAAAAAAAGGGAGAAGTCTCAAATCAATAGAATTAGAAATGAAAAAGGAGAAGTAACAACTGACACTGCAGAAATACAAAAGATCATGAGAGATTACTACAAGAAACTCTATGCCAATAAAATGGACAACCTGGAAGAAATAGACAAATTCTTAGAAATGCACAACCTGCCAAGACTGAATCAGGAAGAAATAGAAAATATGAATAGACTAATCACAAGCACTGAAATTGAAACTGTGATTAAAAATCTTCCAACAAACAAAAGCCCAGGATCAGATGGCTTCACAGGCGAATTCTATCAAACATTTAGAGAAGAGCTAACACCCATCCTTCTCAAACTCTTCCAAACAATATCAGAGGAAGGAACACTCCCAAACTCATTCTACGAGGCCACCATCACCTTGATACCAAAACCAGGCAAGGATGTCACAAAGAAAGAAAACTACAGGCCAATATCACTGATGAACATAGATGCAAAATTCTCAACAAAATACTAGCAAACAGAATCCAACAGCACATTAAAAGGATCATACACCATGATCAAGTGGGGTTTATTCCAGGAATGCAAGGATTCTTCAATATACGCAAATCAATCAATGTGATACACCATATTAACAAATTGAAGGAGAAAAACCATATGATCATCTCAATAGATGCAGAGAAAGCTTTCGACAAAATTCAGCACCCATTTATGATAAAAGCCCTGCAGAAAGTAGGCATAGAGGGAACTTTCCTCAACATAATAAAGGCCATATATGACAAACACACAGCCAACATTGTCCTCAATGGTGAAAAACTGAAACCATTTCCACTAAGATCAGGAACAAGACAAGGCTGCCCACTCTCACCACTCTTATTCAACTTAGTTTTGGAAGTTTTAGCCACAGCAATCAGAGAAGAAAAGGAAATAAAAGGAATCCAAATTGGAAAAGAAGAAGTAAAGCTGTCACTGTTTGCAGATGACATGATACTATACATAGAGAATCCTAAAGATGCTACCGAAAAACTACTAGAGCTAATCAATGAATTTGGTAAAGTAGCAGGATACAAAATTAATGCACAGAAATCTCTGGAATTCCTGTACACTAATGATGAAAAATCTGAAAATGAAATCAAGAAAACACTCCCATTTACCATTGCAACAAAAAGAATAAAATATCTAGGAATAAACCTACCTAAGGAGACAAAAGACCTGTATGCAGAAAATTATAAGACACTGATGAAAGAAATTAAAGATGATACAAATAGATGGAGAGATATACCATGCTTCTGGATTGGAAGAATCAATATTGTGAAAATGACTCTACTACCCAAAGCAATCTACAGATTCAATGCAATCCCTATCAAACTACCACTGGCATTTTTCACAGAACTAGAACAAAAAATTTCAAAATTTGTTTGGAAAAAGAAAAGACCCCGAATAGCCAAAGTAATCTTGAGAACGAAAAATGGAGCTGGAGCAATCAGGCTCCCTGACTTCAGACTATACTACAAAGCTACAGTAATCAAGACAGTGTGGTACTGGCACAAAAACAGAAAGATAGATCAATGGAACAGGATAGAAAGCCCAGAGATAAACCCACGCACATATGGTCAACTTATCTTTGATAAAGGAGGCAGGAATGTACAGTGGAGAAAGGACAGCCTCTTCAATAAGTGGTGCTGGGAAAACTGGACAGGGACATGTAAAAGTATGAGATTAGATCATTCCCTAACACCATACACAAAAATAAGCTCAAAATGGATTAAAGACCTAAATGTAAGGCCAGAAACTATCAAACTCCTAGAGGAAAACATAGGCAGAACACTCTATGACATAAATCACAGCAACATCCTTTTGGACCCACCTCCTAGAGAAATGGAAATAAAAACAAAGATAAACCAATGGGACTTAATGAAACTTCAACGCTTTTGCACAGCAAAGGAAACCATAAACAAGACCAAAAGACAACCCTCAGAATGGGAGAAAATATTTGCAAATGAAGCAACTGACAAAGGATTAATCTCCAAAATTTATAAACAGCTCATGCAGCTCAATAGCAAAAAACCAAACAACCCAATCCAAAAATGGGCAGAAGACTTAAATAGGCATTTCTCCAAAGAAGATATACAGACTGCCAACAAACACATGAAAGAATGCTCAACATCATTAATCATTAGAGAAATGCAAATCAAAACTACAATGAGATATCATCTCACACCAGTCAGAATGGCCATCATCAAGAAATCTAGAAACAATAAATGCTGGAGAGGGTGTGGAGAAAAGGGAACACTCTTGCACTGCTGGTGGGAATGTGAATTGGTACAGCCACTATGGAGAACGGTATGGAGGTTCCTTAAAAAACTACAAATAGAACTACCATATGACCCAGCAATCCCACTACTAGGCATATACCCTGAGAAAACCATAATTCAAAAAGAGACATGTACCAAAATGTTCATTGCAGCTCTATTCACAATAGCCCGGAGATGGAAACAACCTAAGTGTCCATCATCGGATGAATGGATAAAGAAGATGTGGCACATATATACAATGGAATATTACTCGGCCATAAAAAGGAACGAAACTGAGCTATTTGTAATGAGGTGGATAGACCCAGAGTCTGTCATACAGAGTGAAGTAAGTCAGAAAGAGAAAGACAAATACTGTATGCTAACACATATATACGGAATTTAAAAAAAAATGTCATGAAGAACCTCGGGGTAAAACGGGAATAAAGACACAGACCTACTTGAGAATGGACTTGAGGATATGGGGAGGGGGAAGGGTAAGCTGTGACAAAGCGAAAGAGAGGCATGGACATATATACACTACCAAATATAAGGTAGATAGATAGTGGGAAGCAGCCGCAGAGCACAGGGAAATCAGCTCGGTGCTTTGTGACCGCCTGGAGGGGTGGGATGGGGAGGGTGGGAGGGAGGGAGATGCATGAGGGAAGGGATGTGGGAACAGATGTATATGTATGACTGATTCACTTTGTTATAAAGCAGAAACTAATAAAAAAAATAAAAAATAAATATAATTAAAAAAAAGATAACCCATGAAGACTCATGTACTTATAGAGAATATTCTGTTACCTAAATATAACTTTGCATCAGCTCAGTGACTCCTTATGAGAAAGACAAAAAAATGAAAAAGACTAAAATTCAAAATGTCACACAGTAATTAAAACAACCATTCCAAATTCATCTACATGACTTTAAATAAAAGAACAGAAAATTTGCATATAGAATGAGACAGATCTTACTCCCGAGGCTAATGAAATTGTACTGGATGGAATATATATGAGTGGAGGGTTGGACTTCATCATATTTAAGTTTTCTTCCATTTCTAAGATTATATGATTGAGGTCCTTTGAACTTACCTAAATATTTTGGATAAAAATATTCCTAGAAAAAAAAGAAAAGAAAAAATATATCTTAGCAAATCTAAATTTTACTATAAAGTTAAAACGATTTTAAAATGTGTTTTTATATTAAAGATGCAATAAATTACATATAACTGTCATTTCCACATTATAGCATTTTTTCTACAGTAAAATATATACCAGGAGTAGATGACTAATAACATTAAGCCATAAGATGCTTAGGCTTAAAGCAATAGTGATCAATTAAATCATGTTTCAAAGGCTTCTAAACTGAAAACAGCCTCCACTGAAGATGTTAAATATGACTATATATGCCCCTTTATGTAAATCTTTTAATTTTTCCATGATGGTTAGATACCCATTTGATACATCTCACATCATGCTGAGTACACACACCAGATTCACTGCTGAATAACAGTAATATAATTTGAATTGAATTAAGGTGGACATTTACCTTTTAGCATCTTATGTACATGTAATACCTTACTTATAAATTGGTTATGTACCAAGAATTTTTCTGTAAATCAGTAATTTGGACTAAGGAAAGCACTTCAGCAAAAGGAGAAAAATGTTAGAAATGATTTCTGATGGTAAGGTTCCCAGGCTAGTTCACAAAAGCCTTCTTAAGCCATAATACATCCAATATGCAGCATTAATAGCATAAGAACTCCTCATGAGAAACCAGTGTTTCTACACAAAATCAACCTCAAGTACAGAACATAACTTTCATCCAGGACACAATTAAAGTCCTCATTCCTTCCTCCTCTCACATATAAACCTACACAACACTTAGCTACTAGTTTATAAGATGAGATCTCCCACTAAGCAATTCAGACATCAGTGTTGTCATCTACAGAACAAAAGCCAGGATATAAACAATGATGAATTGGTTCAAAAGGAGATGATGTAATGGTGAAAGGATTATATTAGGGACAGTGGGGAGACAAGCAATAAGGTGGTGACTGCGAGTGTGGACTAGGGTATGAGGGCTGTGGGCAGGGAGTGTCTGGAGCAGGATAGAAAGTGAGAAGCAATAACAAATGGGTTTTTTTCTTCTTTTATTTCTCCCATTTCTTCCTTACTCTCTCCGTCATCTCTTTCTCTTCTGTCAATAACACAACTGTCAGAATGAGTGGAGGAGAAGAAGCACATAAATGAGTTTATTTTCTTTATTCTTTTCCCTCCCCTCCATATGGCTTCTGTCTCACTCCCCATTTGCTACTCAGAGGCTAAGCTATGAGAACATATTTACAGTGTTAGATATACATGCTCAAGTATTTATGGGTAATATAATCAAATGAAATCTTGAGCATGCAGGCTTGCCTTAAAATGTTCCAGCAAAACAAAACAAAAATTACAGTGGGTGGGGTAGAGAATAGGCAGAACAAGAATGGCAGATTGTTGATAATCATTGAAAGGGAAAGTAGGTATATTGGGATTTATTATATTCTTCTCCCTACTTTGGGATATATTTACAATTTCCATAATAAAAAGAAATTTGTGTATGTGTGTGTGTGTTTATCTGTTTCCTACACAATATGAGTGCACTGTTATATTGTGTGAAAAAAAATATTTTTGTCTTAATTGCTTTTCCACAACAGGCAACAAAACTAAGACAAACATTTTGATTCAATCTTGGAGAGTGTTAAAAATGAATCTTCGGGTACCTTGGGAAAAATTCCCTTTGAAGCTATTAGAGTAGGTGGAGATAAGAGGATCAAAGGGCAATTCCAGAAAACACAAGTTATTACTGTCTTGGACAAGTTCTCTAACTACAGACAAATGGTTCCTGCTTGTTATGGCTCATCTAGTCTCATGGTTCCAGGAACTAAGGCAGAGGTAAAGGAGGTACTTTGCGTATGTTTTCTCCCTCATTTTCTTTTGGTTATACAGTTCATCTCAGGGAAAAAAATCTGAGATAACCCTGAAGGTTATCAAACTTGAATTCTTCACCCTAATTCGAAGAGGCACTATTTATATTCCTGCTACCCACAGAACATGTTAAAGAACCCCTTTCTCTAGGAAAATTAGGGGACTCAAGATCAGATCTAGGGGCTCCATATTTCTGTATGATATTTAGCGGTCTTTGTGATTATTTTATTCTAGACTAAATTGGAAAAATTTATACACTAAATGTATAAATTCCAACCACAGAGACTATTGATGATTTACAGTGGGCTGAGGAAAATTCCCAACAGTTTACGGAATAAATTAAAAGTATTCTCAGGGAACACAGTACTGTAATGATCCTTTATTAAGCATTTACTGAGTACCTATTATGTACCAAGCTCTGAATTAGAGGCTCTGTTTTCTAAAGCTTGGTTTAAAATGCCAATGGAGAGAATTAATGAAACATAGTGATAACAATGTAGTCACACACACACACACATGCACACACACACACTTGAGGTGCCTTCCCCTCACCCAACACTACAAAATCCTGGTTGGGAGAAAGTAGTTACACACCATGAGGTTCATACTATTTGTGATAATTAGGTATAGTTGAATTATAGTTTGGTCAGAGCACATTGGTTTTGGCAAATAATGTCTCCCTAACAAGCCCACTTTCCTTTGAAGGTAATTCCTCCTGAAATGCTTCAGTGGGTACATGTGGAAGGTGATAAACACAATCATTAACTTTAAAAAGAAACACAAGGGAACACAGACTCAAGTTGCAAACATTCCATCTGTAACTGTATGTCTAAGTATGCTAACTTACCACTTTTCATGAATTCTTACCGTTTCAGGGTCATTTTCAAAGACCTCCCTGGCTTCTTCTTTATTGCACAGTTCTTCAATGCATTCTCTTTCAAGATTACCCTTTTTTGTTTCTTCAATCAAAGAATTTGCACGGCTTTTCCTAACCAGGACTTGTGAAGCATCTTGCTTCGACAAAACTGAAGAAAAACAAAAAAAGTTTACATGAACAAATCTTTCATTTCGCCACCTAAAATATTATATTAAGCAATGATATATTATATAAATCATTTTCTGCCGGTAAATTGTATGCCATTTAAAGTTAGTATGTTATTTAAAGTTATGCCTGCCTCAGGACTTCTCTGGTGGCGCAGTGGTTAGGAATTCGCCTGCCAGTGCAGGGGACATGGGTTCGAGACCTGGTCTGGGAAGATCCCACATGCCACGGAGTAACTAAGCACGTGTGCCACAACTACTGAGCCTGCGCTCTAGAGCCCACAAGCCATGACTTCTGAGCCCGTGTGCTGCAACTGCTGAAGCCCACGCGCCTAGAGCCTGTGCTCCTCAACAAGAGAAGCCACTACGATAAGAAGCCCCCGCACCAAAACGAAGAGTGGCCCCTGCTGGTCGCAACTAGAAAAAGCCCGCGCACAGCAGCACGAAGACCCAATGCCGCCAAAAATAAATAAATAAATAAATAAAAATTAAAGTTATGCCTGCCTCAGTAGGGTTGAACTGAGGAAAACACATGGATACATAAGCACTTTGGTTAACAGCGAGCCGTTTGGTGTGTAGCTACAGCGCTTGTCTAATGATCTACACAAATTATTCAAGCTTATGCTTGAGGTCAAACATACCAAACAATAATTTAATCTTTACCTCATTATGACTACATTGGTAAAAGCATCATGCTGAAATGACTATAAAGTCATAGCCACAGCATCTTTAAAGCTAGAGTAACAAACTTTCTCAGTTTTAATGGAAAACTTGTGTGATCTCTGTGGAGAAAGAGAAATGCAGGAGTACAGTCCAATTAGCTATTTGAAAGATACCTGATAGGCTAAAACACCTGGTTATTTATACAAACAAGAAAATGAAATTCCATGGCAAAAGGAAGATCTTATGCAAAGCACAAAATACAGAAGAGAAAGAATCAGTAACTTTGAGTATATAAAAAATTTTAAGCAGTTGACAAACGATGATAAAAATAACAAAGTTCAACATCAAGCAACAGATTGCAGGAAAATATTTCCATCATATATAACAGAAAAAATTACATCCAGAATTTATAAACAACTTTTGCAAATTAAAGAAAAAGTAATACAACAATATGCCAACCAATACAGGAATGTGTGCAAGGTTAAAAACAAAATAAATAATATAAATAAAATATAAACAAAGCAATACCATTTACACATCACTACAGAGAAAAATTAAAGTAGCCAATAAACATGTGAAAAGATATTTAACACAAATTTTTAAAAACAATTGGATTTTTGCCTAATAGATTTGCAAAAATTTAAAAGTCAGATAATATCAAGTATTGGTGAGTGTAAGTGGAAACAAGTATTCTTGTACAATGGTGGTAGGAATATAAACTGATAGGTATTATTTGAAGGTAATTTGGTAGTATCTGAAAATTAAAAGTACATATACTCTTCAATTCAACAATTCTGCTTCTAAGTAGGTCCTACAGATATACAAGTGTTGCTGAAAAAGGTATGTATAGAATGTTTATTGAAAGATTGTTTGGAGACTTCCCTGGTGGCACAGTGGTTAAGAATCCGCCTGCCAATTCAGGGGACACGGGTTTGATCCCTGGTACGGGAAGATCCCACATGCCGCAGAGCAACTAACCCCGTGCACCACAACTACTGAGCCTGCGTCGCAGCTACTGAAGCCCGCGCGTCTAGAGCCCATGCTCAGCAACAAAAGAAGCCACTGCAATGAGAAGCCCATGCACCGCAATGAAGAGAAGGCCCCTGCTCACCACAACTAGAGAAAGCCCACACGTAGCAACGAAGACCGAAAGCAACCAGAAAAAAAAAAAAGAAGATTGTTTGTATTATCCAAAAATTAGAGGACTTCCCTGGTGGCACAGTGGTTAAGAATCCGCCTGCCAATGCAGGAGACATGGGTTCGAGCCCTGGTCCGGGAAGATCCCACATTCCACGGAGCAATTAAGCCCCTGCGCCACAACTACGGAGCCTGTGCTCTAGAGTCCATGAGCCACAACTACTGAAGCCTGCACACCTAGAGTCCACGCTCCACAACAAGAGAAGCCACCAAGATGAGAAGCCCATGCACCGCAACGAAGAGTAGCCACCGCTCATCACAACTAGAGGAAAGCCCACACACAGCAACAAAGACCCAACGCAGCCAAAAAAAAAAAAGAAATGACCTAAATATGTATCAAGAAGGGAATGAAAAAATAAACTATATAATACATTTGTACAGTAGAATAATATGTGGCTATTCAAAAGAAGGAAGATACTTTTGCACTGAAGATCTCCAAGATATACTATTAAATTAAAAATTGCAAATTGTAGATGCTACATCTATAGCATAATCCTATATATACCAGCCATACTTGTAGATATGTAAACATCATGTGGACAAATACAGAGAAAAGATACTCAAGCTACAATCTGCAATTATATTTGAAGAAAAGAATGGAGAGTATGAAGTTTGGGCCTTATTTTAGAATGTGAATAGGACATTGTTTTTTAATGAAAACATTTTAAATCACAAGTAAAATCTACAAATAACTTTTTTTAATCCTGATTTTTAACCACAAATGGTTATTTGACTAGGAAGATAAGCAAATAATATAAATAGCTAAATTTATTTTTCTCTTGTTTCTCTTATAACTCTGTAAATAAGAATTAATCAAAAGTGGACAACAGAATGAAGAAAAAGAAAAGCAAAAGGACTAATTAATCAACACTCACCATAATTATTAGTTGAATAACTGAACATCTTTCAAGAGAGAATTACATTTATTTATCTATTTTAATTTTATATGGGTTTTCTCACTTACCAAAACAGAAGTTTAAATGTGATGATTAACCAGCAAAAGTGTTTGAGTTATATTTTTAACCCTATCTCTCACCATCTTTATCACTGCTCAAGATCAAATCAAGGCTGTGTGCGTCTAAAAGATGTTATTCTGTGAGCATGCCACCCGCCAAGTGTATTGCTAACTGATAAATGGCAGCCCAATCAACAATGAAAGGGTCTGACATTGCAATTATCTCATTTATTTGAAATAGTTTTAAGCATGCTACTTGATAATAAATATAGCAAAAACTTGGCCCTTCTGAACTTCAAAGCAAATATGTGAGTCTTTCTGAAAAAACAATAACACTTTGTATTAAAGATAAATATTTTGATACAATAATAAAACAATCAAGGTCAAATGCAGTTGGAAAACAAAACATAAACATCACTCCTTGGCATTTCTTCCTTACAGAATATTAAGTTTTAGAATGCAGAGGTTAATATTGATATTTAGGAATATCTCTTTGCCTATAAGGGCCCCCACTGCAGGACACAGACCAGCTGTAATAACACATCCTATATTCATGTTTGGGGAAGTTCTCAATTGTCCAGAGAGAACCAAGGTGTGGTTTAAAGGAATGTTCACATACATTTATAAAGCTAGAAGGAAACAAAGTAACCTCCATTATTTCAGAGGTGATGAAAATCAGGAGCATACAAGATATTTGCTCTAGGTTATAAAGCTAATAAATAGCAAAAGTACAACTTAGATCACAGGCATCCCAATGCTCAGACCTGCAACCAACCATTACTATTTGCTGCTGTTTTTCAAAAAAGAGGGAGAAGTTTCACTGTCTCAGATGATAAGAGGAATATTAAAAATGAAAATTGTTACACCTTTGACCTAAAGGATAATGAAGCTAATAATTTAAAAAATAATTTTGTCTAAATAAATTTTGCCTGAATTTGAACGTTTATGTTTTAGTTCATCTGGGTTCACCTCAATAATACTTCCAATTGGCATGATACTTAAAAATTTTCAAAGTGTATATTAATGATTTCATTTGATCCTCACATAAATAATGAAATATATTACAGGACAGAATTATCATCCCCATTTTCCTACTGAAGAAATTGGAGCTAAAAGAGGTTACATGGTTTTTTCAAGGTCATAGAGCTACAAAGTTGTGCTATTGGGACAGGAATTTAAATGTACCCATCCTCCTAGCCCAAGGCTCTTTCTTCCATGTATTCTGCCACTTAAATGCCCACAATGTACTTGATCTAAAAAAATAAATTATGTGGTTGTGTAGTGGACATGTTTGGTATCTTAAATAAGACATTTACTGTCCCTTATAAAAAAGATCCATCCATCGAATAGAGTGTGCTTTCAAAGGAGTCTACTATTCCTTGTCAAAAAGATACAAACATAATATCACAGATCCAAGCTAAGAACTACAGAACTGTAGGATTAGACAAATACATGTTCCAAAGTGTTTTTATCAGCTGGCTCAAAGTCAATTTGCCCAAAAATATCTACCCTGCTGTCATGCAGGAATGTCTAAAAAGTTCCATTATTTATCATAATAATAACTATGGCACCATAAGCACATAAATGCTCTTTTTGCATTATCTCCTATTAATCCTATCACAACTGTTATACACATGAACTAACTGAAACTCAGAGAAGTTGAGTTTAATCTTACCAAGTTCACACAACTGAGAACAGTCAATCAAGCCTGACTCCAAAACCCATTCTCTTTCTGCATTGCCACATTTTCTCTAATTATTTGTTTCACTTCTTTAGATCAAGAAGTTTTTCAAGAAAGTCCTTGTGAAAACACATCTATGTGCTTGAAAAGTGTTACATTCAGATTCAAATTTTTAGGTTATAATGTTTAGTTATGAGTCTTTCAAGATTAGAAATATGACTGAATCTGCTTGATCTTTTTAACTTAATCTGAACAGTGACCATAAAAATTGAACAATTATGTCAATAGCATAAACCATTATGCAAACATTAACTAGAATTCTTTTTTGAAATTGTCTTCACAGCCTTCACATGTTCCCTTCAATATTTTCTGTGGAGACCAATTTTTTTTTCAACATAAACTTGACTATATAACAGAAAGTAATTTATTGTTGTTGGTACTTCACTTAAGCATCTGTAATAAGGATAGTGGGGTTAGCATTGCCTCTACTCACAGGAAAATTCCCTCACAGTTCAATTCAGTTCGACCTTGGTCAAGGATTAATGAAAAATGTTAAAAGCCCCTTTCACACTTAGTTGTCCAAGCTTGCCACCCTTTGTTCAGAGGGGTCAGGACCACAGAGCTGCAGGTTGTCCAAAACTGATCAGTCAGATGTGGGTCTAAGAGGAGGAGGTCTAAGCTTTAGGATAGTTCATCCTCTGAATCTCTTCCATTCTGCTCTCTTGTCTTTGCAAAGATGGTTCTCACATTCCTCCCTCCAAGAGCTCTTCTCTTTTTAAATTCTGTTTTCTGTCTCTCTTTTGGCCCTTGTTACTTGGCATCCCAAGAATGAAAAACTGTCCCTAAAAGAATGTGTCTGAGAAGGGAATTTTAGGCTAGCATTTGGTTTGGCAGAGTGTTTGAATCTTTGTTTCTTCTTCACTGTGGGACGGGGTCAGGGAAAATGGCATTCAATGTACAAATAGAACAATTAGATAATACTTTGAGATATAATTGTGCCTCCTATGTCTCAACTGTTGAAATGGCATCTTCTGCTTACAAAAAGGCTGATAAAAATAGAATCGCATCATATAGGAAAACCATTAGTTAATAATGATGGGAATTTTATTTTACAATTTTATTTTAAATAATCACATATTAATTAAGTATAAAATCTTTCATTTTTATCATAAAGATTTATACCACAGAAGATTTATAATTGAGGAGGGATATTAAAAAATGTGAAGTTTGCAAGGACTAAGAAAAAATCAAAATAGATTTTTAATTAGGCATTCATCAGCCTACATAATTATTACCAACTTTAAGAAAAGCTTGTGTTAGCCTTCAGAAATAACTGCTATGTCTGTATGTATGTTATACTTCAATTTTTTTTAAGTTTATGTTTTTTAAAAGAGAACTAATATACTACCTAATGCACTTCTCTACATTTCACATTTTGTTTAGTATTGAGGACTATGCTGCTGAGCAACTGTTTCTTCTCATATTATTATATTAAGGGTTAGAAAAACTTTAGAAAAAGTATTCTATAAAGGTGAACCATGCCTCTGTCTTTCCAGAGGTCTAAGCAATAAATAGGCTGATGAGAAATAACTTAAGAGAATCAAATATCATAAGAGGTAGGTCTGGATAGGTTTAAATCTGGGAAACAAAAAGAGGATATAATCTGTGAATTATATGTTGCACATATAAAGGTGACTTCTATAACATTTGGATTAGAAAGGATGAGGGTTGGCATTTATTTAGAAGTAGGAAAGCCAGTGTCATTAAAAAAAATGTGACCATTGACTCCCATTCTGGAACAGATCAATGAATGGGTAGGGAAACAATGCTTGAACTGTTCAGCCACAACAGAAGTGAAACGGACCCCTCCTTACTTGAAGATTTAATTGTAACTAACTTACAGCCCCTAGTCTAGGGGAAAAAAAAGAGTAAATCAAACACTCTAACCAATTCCCCCCAAGATTAAACCTTTGCTTTAGCCATAGACAGAGAAAGCAGTATATTTTACTCAATAGTTATTCCTTCCAAACAACAAATACGTTTACCCAAAAGACAGAAAAGGCAGCTTATTACACAGAAAAAAGCTACATTGTCCATTCCTGTTATGTCATGTGTTTGTTCTTGGTAAGTGATAAATTAAGGTACTTCTTCTGAAGGAACTCGGAGTTCAGATTTTGGCAAGGTTTGAGGAGGAAATTTCTAGAGCCCTGTCTTTTCTTCTCTAGACCACTACACTGCACACTGGCTACACTTTCTGAGGCTACAATGGGAGGTCTATTTTTAGGATGTTCAGCAAGATATTCATGTAGTCAGCTTGCTTTGTCTTTTTTATCTCCTACACATTAGGACACCAAAACACTATCTGATTCGATGTCACGTAGCAAGAGGTTACAGCACAGTAAACGTCTTGTTTTTGTTCTATTTGACCTATTTTGTTAGGGTGGCATCAATTAATATAATTAGTTCACTGGCCTGTGTCTGTATTTACATTTGGAAAAGCAAAAGGCAACAATAAGAGAGCTGGCCTAATTCTGCAATACCCCACTTCCTGCAACATCTCCCAGATCTCCCCAGTAAGCAAGTCTGAAGCACGCTTAGAGGCTTAGAAAGACTCTAGATCTTAATGGCTTCCCTTTTGACTCTTAGGATATTACTATTTTTTAAGTGCTGATGTGGAAATGAGATTATTTGGAATATTGGTAAAGCATCGAGTAGGTGTTTATAATTCAATATAATTTCTACCAGCCTTTCAGAACCCCCTGTTGACTTTCTAAAAGGCCATAAGACACAGTCTAAATAACAATGGAGTAAAATGATAACTTAGGAAAGGAGAGAAAATGATTGGGATAAGGAGTCAAGGAAAAGAAGGAAAATAAAACAAGTAATAAGGAAAGGTGCATTTAACATATACCATGTGGGAGAAGGTTAGTAGCGCAACTAGAAAGAGTTATTTTCAAAGAGTCGTGTCCTCCTTACCTTGACAATTGCCCTCGACCAATTCTCACAGTCTCCTAAAGAGAAGCCTGCCCAGTTACCTAGGACTGATAACAAGTTTCCCAAAAGCAATGTCCTGTTAGAAAAACAGACCTCAACAACCACAGTAGAACCCTAAGCCAGCTACCTAGTCAATCTAATCAACTTAGAACTGTCTTCAAAAAATATGAAATAACAGCTAAAAATCACTAGATATTTGCATAAAATTAATAACATGAAAGAGAAGGTCAAGAGGAACATACAGACTCCAAAGGAAATAAAGGTAATTGAAGACATAGAAGATAACTTTAAAAAATCTATAACTAATATCCTAAATAAATTGAGAGAACCTGGCATCCATAAAACAAAAGTATGCTATGAAAAAGAAGTAGAGAGCTAAAATATGATTTCAAAATAAAAAACTTAATGGATGAACTGAAAAATAGAATGGACTACTCCCCACCCCCTAAAAAGTCAGCCCTTTTTCATTCCTATCACACTGACAAAGATTTTAAAAGTTAATATCCAATGTTGGCAAAGATGAGAGGAATTAGACACTTAAAATCTACTTTTAAAATCAGATTTCCAAGGGAAATCTAATAATTTGTGCCTAAAACCTTCAAAATAGGTGCACTCTTAAACTGTTGTATATAGGATGGATAAAAAGTGAGGTCCTACTGTATAGCACAGGGAACTGTATTCAATATCCTGTAATAAACCAAAATGGAAAAGAATATGAGAGAAAATGTATATATATGTATGTATAGCTGAATCACCTTGCTGTAAACCAGAAACTAACATAACATTGTAAATCAACTGTACTTCAATAAAATTTAAAAAAAAAACAACAGTAATTGGGGGCCATCTTGGAGGCTGTCTACCACAGGCCAAAATGATTTTTCCCTTTGGATGTTTCCTGTATTTTGTTATTGATATTGTGTTTTTCCCCTGGGTAGATATTTTTAGATTTTTCATTACATTTGAGAGTAAGATTTTCCACCAGTTAAAAAAAAAAATAGGCGCACTCTTTAGATATTCAGCTAACAATTCAATTGCTAGGACATTAAACTGAGGAAATGAACATGGACATATGTAAAAAAATATACATGAATATGTTCATCAAAATATTGTTGATACAAGCAAAACATTGGAAATAATTTAAATGTCCAAAAATATGATTTTAGTTAAATATATTATGATGAACATATATAAAGGAAAATTATAAATCTACTTTAAAGTGTGACATAGATTTTAATTTATTGATATAAAAACAATTACCATTTTTAGATGAAATATCAAGTTATGTAGAGCAAAATTCCATTCTTTTGCTTATATATTTTAATTTCTAAGAACGTATATATATACAGACAAAGGGGCTTAGAAGAATATAAAGCAAAATGTTACATAGGTCTCTTGCTAGTGAAACTACAGATGCATTTTTTTAGCACATTATATTAAGCATGGATTACTTGAATGGTTTAAAGATGTAAGGAGATAGTAGGGTATAGCTTGGTAGTTTAAGTTGAGGAATGATGTCCCATAAGGACAGAAGGTCAAATGGAACCCTAGGAAACTCTAACATTTCCGGAAAAGGAGAGATCATCAAAATGACAGAAATAGAGTTAGTAACACATACATATGCAGAGAGAGAAAGAAAATTTGAAGATAATGCTTATAGACATAAAAGGAGGTCAATTTCAAAAGGATAAGTTTCAAGTGTCAAATGTTGCAAAGAAGTTATTAATAATAATTACTATTATTTAGGATGAGAGCTAAAATGTATACAGTTGGTTTAACAATAGGATCACCATTAACATTCTCAGTCCCCAATACAGTGGGAGGGTGAGAAGAGAGGAGACCTCCAGAATAAACAATTTCCTCAAGAAGATCAAATGAGAATAGAAAGAGAAAAAGTGGGTGATAACTTTAAACAGAGGCAGAGAAAATGTAACGTTTTCCTAAAGTCGGGAAGGTACATCATGGAACAGCTGTGAAACTCAATGAGAAAATGCTATTTTGAAAGATGGAAAATATCATATAATTGCAGGAAGTTACAATTTTACCATTTTTATGGAGATTTAAAAGCCAGCATTCTTGAATGTGTCCTTTTAAAGTCCATTTCAAAAAATGGACCAGAGGACTAAGAAGAATTATGCCAATGGCCTAGAACCAGTAAGAGCCCGTCCCTATTACCACTCCTCCGTAGAAAGACTCAGAATCTATGTGGATAAATTATCCTTATTTTATTTTCCCTCAAGCCTGGAGATTTCAATTTCTATATTTGGAACAATGTAATATAAATGAAGGGGTTTTCCCCATACTAGACCTAATAACACTTAATTTATTATGTTTAGAAAAAACAAAACCACAGCTTTAAAAAATTAAAGCAACGTTTGCACTTTAAAGTTAGCCTTAGAAACCCCAGTTCCTAAAGGTCATCTGTTACCCTCACATCTAATAATTTTTTACTGAAGACCTTCCCTACAGCTGCGTTCTCCTGCCATGGGGCTCAGCTTCTTTTCTCCCTTCTCTGACATCCTCTCCCCTTCTCTTTCCCTGGCCACTGTCTACTGCCACCCCTGCAAATTTCTGTTCACTTCTTATGCAGAATCATTTATCTATCTTCTCTGCTATGGCCTTACAGACCAGAATGATTCAAACTCTAAGTGTAGGAATTACCTGAGGGTCTTGTTAAAGTTCATATTCTGAGTCAGTAGGTCTGAAGTGGGGTCAGAGATACTTCATTTCTAATAAACTCCCAGGTAAGGCTGTTGCTGGTCCATGGACTACACTTGAATAGTAAAGCTATAGACCATGTTTTGGAGACTTTACTTTCTAAATCTAAAGCCATTTTCAAGGTAATTTCTAAAATAATAACAGTTCTCACCATAGGAATAATTTCAATATCAACTGCTACAATATTTTTTTCAAGCTGCCACATTAATAGCCAACTTAATATCATTATACTAAGTCATTGGCTGGTCTGTTCGTAGGCATGTTAATTATGCTCTCTATCACAAATTTTATTCAGATGGTTAAAGCAGCCTTACACTGTGTAATATACATCACCAAAGGTTTAAATGGGCAACAAGTAGTTGTGCTTCTCTTAGAGGAAGAAACAGTAATCTTAACCTTGGAGGAAAAATGTTTGTAACAGAGACAATGCTGACCAAATATTCCATGTGCTTCCTTGCATTGGAAGCAGATGTGAGTTTTGTTACTTCCATGCTAAGACGGTTAAGAACAAGTACGAAACTGAGTTATCTCTACTGAGGTGGATGGACCTAGAGTACGTCATACAAAGTGAAATAAGCCAGAAAGAGAAAAACAAATACCGTATGCTAACACATACATATGGAATCTAAAACAAAACAAAAAAAGTGGTTCTGAAGAACCTAGGGGCAGGACAGGAATAAAGACGCAGACGTGGACTTGGGAACACTGGGAGGGGGAAGGGTAAGCTGGGACAAAGTGTGAGAGTGGCATGGACATATATACACTACCAAACGTAAAATCGATAGCCAGTGGGAAGCAGGCGTGTAGCACAGGGAGATCAGCTCAGGGCTTTGTGACCACCTAGAGGGGTGGGATAGGGAGGATGGGAGGGAGATACAAGAGGGAGGAGATATGGGGATATATGTATATGTATAGCTGATTCACGTTGTTATAAAGCAGAAACTAACACACGATTGTAAAGCAATTATACTCCAATAAAGACAATAATAATAAAAAAAAAAGAACAAATACACCTCCTCCATTGCTTTCCTTTCTTGTGGGGACATTGGATGCCACGTGTTCCAGATGGTACAACTAGAGATGTAAGAGATTTACACAAACCACATTGAACTTTACACGACTAAAAAATAAACTATTATTTTACTAATTCACTGAGATTCAGTGACTTGGAGACTAATCTGAAGATTTGTGGATTAAAGTGTTATCACACCATAGCATATCTTACCCTAATTAACATAAGATTATGAAAAATTTAAACTAATGCCTATATTCAATAATGTGCTAATTTGCTCCTTCATTAATTCTAAAAATAAAAGAGTTCTAGTGAAAGCATAAAACACATAGATAAGACAGAGTACTTCAGCTTAGTCCTTGAATAAAATAAACAATAAAGCAAAAGAATGAAAAAAAGCCCTAAATATATTTAAATATTAGAGAATAGCACCAAGAAAATACCAATTTTCTAAATTACCCTATAATATAAACGGGGAAATAAAGACCTTAGAAACCTTTATCACACATCAATCCATGATCCAAAAAAAAAAGGAACAAAATCTTATAAAATATCCTAAAGGCTGAGAAGGCTAAGGACAGATCACCTGGTATGGTTGGGGAGGACAATAAAGAGAAAGAGTCTTTCAAAAAGGAGGACTGGGCTTCCCTGGTGGCGCAGTGGTTGAGAGTCCGCCTGCTAATACAGGGGACACGGGTTCGTGCCCCTGTCCGGGATGACCCCACAAGCCACAGAGCGGCTGGGCCCGTGAGCCATGGCCGCTGAGCCTGTGCATCCGGAGCCTGTGCTCCGCAACGGGAGAGCCCGCAACAGTGAGAAGCCCGCATACTGCAAAAAAAAAAAAAAAAAAAAAAGCACCGCAGATGCCTCCTACTGATTTTTTAGAAGCAAACCTCCATTTTGTGGAGAGGATCACATGGTGGGAATGGTGGGTGCCTTCAGCAGCTGAGGGCCTGAGTCCTACAGCTGCCAGAAACAGAATTCTGTCAATAATCTGTGAGTTTGGAAGAAGATTCCAAGCTTCAAATGAGATCTCGGCTCTGGTGGACCCCTTGATTTTATCCATGTGAGAACCTGGAGCAGTTCCCTGAACTTGTGCCTGGACTTCTGACCTATGAACCTATGAGATAATAAATTGTGTTGTTTTAAGATGCTAAGTTTGTGGTAACTTGTTATGCAACAATAGAAAACTAATACTCAAGGCATATATAATTTTGAATTAGGCTGAATGTATTACTATTGCTGATTTTGTTCCATGTGCTAGCTAGAGCCCCAGCTTCAGTTCTAACAGCTGGTTTGGTTAGCTAATGCTATCACAGACAAAATCTTGGCACACACTGAACAACACTGAAATGCCAGACATTCCTTGACATAATATCAAAGAAAGAATAGGAGTCAGATGTTCTGGCTTGAATTGTTCATGTGGCTCCTACCTGCTCACCTCCTCACTTATCCACCCCACTCCCTAACGAAGAAAAGAATATATTTTCATGACTATCATAGATTATTGAGGAAATCACCGGAATTTTTAAAAAGCGTTGTACTGGCTGTTCTCCCTAGGTAGGAAATCTTGCTGGGAGGGGCTGCAATGAAAATGGGCTCCCAGATCTCAGGTGGGATGAGAGGAACCTGGGTGGCTGAGCTTAGGTAGCAGCCTGTACTGACCTGAATCAAAGTCAGTGATCAAATCTTGGAGAAAGGATTAACAGGCAAAGCTCTCCCAAAATTAGATGGAAAGACAACCCACAAAATTCTTCACTGAGTTTTTCACCCCAAACTCTCTGGGTTAGCAAATAGAGGCCGTATACTCACAATACAAAGAAATCACCACCTCGCCTTAATTACCAGTCGAATCAGTGGATGAATACTCTTGAATGAAGGAGAAGAAAGACGCCCTTGAGGAAGCATCTGTAAACTTTTCTCCTGGTTTTCTCCAAAGCAAAATAAAGGCACCGGGTAACTGCAGTAAGGAAAAAGACTCTCAAAACTTTATTATTAGAGGCCTAAGATCTAAGATCAAAACACCTAAGATTTAAGGTATGCTGTTCAGAATTGAGGATTATGGGGCTCAGTTGATAAAGGGAATTCTGTCCTGAAACTATAGGCTCAATCAGACTCAATCTTCAAACTGTGATTCCTTCTGATTCCTTCCCCAGGCCTAAGAGCACTGAACTATTTTCAGCAAAAATCTGGTCATGTCAGAATATTCCTGCTCAAGTGAGAAACAAGTTGTTATATACCTGGCTGTCCATTACTAAGATGGAAGAATAGATTTTGATGGACCTCTTATTTTTGAGGCATATTCCACTTTTAGATGTTCTACTCTGAGCTTTTTACTATGAGTCCAAAAGCTGCCAAGTGTAGGTGGAAACCAAAATAAGAGAGTGCTGTCTAGCTAGTTCAAAGTTCATTTCAAACAGTCTGTGATGTAGCCTAGCCAGTGACTCATCAGATCTAATTGGGCTTAAATTGTCCATAGGACAACAGGGTACTCTTGAGAAACCCTAGCAAGTCCCAGAAGAAGAATTTCAGTAGTGATCCCTTTGAGTTGGGAGCAAGTCACGTTTGTTTCAGCAATTATTTTCCCTTTGAGAATCTATTCCTAGTGTCCTTTTGGACTTTTGTGAGGTGAAGATCTGATCACAGGACAATGTGATTTGAACAGCTCATCATGAACTAGATGCTATGTTTTTCATCTAGCCATAAATTTAGTTATGACAGCAGCTCAATTGTGAAATGTTCAAATGGTATGAATGGAATGAGCCTAAAGCACCACTAGGTGGCCTGGGCCAGTTTCTCATTCTCCTGACTTCCTTCCCTCCCTCCACCTCCCTTTATGGACTCATGAGGAAAGGCCTACAACCAAGAATGAAAAGGAAAAGATGCCTCAGTGTGATGTATCAACATGAGCCAGAGGTAGACCTGCTACAAAGCTACAGCCAGAAATGAACTACAGCCTCTCTCAAGGGTGATCCTGAAGAGCACAGGAGAAATAAAACCTTCACAAGGGGCGGACAAATAAGCAGTTATTGCTCATTGTACACTTTGCTTAGAATGAGAAATTATCAGAGATCAGAATCTTTGCTACTTTCTCAATAGTTACAAATGGTCTGTCCAGTTGTTCAGAGACCTGTAAAGAGTTAGATCTTAGGCCTAGAAACAAGGAAGTTTGGGCAAGAATTGCCCCAGAGCTGAGAATATTTGTGTTCCAAGTGGATAGCCCCATACCAGGGAGGTTCTTAATTATAAAAGGGGGCAGAATGGCCCACTTAATGATTGTCAGTGTGGTTCTTCTCAAGGTAATCTAGTGCAAGGTTCACAAACTCAAAAATCAACAAGTGTCTGATAGGTACCATAAACAAGGGAAGAGAATTTGGTGACAAACAATGAGGAATGTTTAGAATTATGGCAAACTGGAGAGGATATAATCTATCTAAAGAAGGTAGCTCTGAATCAGCTTTAGCTGGACCTTTTTTTTTAAGATTTTTTTTGATGTGGACATTTTTAAAGTATTTATTATTGAGTTTGTTACAATATTGCTTCTGTTTTATGTTTGGGGTTTTTTTTGGCCACAAGGCATATGGGATCTTAGCTCCCTGACCACGGATCGAACCTGCACCCCCTGCATTGGAAGTCGAAATCTTAACTACTGGACCGCCAGGAAAGTCCCAGCTCTAGCTGAATCTTGCTGTGTTGGAATGTGGGCCCAGAATTGCCAGATCTTCCTTTGTTTTTCAAAAGAAGTTATAAAAACAAAATTTTGGATGAAATTTTCTGATTTTTAAATTGCTATGAGGACCAACACACAACTCTGTGGGTACATATGGCCTTCAGGCTGTTGCTTTGTGTCACTCAGTTTAGTGCTTGTTAAATATTCATAAAAAGGCAGCCATGGTGGCAAGGATGGAGACTACATGTAGACTCAGTTACACAGACTTTCCCTCATGAACGGTCACAGGCTCTTGCTGTTAGAAGAATTGCTATTCATTCAGCTGTTGTACATCAGACAGATTACAAAAGCCAACCAGTTACCTGATGAATGGTTAGGGCACTTTTTTTATGAAGGAGCAGCAAATTGGACTCAGAGGTAGAGACATTTATTCTTTATTTGGATTTAATTTTTCCATCAGCACCACTACTGGAAGACTTGTTCAATGCTTTATGCTAAGCCATACAACTTTAGAATTAACTCCACAATTAAAGAAATAAGTCAATGGGATGATTATTATGGTTTTCATTGGTCTTATTGTGTACTCTAAGACCTGGAAAGAGCTAGCCTTATGGAATTATGGACTGATCAATTATTGAGGGCTCAGTTATTGCCTTTTGAGACACAGTACTAGCTTCCAAAATGTGTTTTTTTTTAAAAAGTGGTACATTCTCTGAACCAGCAATCATTAATATTTGGTGCTCTTTTGCCTAAAGCCAAAATACACAGGTTAGGAGTGAAGGTAGAAAGGGAAGAAGTACTTGTCATGATTTGATGGTTAGTGACTGAGTTGAATTGTGTCCTTTATAAAAATGGTGAGGTCCTAATCCCCCAGTACCTATGAATATGAGTTTATTTGGGAATAGGAGCTTTGCAGATGGTCAAGTTAAGAAGAAGTAATAAGAGCAGGCCTTAATCCAATGACTGACATCCTCATCCAAAGGGGAAATCTGGAACAGAGACAGACATGTATGGAGGAAAGATGATGTGAAGACACAGGGAGAATGCCATCTACAAGCCAAGAAATGTCTGAGGCTACTAGAAGCTAGGACAGAGGCATGGAACAGCCCTCAGAAGGAACCATTTCTGCTGACACCTTGATCCCAGACTTCTAGTCTCCAGAACTGTGAGACAATAAATTCCGTTGTTTAAGCCACCCAGGTCGTGGTACTTTGTTATGGCAGCCCTAAGAAACTACAGTAAGTCCCCTGCATACGAACCTTCAAGTTGCGAGCTTTCAAAGATGCGAACATGCGTTCGAGTGTCCAATCACATAAGTTAGTTCAGGTGTCTGGCGTACACTGTCACGTGCGTGCATCCTCTAAAAGTGGTTGTGCTTTTGTGTACTTTACTGTATAGAGTACAGTAGTACAGTAGCTTTATTTCAAGCCCAGGATGTCCAGAAGCAAGAGTAAAAGCAGCGGTGATGTAGCTGGTACACCTAAGAAGAGGTTCATGATGCAGGAAATGCCAAGGGGATTTTCTTTATTTGAGGAGGGACTGTTAGTTTTTGAGGCACAGGAACCAAACGTAGAATTGTACACGAAGGTTGCAGCAACCGTTCAGAAAGCAATCCAGTGCTATCGTGTCATCTATGACAAGAAAAAAGAGCTGCTCCCCAGACATTGCTGGATTTTTTTTTTTTTTTTTTCCGGTATGTGGACCTCTCATTGTTGTGGCCTCTCCCGTTGCGAAGCACAGGCTCCGGACGCGCAGGCTCAGCAGCCATGGCTCACGGGCCCAGCCGCTCCGCGGCATGTGGGATCTTCCCAGACCGGGGCACGAACCCGTGTCCCCTGCATCGGCAGGCGGACTCTCAACCACTGCGCCACCAGGGAAGCCCTGGATCATTTTTATCAAGAGGGTAGATAGAATTGAATCCAGCAAGGAACCAGAACCTGTGCCATCAGTGTCAGGCGTGAGTGAAATTGCAGCTTGCCCTCCATCTCCTATTGCTGACGATCCTTCAGCTCTACCGTCTCCCACTTCCTCTCCCTCCTCCAATTAGTAACTCTTCTTGCCTGTTCACTTGATGCCAGTCCCTGTATGCCAGCTGATGTACTGTACTACTGTACTTTACAAGGTACTGTACTGTAAGATTAAAAATGTTTATTTTTTGTGTTTGTTTTTTATGTAGTATTTGTGTGAAAAGTATTATAAACCTATTACAGTACAGTACGATTGTGTTACTTGGATACCTAGGCCAACTTTGTTGGACTTACGAACAAATTGGACTTACGAACTCGCTCTCAGAACAGAACTCATTCGTGTGTAGGGGACTTACCTAACTGACTGACCTGTTCTCAAATTTTTTGGTTTCTTTCTTTACAAGTAGGTTCCGTTCATCTAGAAATTGGGAAACCAAGAAGGAATGCATTCACTAGGAAACCTAACATATTTTCCACTGAATTAGAAGCTGAGACTGCTATGTAGCCATTTCAAGTTCTTTACTCCTGTTGGAAAAAAAGAGAGAACTATGCTGAAATGACAATAATCAAGGCAAAATAGTGTAGTTGCCACATACAAGTCAGGGTCAGAAGTGTTGCCTCTCCAGGATGACTACTATACACAATAGAAATTGTAAAGAAGAGATAGATACAATCATCCATAGGTGGGAACAACAGGGCTCAGGTTCTTCCTGAATAAGGGTGTGGTACATCTCATTGAGTAGACAAAAAGATCAAACATGAGGAACTGCCTAAAAGCAGGAGACATATGAATTGGGTAGTGAAGGAAGAAGTCATAAATACCAGCTCTAGCTTAAAACCAAGAGAGACAGGCAAGCCCTAAAGCCAGTACCTGTATTCCCTTGCTTGTCTTTTTAAAATTATTTTCTGGAATATAGGATGTGTTGGTATACTACGATGTATCATTTCATCCATAAAGCACAGCACATTGACACAGAATTGTGACAGAACTAGAGGAGGCAAGGACATCACCTGGTGATACTAAACTAGGAAATGGTAGCCTTGAGCCTTCCTCTCTGAGTGTGGTGGCTGGAATCTCTTGAAGAGGAGGTCCTTTCTGCCGTACATTAGTTATTTGCATTGTATTAGAAATATCTGCATTATATTTGAAATGTTTTTCAAGTGGTGTTCATGGAAAGAAGGCATGTGTGTATGTTGTACAGCCAGTAATTGGAATGTGTAGACTTCTCTTGTTTCTGCTTCCTTCCCAGGATCCATTCCTTTGTGGGAGCTGTCCTTCTGGCACTCCACCTGATTCTACTGAGCTGTCAACCACAGGACTCCAGAAACAAGCTAAGCCAAAATAATCAGGCTCTCTTTTCTAAGAAATTCAATCATGAACAGGTATGCACAGAACTAGAAGGCAGTTAGAACTGAGTCATCTGATGGCAGCTCCTCACATAGTGAGCACATGAGTTCTCACTAGATAGATCACCTAAATGCCCAAGTCCCTGGCTTCCCTAGGCCTTGTTATTCAACATGCCATTAAGTAGGTCTTCCAATAAATCCACTGAGCTTTTTTTTTCCTCTATTTTTCTTTCTTCCTTCCTCTTTTTTCTTCCTTCCTTTCTTCCTTCCTTCCTTTCTTTCTCCCTTCCTTTCTTTTTCTTTCTTTCTTTCTTTCTTTCTTTCTTTCTTTCTTTCTTTCTTTCTTTCTTTCTGCTTTAGTTAGCAAGAGTCTGTACTGTTGTTTGTAGCTAAAGATTAATTAATATATGTATTATCAGGCTTCTCATATTTTTTCTCACAGTATTTTGAAAGTTTAAATATGCATATAGATCATTTAGCTATTAAAGAGGATATTGAACTTGGTGGACAGAAAAGGTCTATTATGAAAAGCATGACTGTATATCCTAGATAGGATTAATGGCAAGAAAATACAGCATAGGGTGTTGTTGTTGTTGACGATGCTGTACACCAGATATTGTCTCTAACTCTTCCAGCACCAACCCCAACTCTAACCTAAGCTTGATAAAATCTCTCCATCAGTGCAACTTTTTGGACTCTGAAATAAAGGAAATTTAAGAAAAGACAAAGATAGATAAACAGTAAAAGAAATGGTCAGAGAAAGAAAGAGGAAAGCAAAAAAGAGAAGGAAAATATGAGTCAGTAATGTCAAGGGTAGACTGCACCTAAGCAGAAGTGGAAGTCTGGAAAGAGCCAAATTAGCACAGCCAAAGGGGACATCCCCTTTCTTCTATTTTTCTTCACACAGCCTTTAGTGTGGTATACAATATATAGACAGCATAAGTTTTAAATCTATAGAGAGACAGATACACATATACATATAGATACAGATATAGATACAAGCATGTATGAAAAGTCAGTTCACATCTCTGAACAATTTCAAAAAAGTTGAACTGGATGATTTCTCAACTATCTCAAACCTAAAGCTGTGATTTTTAAACTTTTTCTTTAAATAGTGATTGTATTTCTATGGACTAAACAATAAATCAAATACTTGGAATTCAAATTCCATCTCAAATTTACAATCTTAGGGAGTAAACACATTCCATCTGTATCTCGGTTTTCTCATCAGTAAACCAGAAATGATTTTTAATCCAATTAAACTAGAATTAAAGAACTAATTTATATACGCTATCAGTGTCTATATATAACAAGATTTCTCCATATGTCTGGTTTGATTATCTCTGTATAATGCATATAGACACACACATCATTTTTTAACTCTACCTAGATTCCATGAACATGCAACAATCTCTACAAAAAGAAAGGGTTTAGCCAATTCCTGTGGTGACAAGCAGTATGTGTGGCAGGCCATTTTTGCCTTTTTCTTCTCTCCAAAACACTGTTATCATGTTTTATGTATTTACCCATACAGTTCTTTGTAAGCACAATTAACAACCTTGTTCTCTGGTACAGAGTTCAACAAGCAGACCCCTGAGAGGACAATGCATGGCCGTCCAGTCCATAAATGATTATCAGTGGAAATGTACTCTAGGCTCCCATGGATGGGAGGGTCATGGCTGGCTCTGGAGGATGCATTCTATGTATTTTGTTGGCTTCACTTGTACACTCTAAAATCATATTTCCCAATAGGAAGCTGTCTCAGTCTGTGTAGGGGTCAATAAAAACCTTTCTGTGGGCTTCCCTGGTGGCGTAGTGGATGAGAGTCCGCCGGCCGATGCAGGGAACATGGGTTTGTGCCCCGGTCCGGGAAGATCCCACATGCCGCGAAGCGGCTAGGCCCATGAGCCATGGCCGCTGAGCCTGCGCGTCCAGAGCCTGTGCTCCACAACGGGAGAGGCCACAACAGTGAGAGGCCCGCGTACCGCAAAAAAAAAAAAAAAAAAAAAACAACTTTCTGTGATGAGAGCATACTCCATATGTTTAAGTGTTATTCCCAAAATCTTGCCTTGCGATGTTCACATCATTTCCTATGTTAGTCTTTTCATATTGATTACGATTTACCAGTTATTTAGACCCAGTAGTTTTTCATGTTTTAATTATCCCCTCTGTGATTATTTTTTCTCTCCATTTCCAAATGTTCTTTTCTCTCTTCAATGTTTTTTTGTTGGTTTTCACTTTCATGAACTTTCATTTCATTCTGGTAGAATATTTTAGTGACTTCCAAAATGGAATGATTGCATTCCAGGAGAGTGTGCAAGATAATTCATTAAGGTACAGAAAGAAAACACCAGTGCTACTGTTCAGATTTATTTTGACTTTATCCTTTAAAAACTCATTTAAATATACGTAATATAATGTTCATATAGTATACTAGGTCAGAAGTGCAGGTGTGTAATAAATAACTAAATATTAAAAAAATAAAAACACTGGTTATCAGACAAATACTTGATTGTCCTACTGAACTATATACTTAATGAGTTACTGTATGTGGTCCATATATAGGCTTAATGATAGAGGTTTGTATGTTGAAATTCTGCTATTGTGCGTCTTTAATATAAAATCAACAAATGTTGTTTTAGCCTTTAAATTAGAATTTTAAAACACCTCATTCATCCTGATCTGTAACTAATAAAAACTAATAAAACTAGTAGAATGTTAGTAAATTCCTACTTAAGTCTCCTGACATTGTCATCTTTGAAAAGTTTACACTGGAGCTTTAACCAATCTAAAAGCTATGGTGTAATTCAGAGTTTATCTCTCCCATGCCATTTCCTGAGAATAAAACATAGCACAAGTAAGCATTTTTGACCAGAGAGCATGCTTAACCTTTAAAGAACAAACGAATTAACTGACAACTAAGATGCACTAAATGCCTTGATATCCCTATATATATATATAGAGAGAGAAAACTCAATATCCTGCCTTGAATCCAGGCATGGGAACATAAAGAACAGGAAACACAAAGTTAAAGTACAAAGAACGCATGCGACGACCTCAGATCAGTGGCACTCCGTCAAAAATCCTCAGTACGAAATTATCTGAGAACTACAATATTTAACAGTCCTTTTGATTTCAAGGTTAAAAAAATGACATCTCCGTATTGCTATGCAAACCCGCACTCATCCCCAAATAATTCGTGTGTCAATGTTGAGATAAGGAAACCAAGCTCAAAGTCCAGGCATTGCAGAGCGGAGGTAGGTTGCAGCAGGGGGTGCTGGTTGGGGACAGGCGCTAGTACAAAGAGAAGACAGAGTGGGCTGACTTTCTTCTCTACATTTATACTGTAATGTGCTCATCCTTGTCCTCTGACTGGGAACTTCAACTGTTTGGGGCAAATGGGTACGTGTTCTAATTCCTTCATTGATATTTAGTATCACTCTTGTTCTAGAATCTGTCCTGTAGGCAACACTTGATTCCCAGAGCAGGGTGAATATTGACCCTGCCTCCACCATTAC
The DNA here is from genome assembly GCF_949752795.1 of Hyperoodon ampullatus. Lineage (NCBI taxonomy): Eukaryota > Metazoa > Chordata > Mammalia > Artiodactyla > Ziphiidae > Hyperoodon > Hyperoodon ampullatus. The sequence continues at coordinate 103,913,839 of NC_136918.1, read as the reverse complement.
ACTGCCCGCTAGATCCACGGCTGATGGAAGCACTTGCTGGAAACTTTCTAGGAGGCTGCAGCCCTAGAAAAGAAAATCCTCCCAGCAGGGCTCGGAGTTCAGTTGGCAATGCTGAGAGAAGAAGACAAGACGCTAATGATTACTCACAGTTCGCCTCCAAGACGGGAAGCACTAGGGCGAGGCACGCTAGCAGCGCCCCAGAGCGCCCACCCAGGACCCTCATGGCGAAGCGCGCGGAGGCGCGGGCGGGGACGGTGGCGCGTCGCGGCGGGGACCCTTGCGCTCGGCGTGTCGCGGGGCTGCGACTGGAGCGCTGCTGTCTGAGAACTGCGGCGCGGCGGCGCCTGCGAGCAAGCGCGCCCGCGGAGCAGCCGAGCCGGGGGCGGAGGGGACGGCCCGCTCCCAGCCCCCAGCCCGACGGGGACGTGATAACAAGGACATTTCCTGGAAGCTTTTCTTTTCGGAGCTGGGGGCAGGGCTCAGGGAGAGTGCTGAAGGCCTAGTAAACACTGCCGAGACATCTTCCTCGCCCTTTCCCAAACTCCAGCGTTTCGTTCCGTTGTCCGGAATGTGAAGTTTGCCAAGGAAAAGGGGAAGCAAACGCAGTAAAACACACACACACACACACACACACACACACACGCGCGCAAAACACAACCTCCAGCGAGCCGGAGTGGAAGGTGGAGTGGCCAAGAATACTTTGAGGACTCAGAGGTCGGGTATCCTGGCTTAGAAGGAAAACATCTTGAGAGACTGACATTGGGGATGAAGATGTTAACCAAAACCTAGAAGCGAAATGAGAACTCTAGGAAGGCTACAGAGAACAGAGATACTGGAATCAAATGTGATAGTTTTGATTGTCTACATTTTTGTTTTGTTCTTGAATTTATAGCGTAAAAAAACTATAGCAAAAAAAATGTTTTGGGAAAAAAGAGAATATCAAATTCTATCACCTTCAAACAGCTCGTTTTTGGTTTTTGCATGTTACCTCTGCTTTTTTGTGCTTAGGCAAGCGCATTTGAAATATGTTACTTAATGTTTAAGGCTGCCTTTGGAGCTAAACCTCCTGGATTCAAATGACAATGCTCGGCAGCTTACTAGTTGCATCATCCGTAAAATGGAGATAGTAGTAGGTTTTCACAGTGTTAACAGAAGAATTTAAAGAGATAACACATGTGAAGCAATTAGTGTGTTAAAGAGTAGCACACAGTTAAGGCACACTTACTACTATCATTCCAGTATTTCTGCCCAGTGAACAATATCAGTTTATTTCCTATGTGTGTGAGTGAAAGTCAATAGGCTGATGATCTTTCAAGGGTATATTCCAGCTCTAGCTTTCTGTGGTTTTATGATCCAGGTGGATGAAAGTTGATATTAGAGTCACTTTTTCTAAGAAAATTTCCAAAGGAATTGTTGAATATATCCTTATTCTTCCCTCTTTTAAATTCTCTTCCTTCTTGCTGTGTCTGAATCTACATGTCATTCTATTCACCACTTTATTCCCACCCCAAGTGACTTAATTATAAATATAATTCTAATCTCGGTAGAATTGTTTGGTGGACTAGCAATCAGAACATAAAACAAAATGACCTTTAAATACTATATTTAATTATTGAATATTTAAATGCATTTAGGCCATGAGTCTTTCCTCATTTGTTAGGAAGAATTAGAAGTAGAATATCAATTTTGAGTTTTCAAAATTTCACGAGGGAAAACTTCCAAAATCATGAATCAACAGCATTCATAACAAATCATCTCCCATAAAGACATTAAAAAATATAAAGAGTATGAAGAAAGAAATGTTGGAGAAATGCAAGGTACCTAAAAGAAAAATCTTGATCTTTCAAAGACTCCAACTGAATGTGAAGTTTTAAGTCATTTTAAGACCACAAAGTTACATCACAGTGCTAACAGTAGTTGTCAATGTGTCCTACCTACACTGTAATGTTGAACTTTGAAAAATAATACCCTGAAATGTTTAAAATGAAATTTAATAACACATCTTTGGATAAAATTTTCAAGTTTTTAATTTATTGCATAAGTTCACTCTGTGAAGATGATTTGGCCTTTAGCTCAATATTGTTTAACATTTGGTCAATTTCACTTGGCCAAAATTTGTTTTCAGTATACTTTTAAATATGCAATTAAATCTTATTCAAAATATAACTGCTAATCTAATCCCTTTTCCTAGTCCTAATTCTAATACCATTCCCTCACCCAGTTTTACATTTCTCCATATAATCTTCTACTGGTATATTGTCCCATTTACTTATTAATTATGTCTATTACCTGCATCCTCATCTCTCTCCACCATGCCAGCTAAAAATTGGCACTTGCCATTTGCCTCTACAAAGATTAAGTCACTAGCCACTGCAGCCGCTGACCTTCAACACACCCTGAAAGGAGTTCCGGGTAATCAGGAGTTAGGCACTCTGTGCTCTGGGAAAAACTGACAGAACAGGCCTTCAGACAGTTAGATAACTTCAGAAGATTTTATGAGCCCAAATTCTTTCATCTTCTCATATCTAGAAAAGAAGTAAAATCATTAACAGTGACATCTGCTCCTCGTCACTGCAGCAAGCCTCTGCCAAAATGTGTGCTTGACTGCATGTACCCCCGGGGCTTCACTAAAGTCATATATAATACTGACTTTCCCCCTGCCTCTTTAGAGCAGTGCCTCAGAGTTATCTCAGATGCTCTTTCCCAGGCTATAGTACTCATTTTGCTCCCAATAAAACCTAACTTGAAACTCTCACGCTGTGCATTTTTTTTTCAGTCAACAACCACTAGAATCCATGAGGGCAGGAATTTTTTAATGTTTTGTTCACAGCTATATTCCTGGTGCCTAGAACAGTGACTGGTACATAAACATTCAACAAAATTCAGTTTAACAATATGTCTGGGAGGGGATTTCCCTGGTGGCACAGTGGTTAAGAAACTGCCTGCCAATGCAGGGGAGACTGCTTCGAGCCCTGGTCCAGGAAGATCCCACATGCCGCGGAGCAACTAAGCCCGTGCACCACAACTACTGAGCCTGCGCTCTAGAGCCCGTGAGCTGCAACTACTGAGCACGTGTGCCACAACTACTGAAGCCCGTGTGCTTAGAGCCCGTGCTCCGCAACAAGAGAAGCCACCGCAATGAGAAGCCCGTGCACCGCAGCTAAGAGTACCCCCGCTGGCTGCAACTAGAGAAAGCCCACGTGCAGCAACCAAGACCCAACACAGCCAAAATATATACATATATATATATATATACACATATATATATATACATATATATATATATATATACATACATGTATATATATATATATATATATGGGAATATTTATGCCCAAATATCAACAGTGATCATTTTCAGTGGTGGGGTTATAGATCATTTTCTTTTTGCTGATTTACGTATTTTACTTTTCTACAATAACCTTTTAATATTTGCTTTGTAAAAACAAACAAATACTACAGTAGTTAAACCACAGGCATTGAGGACCTGTCTTGTTTTATTTGTTTGTTTGTTTTAGATAGAGTGATTTTTATGGTTGTACTTTAAGAATGTTATTTGTTAAATGCTTACAAAATGGATCAGATTAGAAACCAAGTAACATTTATACAAGAGATAACAAGTGTTGGTGAGGATGTGGAGAAAAGGGAACCCTTGTTCACTGTTGGTGGGAATGTACACATCAGTACAACCATTATAGAAAACAGTACAGAAGTTTCTCAAGAAATTAAAAATAGAACTACCATATGATCTGTAAACATAGAGTGTTGCCCACGATTCCAGTTCTACAAGGATCAAGTCATTATCCACTACACTCACTGACTTACAAATACATGCTGAAAGGAATTCAGGATAAAGTGTTCTGTGTTTTGGATCTATGGGCCCCTAGATAGTTAAGAAGTGTATCTAAGGAAGAATTTCAATGACCCCAGATTCTTGCATCTTCCTGTACATAGACAAGCACTAAAATCCTTAACTGGAGATATATGTTTATGTGATTAGCAGTAATCTTTTACCAAGATGTATGCTTGACTACATGTATTTTCCAGCCAAAATATTCATATATATATGAACCTCTTCAGAGAAGTTCCTCAGAGCTATCTGAGAGACTGTCTCCTGGGCTACAGTCCTCAGTAAGTCTTGAATAAAACTCAACTCACAGCTGTTATGTGGTGAGGTTATTGCCCAGTCAGCAGATCTGACAATTTCACCTCTGGTTATATATCCAAAGGAAATGAAATCACTCTCTTGAAGACATCTGTACTCCCCAATTTATTACAGCATTATTTACAAGAGCCAACAATGGAAAAAACAACCGAAGTGTCCGTCAACAGGTGAATGGATAAGGAACATGTGAAATCTATCTATCTATGTTGCACATTTATGTGTGGCAGTAGGGCATTATGCTAAGTGAAATAAACCAGACAGAGAAAGACAAATTCTGCATGTAATCACTTACACGTAGAGTTTTTAAAAAGTCAAATTCATAGAAACGGAGATTTCAGGGGTTTCAGGGGCTGAGGGGTGGGGAAATGGGGAGAGGCTGATAAAAGGGTACAGACTTTCAGTTATAAGATGAATAAGTTTTGAGGATCTAACCTATAGCATGGTGACTATAGTTCATTATACTGTATTGTATACAGTATAATTTGCTAAGAGAGTAGCAAATTCTCACAAAAATAAAAGAAGAAAGAAGGAAAGGTAACTATGTGAGGTGGTGGATGTGTTAATTAATTTGATTGTGGAAATCATTTCACAATGTATACATATACATATATATGTATACATACATTTTCACATATATCAAAGCATAAGATTGTACACTTCAAATATATTACAATATTATTTGTCAATTTTACCTCAATAAAACTGGAGAAAAAAAGTAACCACGTGACACTTAGGATGCATCTCTGGGAGATGAAACAAGAGTCTTAATTAGGATGATGACAGCAAGATTGTTTTTTTCATTCAGAACAAACTAGGTTGTATTGTAGTCAAACAGCCACAAAATTATAGTAGCTTAAAATAAGTGTTTATTTCTTGTTCATAGGAAGTCTACTACAGGACTTTTTGGCAGCTGTCTTCCATGTGTTGGCTCAGCATTCCACGCTGTTTTTATATTGTAGTACTTCAGAGTTAAAGTAGGCTTCCACAGTTACCATTGCAAGGGATGATAGAACATGGAGAATTGTGGACCAGCTCTTAAATGCTTTCACCAAGAAGTGATATAACCACTACATTCACATTTCACTGAACAAAGCAGGTCCCATGACTTCAAGAAGGTGGGAATAACTATCACATGTGCTTGTAAAAGAAAAAGAGAACTGGAAATAGTGAGCAGCACATATGTCTACCAAACCACTTAATATATTGAAAAACGAATAGTCAGCTAGTTAACTAACTGACTAGTACCAACTGTATGTTGGTACCAGAAATGTTTGGTAATGTATCACTAACAGAATTAAGGAAGACATGAAATAGAGCAGGGGTTGAGTATAGTTCCAGAAATGCTCAAGGATAGTAAGTGTCGTAGGTCTCTTCAGGCACAGAAATAGTTATTAGACTCTCCAAGAGAACATGTTTTTTAAAAGGGAAAGCAGAGGGATAAGGTCAGATCTTAGAGAATACATATAGGAAGATGAAAGAGGAATAACCAGTGAGATCAGAAGATAACCATAAGAGCATATAATTGTGAAAAGCCAAGGGAGGAAAGAATTTTAGAAGAGTTAACTGTATTAAATGTAGTTACAGAGGTATTATAGTGTCTGGACAAGACAGTCTGGGCAGAGACAGTCTAGCACTGATGAGGAAGGGCCGGTTAGTTAGGAAAACCAGATGAGGTCATACAGCCTTGAGCAACTGGAAAGAAAATTGAAGTTATCAAGGCAGGACAATGAGAATAGTGAACAAGATCCCTAGCAGTTTGGAGACAGAGGTAGGGGGATATATACCATAAATATTTATGGGACAGGTGACACCAACTTCAAAAATCTGCTATCTTTTATTTGTTAGAAATTGCATCTGAGCTTTATTTCTTTCATTTCATCACCTTAGCAACCCTGCAAAGTAGGTATTTTCATTGTCATTTTACAGATAGGGTACTTGAGTTCAGACCCAGTAAGCTGTAAGAGATGTATATGTGTTTGAATTAGGGTTACATGAATTAGTAAAAGACAGAAAATAATTTTAAAACTAGATCTACCTTAATCCCAAACCATTATTTTCTCTTGGATACACTGGGCTTCCCAGGGCCCTCTCTCCTTTTACCAGGATTTGAAAATATATATTTAAGTGGAGACTAAATGGACACACGGGTCCCTACATATAATGCATTCATTTTTTTCCCTATAGGAATGTATTTGTCCTTTACTTATTTCCAAAGAATATAAAGGAAAAGCACATATTACATATCTCTTTAAATAAAATAAAGCATGTTACAAAACAGCCAGTAGATCATGCTCTCCATCTTGCAGAAACCAAATAGCTAGCAATCTATGTATCTAAAAATCCTGGAAAGAATATACATCAAAATATTAACACTGGTTATCTTTGGGTGGTGAGTGTGAGATCTTATTTTCTTCATCTTGTTCCTTTTTCAGTCTTTTTCACACTTTCTACAATGAGCATATTATTTCTTTTGTAAACATAACCCCACACACAACAAATATCATAAATTTCCATTTCACATTTTATGTAACAAACAGCAATAAACGTTATACAGATTAAAACTTCACTCTCATCTGAACTATTGGATAGTTAGCAAATGAGTTTTCCCCTCGTTCTTAACTTAATTGCCCCAGTGTATTGTTTCTGTAGTTGTGCAGCCAGAGTTGGCTGGAATTCCACAGGATCCTCATCCTTGCTTCATGAAACAAAACAAAACAAAACATGGACAAGACCTGAGATCTCTGGATCTCAGTTGGGGTTGGAGACAGACGAGGACAGCACCCTCACACGGTTTGGATGGGTATGCAGATCGGTCTTAGCCTAAGATCTGTCGGAAATCCCTCAACTCATTTCCAGACGCTTCCGTTGCCTAGTTACGAGAACCACCTTCAGCTCCCCCTCCCCCTCCCTCTTCAAGACCACTCCCCCTTCTCCCTCCCACCTCTCCGGCGGGGGCGGGGAGCCGGGCCGCTTTAGCCACTCAGAGCCCTCTGCGGTGGGTCGTCGAACGATGATTGGAGAAGTATATGGGCGGTGCTTGGGGAGGGCTTTCCGCGCCTGGGAGGAACGTCAGCACGTTGACGCGGGGGTTTTCTCTCGTCGGCCCCGTAAACCGTTCCCCGGTCTGTGAAACTGCGCCTTTGGCTTCGCTGTGCATGGGCGAGGAGCGCAGTATTCCGCTCGCTGGTCGGCGCGGTTATTGGCCTTGGTTCTCGGACTGACCGCCCTCACCTCCCTCCCGGCCTCTCCTCCGGGCCCATCCTCGTCAGGGGCGCCTCGCAGCGGCGGCGGCCCCCAAGACTCGGCCCAGTACAACTAGCGGCCCATCTCCGTTCCGGGCTCGGATGGGAGGTGGCGGGAGGAGCGGCCTGGGATGTTCAGTCTGATGGCCAACTGCTGCAGCTGGTTCAAGCGGTGGCGGGAGCCCGTCAGGTAGGCTGGAGCCGGTTGGCCGGGTGTCTTCCTGGGGGAGGGGGACAGCTGCGCCCCAAGGGTCGGACGGGGCGCCGCCTGTCCTCTCTGCGCCTGGACGAGTCTCCCAGGCCGCAGGGGATGCTTTCCCTCCCAGTTTGATATATCCCCTCAGGGAGCGATAGGAGAACGTAGACTTAATGTTTAGTTGCAGTTAAGTTCTCATCCGTAATGCTTATTATTGTTATAATTTAAATGGATCCTAATTTCTTAAAAAGTTGTGGATTGTGTGTGTGTGTGTGTGTGTGTGTGTAATTGTGTATTTTTCCTCTGAAACTTTTGTAATGGGAATTTTTTTTAATAGGGAAGAATGGAATATAATTTTTATAACATCCACAAACCCCTTCCCAACACACACATTTTGTTTAAGAACTTGGGCTTGAAATCTGGCTCCACTACTTAATAATTATATGACTTAACCACTTTTGGCCCCATCCTCCTCATATTGAATGAGAATGATAGTATTTATGCTTTAGGAGTTTTGTATTAAATGAGAATAACTGATGGAAAGTGTTCTTAACTGTAGTGTAGCTTCAATTTTTATATGAGATTAAACCCTTTAGTTGAAAGAGTCCACTTCTTGATGTTTCATTTTGAATGCTAGATGTATTAATATTTAGAGCCTGCTACTTGGTATTCATTCATTTGCTGAGAAAATACCATGTGCCAGGCACTATGCTAGAAGAAGTCAGTGAAAATGATGCTTTTAAAATTGAGCTGCTCAACCAATAAAGAAACCTTAAGTTCGTTGGTCTTTATAAATAATGTTGATTTTTTATAATTCTACTTTAGAATTAGGCCAAGGGTAAATTATAGCAAAAGTTTTGGGGTTTTCAATCATTAGCATTTCAAATAAGTATTTGCCATAAGGATGAACTATCCTTTAAAGAATGGCTCTGAAAAGCTACGCTTATAAGGAAAACTATATGCCTATATTTGGAAATTTGCTTTAAATGAAACTTTTGAATTCTTCTCCCATTATTAACTCTTAAATGGATGTGAATCTTTTAGATATAAGTGATGTGATCAACTTTTAAGAGTCAAAGATGTGTTTGGGTGTGTAGACTCTGATTTAATTTGTTTTAATCATGTTCTGGTCTGATTGCCCAGTGTCTACTAAGATGGGAGGGTTATTCATGATAGATGGCCCTTTATGTTTTTCTCTATGTCTGGTTTTAAAAATATATATTTTATTTTTGTAAGAGAGCCCAGTAGTAGCATGTGTCCTTTTAACTAAAAACACTCAAGAACTTTGCACTCCAAAGGGGTTTTCAATTTAATTTATCATTCTTTGTGTTTGCTTCTCCCAGTAGCTATAGTATAATAGTCTCTGGGATGATTAAAGAAAATACAGAGTTCAGAGAACAGAGGATATATTGATTGCCAAGTAAAACAGATAATTGGATTTGATTAATAAAGCAGAATTGAAATTTAACCCTATAACTCAGTTTATTTTCTTCTTTAGTAAGTAGTAGCATCAAGATCTGAGCTGTCCAATAGGGTAGTGACTAGTTGCATGTGGCTGTTGAGCATTTGAAATGTGGCTAGTCAGAACTGAGATGCTGTAAGTGTATAATACAAAGTGGATTTTGAAGATTTAATATGCAGAAGAGAAAAAGATAAATTATCAGTCTTTTTTTCAGTTTGATTACATGTTGAAATGATAACTTTTACATATACTGGATTAAATAAAGTATAATATGTACTTTATTTTCACCTTTTATTTTCATGTTTTAAAAGACAGTTACTAGAAAATTTAAACTGGAAAATTTAAACTTATATGTGTGGCTTGCAGTGTATTTTTATTGGACCTCACTGATCTAGATCATGGCATAATATGAAGGACATGGGTAAAATCTCTCAATGTTGGATAGAGCTAACTGTCAAAGGACTTAAAAACAAATTGGGTTACACCTATCTTTTAAGTACCTTTGTTCAATGCCTGGTTCATAATAGTGGCTGAATAATATTTGCATAGTATTTTATATAGTTTGATTACTCCTTAGCAAATCCTTAAGTAAATATTAAGGAAGTAGTCCATTTACTGGAATAAATGAGAGGTGAGCAAGCTGATTTTAAAAATACATCAAATTTTGTGCGCTTAGGTATTTGTGCTGTATTTTTTAAGTTTTAGGCTGTGCTGTTCCTTACTGAGATTCCTCTTCATGTTTTTATACATATATATGTATATATATTTTTTGGCTGTATTGGGTTTTTGTTGCGCGCAGGCTTTCTCTAGTTGCGGCGAGCAGGGGCTACTCTTCGTTGCAGTGCATGGGCTTCTCATTGCTGTGGCTTCTCTTGTTGCGGAGCACATGCTCTAGGCACGTGGGCCCGGTAGTTGCAGCACGCGGGCCCAGTAGTTGCAGCACGCGGGCCCTAGGGCGCGTGGTCTTCATTAGTTGTGACTCACGGGCTCTAGAGCACAGGCTCAGTAGTTGTGGTGCATGGGCTTAGTTGCTCCTTGACATGTGGGATCTTCCCTGACCAGGGATTGAACCCATGTCCCCTGCATTGGCAGGTGGATTCTTAACCACTGCACCACCAGGGAAGTCCCCCACATTTGTATTTTATGAAGATATGTTTGTAAGTGTGAGAGGTGAGTGTGTGTAAGAGAGAAGATGATCATTATAAATACACTATGTTCTGAGATTACTTTGCTGACTTAACTACTGTATACTGCACCCTTTGGATTTACCCACCTGTTCTCACTTAGATTCTCTCCCAACGAGCATATTATTCTAGAGACTGGGATCAGGGATTAGATGGCATATTCAGAACGTGTGATAGGGACAAGGCAGGAGTCAGAGGTCAAGAGTTAAAAGTACCAGTCTAGGTCAGGAGTCAGACCAGGATGCTAGGGAATTCAGGAACCCTGTATCTGCTATTGTTAACCACCAGACAGAACCTAACGTAGTCTCTGCAGCTATGTAAAATTAACCTTGAATAGACTAAAAGCTATACACACAGATAAGTAAGTGGCTTGCTCCTGTAGAAGCAGTGCACTATAGTGTTTTTTTTTTAACTTTTTATTTTGAGATCATAATACAGTGATCAAAGCTAAGGGATTAACTTTGGTACTGTACTATTAACTGAATTATAGATTTTATTCTGAGTTCACTTGTTTTAACATCTAATGCTTTTTTTTCCCTGTCCAGGATCTAATCAAGGATTCCACATTGTTCTGTTGTGTCTCTGTTCTCTCTCAATCTATAATGGTTCTGCAGTTTTTCCTTGTCTTTCATAACCTTGAGACTTTGAAGAGTACCTGTCAATTGTTTTGTTGAATACCCCTTACAAAGATGTTGCTGCATAAATGGGTAAAGGAAATACCATGGAGGTGAAATGTCCTTTTCAGTACATAATATCAAGGGGTACATGATTTTGATATGTCTTACTACTGCTGCTGTTAACCTTGGTCACTTGGTTATTGTGGTGTCTGCCAGATTTCTCAATATAGTGTTTTGAGTCAAACAGATTTGCATCTGAATCTTAGGAGTTTTAGCACTTTCCCCCCAGTCAATTGTGGATAATTTTTGTTTTACAACATTTTGAGAAAGAAAATGTATGCAAGTACTTGATGCTTTGCACATAGTAGTTACTCAGTAAATAATACCTCGGATCTTAGGAGATAAGTGCTGATTAGTAGGTTACCTTCTTCAATTCATTTTATACTTATCAGTATAGATAACCTTCCTTTCCTCTCTTTCTGTTAGTGGAAGAAGGGTTCCTTTTTCTTTCCAAGTCTAATTCTTACACCTGTGCGCTTAATTCCATTTCTTCCCATTTCCTGGGAACTTTAGGGGTTCAGCATTCAGTCAGAGATCACAGAAAGAACTTCTGGGATACAAGAATAAACCTACACTTTTATCCAAAAATTTATTGTCCAATTTTATCATCAAAAATACAAAATCTCTTTCTCTTCTGTCTTCAGAGCTTCACTTCTGTTCTTCCTTTAGTACGTAAACATGTTCAAGCCTCTCTTACCTAAAAAATAAACCAAATTGAATGTTTCTTAATGCTGCTGTAACAAATTAATATCAACTTAGTGTCTTAAACAAGTTTATTATCCTATAGTTCTGAGATCAGAAGTCTAAAATGGGTCAGCAGGATTGCTTGCATACTTTCTGGAGGGTCTAGGGGAGAATCTGTTTTTCTTTGCCTTTTCCAGCAAAGAAAGAGGCTGCCTGCATTCTTCGCTTGTGACCCCCTTCCTCCATCTTCAAAGCCAACATCATAACGTCTTATCATAACGTCTTCTCTCTTCTGTGCTCTCCTGCTTCCTTTTTTTTTTTTTCTTTGCGGTACGCGGGCCTCTCACTGTTGTGGCCTCTCCCGTTGCGGAGCACAGGCTCCGGACGCGCAGGCTCCGGACGCGCAGGCTCCGGACGCGCAGGCTCAGCGGCCATGGCTCACGGGCTCAGCCGCTCCGCGGCATGTGGGATCTTCCCGGACCAGGGCACGAACCCGTGTTCTCTGCATCGGCAGGCGGACTCTCAACCACTGCGCCACCAGGGAAGCCCCTGCTTCCTTTTTATAAGGAAGGACTCTTGTAATTACATCGGGCCTACCTGGATATTCCAAGATAAGCTCCCCATCCAAGATCCTTTAGCTTAATCACATCTACAAAGTTCCTTTTGCCATGTAAGAAAACATAGTCACAGGTTTTGGGAATTAGGATGTGGACATCTTTGGGAGGTTGTTATTCTGTGTCTACCATCCTAAACAACCCTGTCCCTGCAGCCACTACCCTTCCTCCTTCCCTTTACTCCACACTTAACAATTGGCAATGTATGAGTGGTACCTTCTCAGCTTCCTCCCCTCTCAAGCATTCCTTAACTTCCTGCAGTAGAAGGCTTTCACCCAGACCCTTCAGTTTTTCTTGCTACACCAGATGCTGCCTGGTTATTAAATCCAATGGATGCTTTTCAATCTTTTGGCATCAGTTGACACTTAAGAACACTCTCTTCTTGGAATTCTCTTATTTCTTTTTCCTGAATTTAAATTTTTTCATCTTTCCGCTTATTTCCTTTTCTGTCTCTTTTTGCCAGTTAGCCTTTCTTCATCCGACTCCCAAGTTTGCTACAGGTTCTGTCTTCAACTCTCTTTTCTTCTTCTACATATTCTCCCTTTATGGTCAGTCGCACCATATAGAGAGACTTCAGCTACCACCTCAACATTGACTCTCAAGTCCATATTTCCAACACAAAGACTCATCCACCACTTAAGACTTACATATCCAGTTACCACAGAATCTTCAATCCGAACACATCCAAAACTGAACATACATCTTCTCTCATGCCTAATTGCTTCTGCCTTCCTTTTACCCACATCAGAAGCCAAGAGTAATCCTGCACACCTCTTTGTGCTGTTATCTCAAATCATCAAATCCTTTGGTTTATACCTACTTAATACAATTTGTGTGTCTCGCACTCTTTCAGCCTTTTCATACCCACTGCTCCGTTTTAGATAAGGTTTCCATTATTTCTCTCCCAGATCTCTTTGACAGACTTTACACTGTTCCCCTCTGATTAATGCTCCATACTGTCAATGATCTTTTCAGTACGCAGCTGATTTTAAACCTTAAGTCTTTCCTAATTGCCTTCAGTATAACATCCAAACTTATTACTTACAGAATACTTGCAATTTGACCTGAGCCTGGCTATATGGACTCATCATAAGCCATTCTTTTTCTTCCTGTCATTCCAGATTTGGGGTATTTAAGTTCTCTAGTCCCTCCATTCCTCCCTGAATGCCCTTCTCTCTTTTGACTGTTCCTAATCATACTTAAATCTCACTTGGGAGATTCTCTCCTTCAGGAAACTCTTTGAATTCCAGCTAGATTCTTTACCTTGCATTGTGTTTGCTTATTACCCCCTTGTATTGGTCTCTACTTACCATGTATTGTAATGTTTATTCAGTTTGCCTAGTCATACAGGATGTCTTGTGGACAGGAGCTGCTGTTATTTAAAAACATTTAATAAAATAGATAACTAATAAGAGCATGCTGTATAAAAAAATAAACAAAATTCAAAAAAAAATAAAAACATTTAAAAATAATGTATATTTATTGTTATTTAAAGGTGATGCATGTTTATTGTAGAACATTGAAAGCACAGTTAAGCAGAAAGGGGCAAATTTAAGTTAACTCACAATCTCACCCACCAGAGATTACCATTTTTTGTATTTTGGTGTAGAATCTCTTACGTATGTGTAAATTTTTTTAAACAGTAATGAGAAAATAAAGTGCTATTTCATAGCTTTTTATTTATTTTGCCTTAATGTATAATTAACATCATTACATATTTTCGTTCAACATCTTTTTAATAGCAGCAGAGTAATGTGTTGAATAGATTCACCAAAGTGTTTTTAATTATCCCCGTTATTAAATATTTAGAATGTTTAAATTTTTTTTTTTACTGTTATCAACAATGCCTTGGTGAGCATCCTTATATAAATGTCTTTGGAAGTGGAATTCTAGATCAAATGATATGAAAAAGTTTAAGGTGTGTGATATATATTGCCAAATTGCTCTTCAGAAAGCCTTCTTGTTTTTTTAAACCAATTTTTACTCCTACCAGCAGGGTAAGAGAGTGCTTTTTTCCTCAAAAAATAGGAGCCATCACTTTTTCATTTTTTCCAGGTTATGGGGGAAATGTTATCTGCTTTCAGTTTCTATTTTCTTGATTACTGGTAAGGTTAAAAGTTTTTTCCCGGGCTTCCCTGGTGGCGCAGTGGTTGAGAGTCTGCCTGCTAATGCAGGGGACACGGGTTCGAGCCCTGGTCTGGGAGGATCCCACATGCCGCGGAGCAACTAGGCCCGTCCGTGAGCCACAACTACTGAGCCTGCGCGTCTGGAGCCTGTGCCCCGCAACAAGAGAGGCCGCAATAGTGAGAGGACCGCGCACAGCGATGAAGAGTGGCCCCCGCTCCCTGCAACTGGAAGCGTAGAAACGAAGACACAACACAGCAAAAATAAATAAAAATAAATTAATAAACTCCTACCCCCAACATCTAAAAAAAAAAAAGTTTTTTCCCTTAGACATTTGTATTTCTTCTTTTGAGAATTTCCCAGTGATTCCCTTTGCTGTTTTTCTATTGGCACAGGTCCATTTTCTTATTGATTTTTCTAAAAGAGTTTTTAAGTGTTTATACTAGTAACCCTTTCAGTCTAGTATATGTTGCAGATATTTTTCTTTCGTTATGTTTTAAAATCTTTTGATGGTTTTTGAAGCGTAAACATTAAATTTTTTTAATTCAAATATATCATTCTCTCAGTGTAATATTTAGGAAGTTCATCACCACTCCAAGATTATATTCACCTATACTTTTTATTTCTAGTACTTTTATGTTTTAATTTTTAACATTTGAATCTCTGTTGAAATTTATTTTGTGTATAGGGAGCAGCCTTCATCCAGGGCACAGAACACAAGGTCTGTCAAGTCATGGTTCTCAGTAAATATCTGGACCCTGTCAGCAGGTCCTCACCCTTACATATTATCATTTACATACTCAGAACTCTGATTATTTATACCAAGTAGCATCTAGTTGATGAAATGGTAATATAACATATGACAGAATATATGAGTTTAAAGATGATTTCCAAGATTCTAGCAAGGCTTGGAAGCAGAATTTTGGAAAGGGTGTAATTTTACCTGGGTCTTGAAGAAATTTGTGCTTCCTATGCTTTCCATGAGCGTGATTTCAGGAATAGCCCACCTAGAGAGGCAGAAAATTACATCAATTTAAAGGAAGTAATTTTGGCAGCAAGAATTATGTAGTATAATTTAAAATAGTAAAAACATATTTTTACCAGTATTTAAAGAACAAGAAAAATATAGTAAGTACTCATGTGCTTACTACCTAGGTTTTACAAATATTAACCTTTGGTCATCACATTTCAGTTTTTTTCTGAAGAAATGGATAAATCCTTGAAGCTCCCCGCACCTTATTTGTCTCACACCATCCCTTCCCTGAGGTAACCACTAGCTAAAACTAGTTTCTTACCCATCTATGTTTTTCCTTGTCACAATTCAGCCTACCAAAGCTTTAATTCAAGTTTATTAGTAGATTGTTATTCACTGTGGCCAAGTCTAAAAGAAGACACTCACATGTCACAGTAAGCAATGTGGATTGGTGCTTTCTGTGTATCAGTATGGTATCTGGTAAAACATGCCATGATGTGGTATGTTATCTCCGCTAGGAATTTTTTCAGTGGGGAAACAGCACCCTATTAGCCATCTTCCTTGGTCTAAGTAAATATAATTGTAAATCCTAGACTATTTATAGAAATTGGTGGTTCTTAATTAAGCTGTACATACAGATTAGCAAGGATTATCTGATGTGCCATGGGCAGAACTGGAATATCTTACACTTGTTTTTATCCCCCTACAGCTTCCTGTTTATTCATAGTAAGAATCTCAGAATTTTAGGAAAGGGATCTAGAGATATTTTGATTCTACCCCTTTATATTTTATTTTATTTTTCAATTTAAAAAGTATTTATTTTTAGATCAATTTTAGGTTTACAAAAAACTCAGCAGAAAGTACAGAGAGCTCCCATATACCTTCCCTCCTCCTAGTTTCCACTATTATTAACATCTTTCATTAGTGGGGTACATTTGTTACAATTGATGAACATAGTGATATATCGTTAGCTAAAGTCCATAGTTTACATTATCCCTTTATATTTTAGAAATGAACAAACTGATACTAAGAATTTCACTTGATCAGGACTTCAAAGCTAGCATATAACCCCAAGTTTTGCCCTCTTTTTAGTGCTTCATAAATTTAGAGTTATTTTGATGCAGTATTATCCTGGACTCTACAATCTGAATTAAAATGTCAGAAAACAGTACATTTGTATAATAAAATCACACCATAAATGTTTTTGGTAAATTTTTTTCATTGTATTAATTTTTTTTGAGGTAAGTTTTTTGTTTTCTCACACATATATCATAAAACAGTATTCCCAAGTCCCTTTTCATATGTATTTGTTATTTGTTAAATTGCTCCATGTAGTTTTAAATATTTTAAGTAATAAATATTAATTTTGATGTGTTAAATTTTGCTTCATAGTGTTTCAGTGAAGTGTTTTATTTTAACTTGCATAACATTTTTGAAGTTAGAAATAGCTTTTATGTAATTATCTCATTTGAAGTATTGTCTTCCTTAGTTGACAGATGAGGAAGTTTAGAGTTGTAAATGTTCAAAAGGTTGTAATAATGTCTTTCAGAAAAGATTCAGAATTCAGATGTTTTCTGAGTCTAAGTTCAAAGTGCTAATATTATGTGGCTTATATTTTAGACATATTAATTTCTATATCTGTTATATAAAAAGGGACCCTGAGATAAAATATGTAAAACAGTCTTTGGCTCTCTTAATCAATCCCTACTTTTTTTTTTTTTAACTCAGAATTATTTTAGTTTTAAAAATATTTCTCACTGTTAATTATTACCTTGAAACCATAAGCATGTAAATTTATTCAGAAAACTTCAGTCAGTTTGATGTAAGAAAATAGGTAATTTTAATTACATTCTCTAATATTGAACTGTTACTTTGATGTGAAGATTTATATAAATTAAATCCATTATAGTATGTTCTCAACTTAAAGTTATATATTTTAATTTTACTTAGTGTTTACTTAGTAAATGAGGGATCAGAAAGTATGTTTATGTTGTTTCATTCAGTAAAGATGCATGATGTACTCTCAGCACATCTGATCCTGGGGCTGCAGAGTAAAGACAAGTTCTAGTTGAGAAGACTGTATGAAAAGTTGCATGAAAAAGTTAAGGTTTATTTGCTGTGTTAACATGCATGGTCAAGAAGGACTGGGGGAAACCCCAGCCTTAAAGGCTTGCTGGGGAGTGGCAGAAGAAGAGGCTGCAGAGTTTGGATTTGATTCTGTTTAAGGATTTTAAACAGAAAAATGCCATTGTTAGATTTTCATTAACATCATGGTTAGGTTTTATTAACAACATACAATTCATTACCTATTACCTAATCTACCTATTACTAGGTAATTACCTTCTCTTAGCTCTAGGAAGTAGGTTATGATTGTGATAGACTGAAATGTGGGGAAAAAATTCCAAAATATTTTGATGAAAATGAGCCAGACTACCTGGCTATCTGGTTTGTATCTGTGTGTGTGTGTGTGTGTGTGTGTGTGTGTATAAATGTGAGTAAATTTTACGATAAACGAGATGGTTCAAGTTGCCCTTTAAAATAATTATTATTTTTACAAACCGTTGTTTTTAAACTTCCCATGAAAACTGCTGTTAACTAATTTTTATTAGCACTGTAACCTTGGGTAACTTGTATCTGCTCTACTTGCAGGGACAGCATGAAGGTAAATGATAGGGTAAAATAGCTTTGAACTATCAAGACATGCCATATAAATTCAAAGCGTTGGTATTGCAGGGTTTGGGAAAAGCTGAGAGCATTTATTTCTGAGGTACTTAATTTGTGGCAATTACCAAAAAGGTACTTTTATTTTACAAAACTTTGTAGTATTTGATATTGTTCATCTCTTAACCCTTCTGGAAACTGTTCCCATCGCTGCCATTTCTTCGGTGTCATTTCTTTCTGGCTACAATTTTAAGGGTTTCTTCAAAGGTTCTTGGGGTTCTGTGTCCCCTGTCCCCTGTCCCCTGGCTCTTCTTCCTTCTGTGCTCTTTCATCTGTTCTTATAGTTTTAACTACCACATAGATGTCTCATAATCCCAGTCCAGGTCTCTCCTCCAGCTTCAGACTTCAGTGTGAGACAAGCACTACTGTCAACATGTGCAAAACTGAACCCATTAATCCTCCTCTATAATCTGGTCCCTGCCCATCTCTCTGGTCTCATTTGTAGACTCCCTGTCTTGAATTTTATTCTCTAATAGAACAGCTATAGGTTGAGCACTTACTGTGTGCCACAAGCATTGTGCACCTTACTTGCATGTCTTATGTAATTTCACCACATCCCTATGGGATGGATATTTTTATTATCCCATTTTACTGATGAAATTCTGAGAAGTTAAATAATGTATCCCAGGTCATATAGCTTGGGAATGGCAATTTTGGGATTTGAACACAGGCTGCTCTAACACCAAGTTTGTGGCTATATATCAGAGTACCCACAATCCCTATATGTTACTTGTTACGAGTAGAAACATACTGTACATCTTACAACAGAGTCCTTTCCATGTCAGCCTTTCTAGTTTGGTATATAATTCAAGACTCAGGGATAACTGTAATAAGAGCTAAGTGATCACTTTCAACTTCTGGAAGGTCACATTATTACCTATATTATGATACTGGTTCCTTAAGTAGAAGTATGTCGGGTTCCGTTTAGACTCAATACACAGTTGTATTGAGTTGTGATTGTGTATGAATGTAACAAGCATGTTCTCCTTTTGCTTAAGGCTGCTTTCCTGAGATGTACTCTTAATGCCTGGGTTTAGCAACTCAGCACCCTGCCAGTTCTTACCTCCTTGGTGTGGTGTCTTCTCAGGCAGTGTTCTTAGTCTGGAACCTCTTCATCCTTCCTCCTATTTTCACCTTCCCCTTGCTCGGCAAAATTCTACATTTTACGAACTTAGCTGAGGCATCATCACCTTGTGTAAGAAGCTTCCCAGACCTTCTCCTGTATCTCTAGACTGAATAAAGTCTTTTTGCTCTGTATTCCTTTAGCATCTTGTAAATATCGATAAGCATTTTAAACTGTCATAGTGTCATAATGTACAAATATTTGTTTACATTTTAGTCATTTTCATTAGATGATGAGCACTCTGGGATAGAAATCATGTCTCAGGCATTTTTGTGTCCATATTACTCAAATGCCTTACGTACTTTTATTGAATTACTGCCTGACCAAATGACTAAATGATTGCTTTTATTGCTAGTGTCAACTTTCTAGACACTATAAACCTAAGAATACTGTTTATTATTTTTTCAATTGAAGGACTAGTGTATTTGATCAATAAACATAAGACTAAAAAACATAGTTTTTTATTTCTCTGTTGTTACATAGCATCACAGCCAAACTGTTCCCAATCAGTGATAATTTATCTTATTTTAAAAAGCTATAATGACATGTACATTTTAAAATGTGTTAGATTGAATATATTCAGTGTTTAAAGAGTTCCATAGAATTTTGATTGTTAGGTGATTGTTAGCCTTTTAAACCCATTCTATTCTGAAAGTATAAATTTAATGCTTTGTTATCAGGCATTGCAGTAATTCATACTGTGATTTTCATTTGTACTGCTAATGTTATGTTTTTTCATTAAGGCTTTAATTACCTCAAATATTTAATTAAAGCTGTGTTTTCAAGTATATGGCATAATGATCTTAAAGATTAACTGTGTACTTGCAAGTGTAGTCAAAATAAAAATAGAAATCCAGAGAGACTTATTTCGTGCCAGTCTCAGCATGATTATAATTTTCCAAAGTGATTTTCATGTTTGAAGAACTTTTTTTTGTTTGAACCTAATACTATGTTTAAAAAAGGAACGCTTTTAAGGTAAAATCTAACATTTTTCCTTGATAGCTGCTTTAAGAGTAATGTTTCAAAATGTGTAAAAGTAATTATTTGGACAGTGATTTTTTCTTTTAAACTGAAATCTTGACAAGGATGGAGGGGGGAAAACATAGAATGCTACCTTTGTAGTAGAGAATGAAGGGCCATTTTCCTTAAAAAGGTATATTTGAGATTTTTTTACTCTGGCTCATAAGGGATGGGAAAAGGATCCATGATGTTCCTAGGAACTGCTGACCCAGTCGATATATGTTTGCAGTATGGTCTTCTGTGACTTCTAGAATAGGCATGGTCATCTGCTATCTCTTCCTGTGCCTGCCTGTGCTTTCCCTTTACAACCGTCATCACACATAAATCTCTAATGCCTCTTTTCTTTCTAGGCTCTAAGGTTTATGATGGCTAGGGATTGTGGATGTTTTTTTGCTACTGTTTAATCGGTGCCTAATCAATAGTTACAGAATAAATGATGCAAACAAGCAGAAAATGGGGATTTGTTCCCCAAAAGTAATTGTTTTGGTCATGGTGATGTTTGAAGCACTGTAGATCTTGAAATAAATTATTAAAGAGCAATTGAATTAGCTTTACTATTATGGTCTAATTTATTATCTATCTAGTAACTTCAGTTATCCAAAATATTGTTTAAATGCTATACAATCCATCTTTTTTGGATAGTCATTTATTATATTTTATTTAAAAATTATTTTGTACTTAAATTTTGTTCTTTGATATTTGGAAGTTATGAATTCTTCAAACAAAATAGTAGAGTTATACTCTACATATCTCAAAGCTTCCTTAAGAAGTAAACATATTTTTCAAAGTTGATAATACAGGTAAAACTTTCCCATGGATAGAAGTACCCAGACCTCACATACTACCTCAGATCCATAAATTCATAATCTGCTGTGTGCCTCTTTGGCATTTCCACTGACCCCACCACTGACTGACTGTGAATGGGGTGTGGGGATGCTGCTAATTGTGACTTACCACTGACTCAAGCATAGACATACTTTCGTTTATTCTTCATGGTGGATATAGGGATGGTTGAAGCATTTACAAAAGACTAAGGCTCCTGGATAACAAAGGAAATTAACATGAAGAGTAAATTAATTTCACTTACAAAAACCAAAGTCCTCACCATGGCCTACAAGGCCCTATGTTATCTGGCCTCTGATGCGTTTCTGACTTCCTGTCCTTCTTCCCTGCTCCTGTCTCACTGGGTTTTACCACACTGGCTTCCTTGCCTTTGCCCCAGCTGTACTCTCTTGCCCCAGATATTTGCATAAGTAACTCCCTCCTTCAAGGCCTTGCTCAGACTTTACCTTCTTTCTTAGTGAGGCTTGCCCTGATCACCTTATGTAAAACTACAATCCGTATCATGCTCTACTTTATTCTTTTTTCTATAGTACCTAATCACCTCTAACATATGATATAACCTGTAATTTACTTATTTTTATATGTATTATATTGTTTGTCTCCTGTAACTAAAATGTAAGTTTGATAAGGGAAGGGTTTCTCTATCAGTTTTTGTTTTTCATTGTTGTTGTGGTTATTTAAATAAACAGGTGTATCTCAGGTACCTAGAACACTGGTGTATGGTATACAGAAGATGGTCAGTAACTATTTGTTCAATAAAGAAGTCCAGATCCAAGAGAGCCAGGTCTAGACAGATGAAAAAACACCCTTTCTTGCCATCTAAGTTCTGTTTTTTAACCCTTGGAATGATCGCCCGTGAAGAATGACTGTACTTGGTAGAAACCCTGACTCTACCCCATGGGAATGTGGCCCAGTTATGCTGTGGCTTTCTCTCTATATTCCCAAAATGGTGTTAATAGATGGTCTCATCATTTATACTAAGCAGTAGTTAAGCCTGGAACAGAAATGAGCTTTAGTGGTGGAGTGAATCGCTGAGATAATAGGACCAGGATAGTAGGTTTGTTCCTTTATAATCTGCCCCAGGTTTGAGAAGTCCCTAGGAGTTAGGTGAATTAGGTTCTGGTTCTGACTGTAACCAATTCATTGTCTTATCTTATGACTCTGGACTTATGTTTCTTCAATAGTAAAATTGAACTGGATTGTATTTTTTTTTCTACCTCTGTGAAGTTTAGCTATATCATCAGGAACATTTTAAGCTTTATAATTTAGGAACCCTCTTTCAAAATATGTTAGCGCTTAGGTTAATAATCATGTTACTATACTATGTTTAAGATTTATACTTGGTAAGGTGCTGCATATATAAAAACAGTTGAGCATACTAGTAGTGTCAAGAACGTAACAATCATTCTTTTCTTATGTAATTTCACAAGAAAAAACAAATTTGTGCTAATCCTTAGACTTCAGTTAACTAGAAAATTGAGTCTTTAGACATGATAGATAACTCGTGCTAGGATCCATCTCCCTCCCTTGCTTTCTCTCTTCTTTCCCTTATTTCTTCTCTATCCTTCAGGTTATCTACTGTACAGTTCCCTTTTTTTTTTGCTTAGAGAACAAAAGGATGACACTTTACAGGTATTTTTCAAGAATTTTGCTTTTTGAATATATATTTTATTCATCATTGTACCCCCTAGCATCCAGCAGATTGTCTTGTACATGTAGATGCTCCTTAAGTGTTGCTTGGATGAATGAATTTGCTTTTATTTTTACCCAAATACTTAATTGACTCAAAGTGATTTTCAAATTTTTATTGTTTTAAGAAAGGTGACTCTTGTGATGGTGGGACTTGATAATGCTGGTAAAACGGCAACAGCAAAGGGAATCCAAGGAGGTAAGCTGAAAAAATTTATTATTAAATTACTCTGATTTATTTATTTAAATTGCTTTATTACATATTCGGGTACATATACTGTGCACTCTATTACTTTATATTCTTAGTATACTTGAGGCTAATGTGGTGAATAGACTCTGGCTTAATAGTACCAGCCTGTTATGTTTCAGATTTGAATGAATGCAGAGGCTCCTCGAGGTTTTTGATCAGCTAAGAGGGATCGCAGCTGTCTTCTAGCCAGTAGGAAGGAAAAAGTAAAAAAAGGACATGCCCCTGCCTTTAAGGATCCCTATCTTCTACTTACATTTTCTTGGCCAGAATTTAGTCACAGGGCTACAGCTAAATGAAAGGGAGGTAGAAATACAGTTAGCCAGCACAGTTCTCTTTGCATCTCTTGATTTTTTTTTCAACATGATGTGTAATTTTTACAGTTACATTAAAGATACATTAAAGCGCTTTATGTCATTTATATTACATCTCATTGAATGTATTTATTTAGTCTTAATTTAATGCTTTGTAACTACAATATAGAGGTACTATACTAATGAGTTTGTTATGTACCCAGAAGATGTAGCATGAGCCAGGCATCTCGAGGGTATGAATTGGGAGAAAACCTAACATATATTTGTTCCTGAAAATGGATTTTGCAAGTAGGTATCATGCATGACAGATAGGGAGCTTTTATTTATGGAAATTCATGAAAAAAAATTGACACCTTGCAAAATTTGCTGTTAGAGAAAAACATTTTGTCACCCCCCTAATTAGATGCAAACTATATATTATTGTTTGAGGAGCCTTCTAAAGCCTTTTTGTACCCCTCATGCTGTCACCTAGGTTATATCCTTGCAAAGCACTCACTGTCACCATCTAAACCAGGGGTTTGCAAACTTCTTCTGTAAAGATCCATATAGTAACTATTTTAGACTTTGAGAGTCATCTGGTCCCTTTCCCAGCTACACAGCTCTGACATAGTAGTGCAGAAGTAGCCATAGAAAATATGTAAACAAATGAGCGTGGCCATGTTCCAATGAAACTTTATTTATAGACCCTAAAATTTGATGTGTTATGAAACATTATCCTTGGGGTTTTTTTGGAAATTATTTTAAAATGTAAAACACATTCTTAGCTTGAGGGCCATGTAAAAACAGGTGGCTAGCCAGATTTGGCCTGCAGGCCATGAAACCTTATCTAAACGTTTTCTCTTTCATTCCTTCAAAGCCTTATGTTCAAGGGAGCAGGATCCAGGAAGGTGCTAATCAGACCGTCTAATTATTTGTGTGTACTTAGAACAAACTCTTTCCATCAGGCCTTTTTCTTCTGAATCCCACCTCCATTAGTTTCTTTTTCTGAGTTTAGAAAATGTTCAAGGTGTCACATCATGAACAAAAAGCCAAAGCTGCCTTCAACTTTGAGCTCCCCTGTGGCTCTGTTTTTGTTTTTCATTTCGTATTTACTCTTCAGCCTACTCCAGTGATTGATTTCTTACCATTTTTCTTTTTTAAAGATTCCAGTTATATAGAATGACTTGAAGGTTTTCAAATTGAGCCTTTTGATACCTTCGTGATTTTGTTTATGCTGTTCCCACTTGCCTTATTGAAGAGAATATCAACTTATCCTTAAAGACAGATTATCTACTTATCTCTAAAGATGCTCGTTTGTCGTATAGTTTCCTTCTTTATGAAGTTTCTTCTGATCTCCTGCTGCCCTCACCCCTTACCACCACCATCAGTACAATTGACTACATCCTCTGTTTTTGTCTACTCTTATCTGTATCTACTTGTATAGCTACTTAATTGCCCCTCTTTTTATGTATTACTCTACCTCTCCAGACTATAAATTCCCCAAGGGCAGTTTTACTTATTTTGGTGTCCTAGTTCAGGCCATGCCTTAGTAGGAAGTCTTCCTAAAACATTTCTCCCATGGCTTCTCTTAGCTTATTTCTGGCTCTTTTCTGTTTTGTTTTTTATTAAAATTTTTTTAAAATTTTTTATTGTATATTTCCTCCTTTCTTTTGAGATAATCTTCCTCTCCCACTGTATTGCCGTTGTCTGCATCCAAACCCTGGGTTTAGTGTTTCATCTATAATTTTATTATAGCTTACTAATCTAAGAGTACTTTCCCTATCTTGAGGTTCACTTCCTTCAGTCAGCTTCTCTTCTTCATGGCTGTCAAAGTGATTGCATTAATAGGATATAGGTTCAATTGTGCTAACAAATAAGCCTAAAATAACAGTGGTTTAATAAACTAGAAGTTTAGGGCTTCCCTGGTGGCGCAGTGGTTGAGAGTCCGCCTGCCGATGCAGGGGACACGGGTTCATGCCCCGGTCTGGGAAGATCCCACATGCTGCGGAGTGGCTGGGCCCGTGAGCCATGGCCTCTGAGCCTGCGCATCCGGAGCCTGTGCTCTGCAACGGAGAGGCCACAACAGTGAGAGGCCTGCGTACCACAAAAAAAAAAAAAAAAAAAAATAGAAGTTTATTTCTCTCTCATATTACAGCACAGGGAAAAGTAGTCTAGGGTTGACATAGCAGCTCTAAGGTATTAGAGACTCAAGTTCCTTTTCCTATTTGCTTTGCCATTCCTAGTGTTCTCCTTTGCCTACCTGGTCCAAGGTGTCTCACTACTACATGTGCATTTCAGCTGGAAGGAAGAAGTAAAGGACAAAGGGAGGCTGTCCTTCTCTTTTTTTAAAGTATGTGAACCAGAAGCCACCACATCACTGCAGTTCACAGGCCATTAGCTAGAACCCGTGGTGTTCCAGAGCCGGTTGTTACTTGCTCTTATTGGCTCATATTAGTCAAGGACAGCCAGTTAGGCACCTCTCCTCCAAACTCTATGTTCAGGTGCCTCATATTGGTAATTTGAAATAGTTCATAGCAGGAGTATTTACACCATGACAATTGGCAAACACTACCTATCAGAGTTCCACAGCCTCCAAAGCCAGTTAAACATTTAATAGTATACCACAAGCACATTATCTAGAACCTGTTCTCATGGCCACCCCTAGCTGTCATAGAGACTGGGGATTGCATTCTTTATCCTGAACAGCCATGTGCTCAGCTAAAAAATCCAGGATTCTCTGACTTTCCAGTGTTATTTCCTAATAGTTCTAAGGAACTGTTGTTATTTTGGGTGGGAAAATTCTTTGTGTAAATTGGTCCCTAGCATTGTTGACATTAACACATCTTTATTATATTGTAGTTATTTGTTTATGTATATATTTCCTCTTTTTCCCTCTATATAAGTGCTCTTTAAGATCAGAAAATATTAATAAATTTTATTAATTTTGTATATCTAGGACCTTGCATAGTACTTAGCATATAACATAAGCTCAATAAATAGTTATTGATTATATATTTTCATTATATCTTGAACTTTCTAGGCATTGTCTTAACACATATGCTTTACTGAAATCCTCAGGATTAGGGACCATATGTCTTTGTACCCCTGGTTCTTGTATGATGCCTGATTTATAACAGGCCCTCAATAAATGATTACAAGCATGGATGGATGGATAAATATATGGAAGAATGGACATAACGACAGCAGCTTCAGCTGTCCTAGCAGTCTGGTGTTGTAGTATTGAGCAATTATATGCTTTGTACTGAGTGCTAAGTATACAAAGATAGTTCCCAGCTATTGGGAAGGTATAGGCTATTGTGGAGACCAGCAAGAACACAGAATAGTACAATAGATGGTGTAGGTGATACTGAAAGTAGGAAGGAATCATCAGAGAAGGATTTACAGAAAAGGTTGTAACCTGAACATTTAGTCTTGTCTTGAAACACAGAATTATGAGTAGGAACCAGAGGAAAGAATAGAGAAATTGGGGAGGGTGTTCCATGTATCAAAAGAAACAGGCTTTTAAAGTCCTGAATACCTGAATTTGAGTCCTGGGTCTGTCTACCATGTAACCTTGAAAAAATTACTTAATATGAATTGGTTTCCTGGGAATAGTGCCATCATTTTATCTGTGCTTACATTGTTCCCCTGCTTGGAATTTTGTTCTCCCTTCTTTGTTATAATTTTTTTGTCTTTTAAGACTTTACTCCTATTTTGTTTCCTCTCTGAAGCCTTTCTAGGCCATGACTCACTTCTAGCTCCTCTTTACCCTTTTTCTCTTGAATGCCCTCCATCTTAGTTTGGGCTGCTATAACAGAATACCATAGACTTAGTGGCTTAAACAACAGGTATTTCTCACAGTTCTGGAGGCTAGGAGACTGCAGTCAGGGTGCCAGTATGGTCGGGTACTTAGTGAGGGCCCTCTTCTTGGTTTACAGACAGCCATCTTCTCACTTGTATCCTCATGTGGTGGAAGGAGAGAGAGGAAACAAGCTCTCTTATGTCTCTTCTTATATGGGCACTAATTCCATCATGGGGGCTCCATCCTTGTGACCTCATCTAAACCTAATTACCTCCCAATACCATCACATTGGGGATTAGGGTTTCAACAGATGAGTTTTGGCAGGGACATAAAAGTGCAGTTCATAATACCTTCACACTGTGCTCTCCAGACTTGTTAGTAGAACATATAGGTTCCTGTGTTATTCCCATTAATGGGAATAACACAGTTCTCTCTGAATTGTACTGGATATTCTTTGAGGACAGCAACCCTTTTTTATTCATCTTTGCCTTCTAATGCCTAACAAAGTCCTGGTACTGAGTAGGTATTCTGTCTGTGTTATTTCCCTTATCCCTTCCTCAGGGTAGTTGATTTATTTTCACTGATAATTTCCTGGGGGTACTTTTCAAATCATACTCAAAGACAGCTGCCTATTTTAACTGTGAAGCCAGTTCTGGCCTGGACTAGATCCACATTTTTAAATGTCTAGTTTAATTCTGTTTTTGGAATACATGGCTGCTTATATTGCTTCTAAACTTGCCTTTTTCTCCTTCTAGGTAAGGCAGGTATTTTAAAAATGTGACTTGTGATGTCTATTAACTTTCTAGGGAGCTGTGTAAACTGCATTAAGATGCTTGCTGAAAGGGAATGGTACATTGCAAGTCTTTTTCTCAGTCACACCTAAGCCTAACAGCAAATGCCTCTCAAATTTATCTTTGTAATAGCAAATGTTTTGCTGAATGTGGGAATGATAAGACCCTCTAAACCAGTGTTGTTCAGTAGAGCTATTTATAATGATGGACATGTTCTATATTGGCTCTGTCCAGTAGGGTGGGCCACCAGCCACATGTGACTTTTGAGCACTTGAAATACAGCTTGAACAACTGAGGAGCTGAATTTTTAATTTTACTTAAGTTTAATTTTTTAAGTTTTAAAAGCCTCATGTAGTTTGGTGACCACTGTATTGACCGTGCAGCTGTAAACAAAGTACAGTGGAGTAATATTTGTTGTGAATTCCAGCGATGAAGAGAGAATGGAAGAGACAGACATGAAGTTTGAACTCTTCTCTGTAACCACTGAGTCACTTGGTTCTGTTAATCTTTCATGAGTTCTCTCTTGCCATTCTTCTATTTTTATTTTCATACCTCTCCAAAAAGTGGCTATCACTCTCATTTTCAGTCTGTTCTAGAGACTTTTGCAAAGAGGAATCTCAAGGAAGACTACTTAAGTCACCTTAATTATGTTATTGGTCTGCTAAAATACCTTCTGTGGCTCCCAATTCTCTATCTTCAGAACTCTCTTCAGTGTGCATTCAGGCTTAAGGGTTTGCTCCAACTACAATGTTCAACTTGTTCGTGCATCTTGCTTTTACCATTTCTATTACTTAGGTCACTCATCTGACTGTCTAAATCCTACCTAGCTTTAAGGCCTAGGTCCCAGCTCCTAGTTCAAGTCTTGAACCTTAGTGATCTTTTTAACCTCTTACTGTCATTACCACTCTTTGGCAGTTATAATTGTATACATCCTGTACCTTCTTCTTTGTGCTGTCATATGCAGAAGTCCAAAGAAATTCAATTATAAATTTATGAGAATATCCTGTATTCTATTCTTGTAGAAGAAAATAAAATCTACTCTTTGTATTTGCAAACTGTCCTTAAAAGTCTCTTTATTGCAATTATAGCTTTAATTCAGTTAATAAAAAAGAAAGGTCCTATACTCTTCATAGCTGCTCCCATTATTTGGTTGTTCTAGACTATTCTCTGAATGTTTAGTTTTTCTTTATAACTCCACAGAGGTTGTAATGGTCCTTGGGGATGGCTGTGGTATTGAAGGTTGAAATTTTTATTGTTTGTAACTTGAGGAGTCAGTGGCCTTAAAGGCAAGAGTTCATTTGTGTATTTATTCTACAGATCCTTATTAAGTACCCGTTATATGGTGGGCATTAGTTTAGGAACTGGGGTTATATCAATAAAAACGAACAAGCAAACAAAAAAACAGACAGAAATTCCTATCTGCAAGGTGTGTAAATTCTAGTTGGATATTTTATAGTATCTACCTTTCCCCCAAACTAGTGTGCTTAGATGTAATGCTTATTGTGTAAGCAAATAATAAACATTCTATTTAGTACTAAAGTATGATGAATAACACATTTATGTCATTTAAGTTGTGAAGTTAAATTAGTGTTATTAATTTAAAGTCTAAAGATTCTTTCTTTTATATCATTTGAAACAGAGTATCCTGAAGATGTAGCACCTACCGTTGGATTTTCCAAAATTGACCTTAGACAAGGAAAGTTTGAAGTCACCATCTTTGACTTGGGAGGTGGAAAAAGAATTCGGGGAATTTGGAAGAATTACTATGCTGAATCTTATGGAGTAATATTTGTTGTGGATTCGAGTGATGAAGAGAGAATGGAAGAGACAAAAGAGACAATGTCAGAAGTGATAAGACATCCTAGGATATCGGGAAAGCCTATATTGGTGTAAGTAATGTTGGTGTCATTGTAAACGTAGAGACAGCAGCATTAAGTCATTAAAGAAATTTACCTAAGTTACAAAATACTGAATAAGCTAAATTGTCACACCCTCGTATGATAAAATGTATGTAATTTACTGGGAGTTGTTAATATACCAAGGCCTTATTATAATGCTATCTGTAGAGGTTACGGGCAGAGGCTACGTAATGAAGAAATCTTATAATTAGATCTCTTGGGTTTTCAAATGTAAACTCTGTTTTATTTGATCATTTACTTTTGTCAGATTTTTCAAATGGTCTCTTAACAAGGTTCTAAAATGTTTTTCAATTTATTTTCCTCTTTTAATAACTTATTTATGTTTTGCCTCTGTCCTTTTTTTCTTGAAGAGTGTTCTTGTTTGAAAGTTATTTAGATGGTTTATTCTTCTAATGCCATGTTGATTTCTCAGTTTTTACTACTATATTTCCGAACTGAACATGTGATCTGTGCCATTATCAACTTAGATGTATGCTTAGCATCATTTTGTCCAGCTGCCTAAACATTTTAAAAAAATTAAGTGACAAAGGACTTGTTGCACTACCCGCCCTCATAGCATTTCTGCATAGTAAACACCAGATGGTGCTATAACTTTGAGACATAGTAAAGTGAAAGTAGTTTAAATTGCTCGTAAAATTGGAGTAAGCGGAATGTGTGTTTTGCCTTCTTGTCCCTTTTCCCTCATTCTTGTGTTTCATTACTAACGATTAAAAAAGCCCCAAGCAACCTATCACATGGTTAACTGAGAAATTGTAAGACAGAGTTCCTCAGTGGTCCTCAGTAATAAATGAACATTTTTAAATGAGGCAGTTTGGAAGCTCTGATTACAAAAAGTAAAACTTTATTGTATCATTTATTGTTAAGCTTATACTGTTTAATTTTTATACATTTAACTAATTAAAGAAGTTATTTGATATATATATATAATTAATTCTCACCTTTATTGAATATGAAATAGACTTTAATAGATATGTATACAAAGAGTAAACTTTGTTGAACCCATAGACTAAATTAGTCTCTATAAATGTTTAAGCATAGAACCAGTGACTTCTAAAGTAAAAAGTATTAGTGACTGATGTTCATTTGTAAAATAATTGAGTGTGCTTTTTTTAACCCAATAGTTATTTATTTAATTTATTCTTTTATTCATGTATTCTCTCATGCATTTATTCATTCATACATGTACTAATTCAACAAATATTTATTGAACATCCACTATGTGCTAGACATTGTTCTGGTGATAGGGATACCTTTGGGAACAAAAACAATAAAACTCCATGTATGATCTCAGGAGCTTACATTCTAGAGGGTGAGACACAAAAAATGTAATAAATAAATTGTACATTAGGTGATAAGTATATTGAAAACAAAGCAGGTAAAAGAAGATCAGGAATCCTATGGTGGTGGTGGTGACAGGGGCATGTTACTCTTAAAATTAGGATAATCATACTAGGTCATATTGAGAACATGACACTGGAGGTGAGAGTCAGTCATCCCAGATAGATGTACGTGGTAAAGCCCTGAGGCAGAGGCATGCAGTTTGTGTCTGCAGTGTTTACTGAATAATCCAATGTCAGCAAGATACCTGCTTTCAGTTCTGTCACCTCTCTCAGCTAGTGAATTTCAAGAATTGGAAAAAAAAAAAACAAACTCACAACTAGGATGATTGCTCACCATTATAATTTCATAGTGTGATCTCACAAAGACATGAGAATTAATTAGGGATCAATAATATGTTTATGAAATATGGAATGGTTTGCCATTTGATGAGTTTTTCTCAAAGGAGTTTTACAACCATAGAATTTTTATTAATAAAGGTAAACTTTTTGAGATGTGTGTGCTTCAAAAATATACAAAATTTACTAAAAAGTAAATATTCTCTTTTTTTTTTTTTGGCCACACTGCACGGCATGTAGGATCCTAGTTCCCCAACCAGAGATCAAACTTACACCCCCTGCATTGGGAGCACAGGGTCCCAAGCACTGGACTGCCAGAGAAGTCCCCAAAAGTACATATTCTTAATAATTTTAGAAGATGTGGGAAAGAATGAGGTTAAAAAAAAAAGATTGACCTATCATGCAGAGCCAACCACTGCTATCATTTTTATGAGTTTCCTGTGCATATTTTTGTAAAACATGTAACATATGCAGTGTTCATATAATACATAAAATTTTCTGTCCCACTCTTTTTTCTGTTTATTAATCCGTCTTGAATATCCACCCAAGTCCCATATTTGGAAGTTCTCCTGTTTACCTTTTTCTCTCTGACCTACAATTAATTTCTTATTGATGTTACCATCTTAATATTGTTTGAGTCTCTTTACTCCTCTCTATTCCCTTTAATGTTACCTCCTTTCAGCCTTTCTTCACTTCTCCCTTGTGTTACTGATTACTCTCCTAACCAGTCTCCCTGGTAGCAGTCTTGCCTATTCTCTAAGCTCTGCTCTACATTGCTAGCAGGAGCCCTTTTCTTTATTTGATATTTTTCAAGTTACAAAATTGGTACATGCTTTAATAAGTGAAACAATGCAAGAATAGATAAAGTACTTGAGAGCTCTGTTTTAAATCCAAATTTGATCATTTTACTTTTCCTCTGCTTAGAGTCCTTCAGGTTGCCTCCATAGCTCCACACAGATAGGAGAGTCTGTGTTTTAACTGATGTAACCCTAGCACATAATAGGTATGGCATTGAAAAGTCCATTGGATAATAAGTGGGAGGGGCGTCCAGTAGAGCCCTAGTAAGCTGAGTGCTAGGGGCTAGTGGGTGTGGAGATGTAGGGGAGGCTACCTGAATTAGGAGGCTGGCTACAGTGCTCCTTGTTGCACATAGCTGCTTCCTTCCTGCCCACGGACATCTGGACCTCTCATCTGCAAAATCCTATGATGGCATCTAATTTCTTCCGATCACCACTTGTCTGTCTGAGCCTAAACTAGTTGATTTAGGACCTACAAAGCCTCTCAGAACTCACTTTAACCCCTTGATAATTTTCTCTTCCTACCCTCTAATAATGAGCAAACAGAGAACAACAACAGACCTCTGAGAAGATTCAGTCATTCAACAGAAGGAAAGAAACCTGAAGAATTATTATCTTGTCTGTAATCATGAAATTACAGATTGGTAGAGCAGGATTCATTCATGCTATGGGAAGCAGAGTAGATGACCACGATAGCAGGTCCTGGACACTCTAGCTCTGCCTGACCTGATTCCGCACAGCAGTCTGACAGCATGTGTCATTGCAAATGAAGCCTCAGTCACATTTCACTTTATGTCACAGACGTGAGGGTTCTCTTGAAAGGTCAGAGTCGTAGATCACTAGGCTTCGGTGTTTTATTAGCTCGGAATCTCTGTTTGGCAGTTCTCTAGTATTTACTGCTTAATCAGCATAATATTCCAGTCAAAATCTCTGAAATAAGTGGTGAAAAGGTGAAAAAACATGGGTTTAGAGAGAAGACAGAGAATCTGAAGCCTGGATTCTAAAAGTTGCGTATTTGTTTATGACCCTGACAAGTCACTTTACTTCTTTGGACTCAGTGGTTAAATGACTCTTCTTTAATAAAAGTAACTATAAAATATAGTAATTCTGTGATTGTATTCAGCTGTGTATTATAATGTGGACCTTAGTATAGTTTATGCCAAGAATCCATTTTGGTAAAAAGGTAAAAGTGACTTGTATTCCTTCTAAAGAAAGTAAAAATGGATGCCATGCAAATATTTGGCTTTGTTATCATGCTGAGTTGTTTATTTACCTAGAATAGAAAGTCTTTTTTCTCTTATGTCTACTATAGATTAACTTGAACCTCTACTCTAATTAATTAAGGTATGAATTATATTACCCACCCTCACATTCCCCCCACCACATACATACTTTTGCTTTAACCATTTATAATTTAATTATTTATTAAAAGTTCTAATACTGGATAGTCTTGACAGATAAAGAAGACCTTTCCAAGAGAAAAAGTAAACAACTTTTGCAGTGGTATAAGCAGCACTGAAATCAGTAGTAATTTCAAAATTTAAGCTCAACATCCACCGTAGAAATTTTCCATTAATAATACAAGGTACTATTTGTTGATTCCTTGTGGAAAGGGCTGAGCTAGGAGGTGTTTTAAACATCTTAACCTATTGAAATTTTCAGCAGCCCAAGATTACACCAATGTTATATAAGAAGGCACATGTTCTTTCTGCATTCTTCTTTCTAGTACACTCTTGAAAGTTGCCCTCAGAGCGATTGTAAATTACCCTTCATTTTTTGTGGTTGAATCTCCTAATACTTATAACTGAAATAACTCTGGAGATCCACAAGCTAAAATTTCCTCCCAGGATAATAACAATTCTACTTGTGTTAGCATACTTGAACTCTTGGAGTGGTGCCACTTTCTCATTATATACTGTCTGCTTTTCTGTGGAGTTATATGACCTAACTTAACTTTTGGTCAGACCTCACAAATTAGATGCTTCACAACAAAAATGTATAGGAGTTTCACTCAGGGAAGAAAACATAGTATCTCATATATGATCTGGCTAGATGTCATGAACATTTCAGTAAAAAAAAGTTTGACCTGGAGGTCTTTGCACCATGGGTGGCTTCCCAGGACCCTCTGAAATCGCATACACAATTCTGAGTGCATGTACATTTTTCTTGGGAGCAGATTCTAGCTCTCATCAAATTCCTAAAGGATTTCATGACCAAAGAGGTTAAAAAAAACATGGCAGTGAGTTTTTATATTAGGAGAAATAATAAGTAGGGTTTTATTATTGATAATTTTTTTTATTGATATCGGACTTTTGTCTTCACCCTCTATATACCTATTTGACTCACCTTTCTTCTAGACAGTATTACAGGAAACTGTTTGCAAGTTTCTTTGAGTCATATTCTTTCTTATAAGTGCCCAAGAGAAGTTAATTAGGTTATGGGTTATCCTAATACTGTTCTTAGAATTTGAGTCAAATGTATTTTCATAAGTCAGACCTTTCAATAAGAAATAGGAGAACATGGGTCCTTTTTAGAATTCTGGAAACCCATAAGTATGTAAGTATGGACTACCTATGTCACTTGATCCTTAGTTGTAGTGGTGGGTCCCTTAATTTACTATTTTTACCATCTGAAACCCCTACTCACTTTATTTATAAAGTCCATTGGCTTAAGATTTCTTTTCTTTCAGCACAGACTTACCAAGCTGTCATCTTCATCCACTTTATTTAGTTATACTGTTGACTCACCTCTACATTTCCTTACTGAGGGCTTCCTTTTGTCTGTAATGGCATCCAGCTTCACTAATAGCAGCTGTAGTTTACAGTAAAGCTTCTCAGCTGGTTGACTTCCTAGGTAATTTATGCACAAAGAGCCTGTAGAGATTCCCATCTTTTCCCTCCCCTGTCCCAACACCCTCTATTGTAAAACAAAATAATGAAGAAAAACTTGTTGACAGTGTCGTCAGGTGGCAAGATGTTATCCAGGGATCACCTGTATTTGCATCAGACCAAACCTGCTGTATTTTTTAGGGTGGGGCCAAGGATGCCTCTGGCTTTTTCACAGGTTCTCCAGATCTCTCTGCTGCACAGCAGAAATTGAGATCTACTGGTGCAGGGAAAAGCATGGGCTTTGACGTCAGCCAGGCCTTGAGTAGGTTACTTAATCTTCCTGAGCTTCTGTCTCCACTTGTAAATAAGGATTTTAATACTTGTGTTGTCATGTGAATTCTAAAATAATGTATTTAAAGCATCTAGTGCAGTGCTTTACTAGTTTTCTGTGCATGTGATGGTGGATATGAATAGTTACTATTGATGATATGCTGTGTCTAGGTAGAGATGAATTAGGAGAGCCAGTTTTAAAGTGTCATATGTGAATTCAAATTACATGAAGCTTTTGATTACAGAAAATGACATGGCTTAGTGGGTAAGAATAGGAGCCCAAGTGCTCAAAATAATTATTGCATACTTTCTGAACCAGTAGATTCCTAATAGTGTGCCTCCAATGCTTAAGAATTTTTTCTTTTAAGGTAGTAATTTTAAGGAAAAAATGGCTACTTTTAGTGCCTATTGTGTGTGAATAAACAAAATGTTCAACAGGTAATTAGTTAAATATGTTTATGTTGCTTAGGTTAGGGTGCTTTTGAAACATAACAATGAAAACTGTATGTGATATATTGCTCTGCTATGAATCTTTCTGTGATTAAGTCTTGCTTTGAAAGCAGTATGTTTAGATATAACTGCTACTAGAAAATTACTGTTTTCTGAACCCATCTGGATATAATTATGCTAATGAATATTAAATAGTACTCGATATTTTCAGTTTTCATGATAAACAATTTAGGAACAATTATAAACAAGTATCAGTAAGGCACTACATTAAAGGATATAGCACAAGTGTAGAAGGGACAGAAGAAATATCTCTCACCACCTGATTTAGCTGGGGAGTTTATCCCTAGTTTTAAATTTATCTTTTTTAATAATGTTCCTTAAACATTTGAAGCTGACCTATGGGAAACATCTTTTTCTCCAGTAATGCTTGTAACTGACACAGTAGAAAACTCTTCAATTTCTTTATATTTTATAAGTTAAAAATTATTTAATAGTGTTAGGAGACATATATACACACATAGATAGTCATATTCCTGTTCACATAAGAATTCTCTCATTTTTCCACTAACACATTTGCTCAGTTATCTGCTTTTATTCCTTTGTCTTCCCTCCTGTAATATGGAAGAAGTGTTTCTGCTCCTGTCCAAGATCCCACCCCTTTCTACTATTGTATTGGGTTGGCCAAAAGGTTCTTTCGGTTTTTTACGTAAGATGGCTCTAGTAGAGCTTAGTTGTCTTTAACTTTATTCGAAACAATTTTGTTAGATTGTGTGTGACAGCTGTCATATCAGGGTGCATTTAAAAAAAAAAACTTATAAAAATTGGTGAATTTTTGTGTAGCCATTTTAATATTGAAGCCGGAAGGAAAAAAGCAACATTTTCAGCGTATTATGCTTTGTTATTTCAAGAAAGATAAAAACGCAACCGAAATGCAAAAGAAGATTTGTGCAGTGTATGGAGAAGGTGCTGTGACTGATCAAACGTGTTAAAAGTGGTTTGCGAAGTTTGGTGCTGGAGACTTCTTGCTGGACGACGATGCTCCGCTGTTGGGTAGACCAGTTGAAGTTGATAATGATCAAATCGAGACATTAATTGAGAACAACCAACATTATACCACTCGGGAGACAGCCGACATACTCAAAATATCCAAATAAAGCGTTGAAATCATTTGTACCAGCTTGGTTATGTTAATCGCTTTGATGTTTGGGTTCCACGTAAGTTAAGCGAAAAAACCTTTCTTGACCGTATTTCTGCGTGTGATTCTCTACTTAAACGTAACGAAAACGTTCCGTTTTTAAAACAAATTGTGACAGGTGATGAAAAGTGGATACTGTACAATAATGTGCAACGGAAGAGATTGTGGGGCAAGCGAAATGAACCACCACCAACCAAACCAAAGGCCGGTCTTCATCCAAAGAAGGTGATAGTTGTGTATATGGTGGAATTGGAAGGGAGTCTTCTATTATGAGCTCCTTCTGGAAAACCAAATGATTAATTCCAACAAGTGCTGCTCCCAATTAGACCAACTGAAAGCAGCACTCGACCAAAAGTGTCCAGAATTAGTCAACAGAAAACTCATAATCTTCCATCAGGATAATGCAAGACCACATATTTCTCTGATGACCAGGCAAAAACTGTTACAGCTTGGCTGGGGAGTTCTGATTCATCTGCCATATTCACCAGACATTGCACTTCGGATTTCCATTTATTTAGGTCTTTACAAAATTCTTTCAATGGAAAAAATTTCAATTCCCTGGAAGACTGTAAAAGGTACCTGGAACAGTTCTTTGCTCAAAATGATAAAAAGTTTTGGGAAGATGGAATTATGAAGTTGCCTGAAACATGGCAGAAGGTAGTGGAACAAAACGGTGAATATGTTGTTCAATAAATTTCGTGGTAAAAATGAAAAATGTGTCTCTGATTTTTACTTTAAAATGGAAGGAACTTTTTGGCCAACCCAATATATTATTCCTCCCCTTTCTTATATCGAGGTTCTCTCTCTGGATCATTCCCATCAGCAGAATGTGCTCTTGTGTTTCTTTAAGTATTGTGGAATCCTTTGGCTCTACATCTCTCTCCACATGTTGACTCCTTTTTATAGTATTCTATTCAAAATTCTGGAAAGAATTGTCTGTAGTGGATTCTGTACTTATTTATATCACATTCTTTCCTCAACATGCTCCATTTGTACTTTCATTCCTACAATTCCTTGAAACTGCTCTTGTTGGAGTCAACAAATTATCTCCATGTTGCCAAATCCATTGTCACTTTGCTGTTCTCATTTTACCTAAAATTGACTATTTCCTCAACTTTGTTTTCCTTTTAGCACTTTTGCATTACAGCATACTTTTCTTGATTTTCCTCCTATTTCATCGATGGTTCCTTCTTTTTTTTTTTTTTTTTTTTTTTTTTGCGGTACGCGGGCCTCTCACTGTTGTGGCCTCTCCCGTTGCAGAGCACAGGCTCCGGACGTGCAGGCTCAGCGGCCATGGCTCACGGGCCCAGCTGCTCCGCAGCATGTGGGATCTTCCCGGACCGGGGCACGAACCCGTGTCCCCTGCATCGGCAGGCGGACTCTCAACCACTGAGCCACCAGGGAAGCCCGATGGTTCCTTCTTAGTCTTTTTTGTTAACTCCTTTTCTGCTTTAAGTCTAAATTTTAGAATATCCCAGGCTCTTTTCTGGGCTTGCAGTTTTTTGCATCTAGATACTTTTGAGACCTTAAATACTGTTTATTTACTCAGAGGACCCAAATCTATAGCTTTGACATCTCCCAAGAGTTCCTACTGATATAGCTAATATCTTAGAAACCTCCACTTTGACATTTTATGGTCATCTCAGATTCTATTGGCCAAAACAGAATTTCTTGATTTCCTTCTCACCCCTAGTGTTGAAACCTTCATCTCTGTCTTTTCCCATCTCAGTAAAAGCTATCATAATCTAATCAGTATCCTGTAGATTCTACCTCTTAAATCTATCCCATTTTAGTCTGATTTTGTTTTCCATCACTACAACTTGGTATATAGTATTTAAGAACTGGTTCTGGAATCAGATTGCCTAGGTTCAAATCCAAGTTCTCTGTGTACAGTTTCTGTGACCTGAGTCAGGTTACTTAACCTAGCTGTACTTCAGTGTTCTTGTTGGTAAAATTTTAAAATTATTAGAACAATGCTGG
Organism: Hyperoodon ampullatus; assembly: GCF_949752795.1. Classification (NCBI taxonomy): domain Eukaryota; kingdom Metazoa; phylum Chordata; class Mammalia; order Artiodactyla; family Ziphiidae; genus Hyperoodon; species Hyperoodon ampullatus. The sequence goes on along the minus strand of NC_136918.1, from coordinate 103,874,814 downwards.
GACATAGCAAGTATGTTTTTTTATTAGTCTTGAGTGCTAGTACTGCTGCTACCACCATCACCACCTCCACTCCCATCCTAGCTCAAGCCTCCATCATCTCTTAACTGGGACTATTGCATTAGCCTTCTAATTGTTTTCTATACCTATATGCTTGTCCTTTACTCACCTTCCCCCAATCCATTCTGACCTGTTCTCCGAACAGTAGACAGGATGATTTTTTCCCAAATATTAATTACAAAACATTACTCCCAGGCCAAAAAACAGCTTTGCCTTTATTACACTTGCTGTAAACTTCAGACTTACAGAGCTTTACATCTAGCCCCTGCTGACCTTTCTTAACCTCATCTCTTACCTCACTGCTCTTTTCCCACTATGATACAACTGTACTGCTCATTCTTTTTTTTTTTTTTTTTGTGGTACGCGGGCCTCTCACTGTTGTGGCCTCTCCTGCTGCGGAGCACAGGCCTCCGGACTCGCAGGCCCAGTGGCCATGGCTCACGGGCCCAGCTGCTCCGCAGCGCGCGGGAACCTCCCGGACCGGGGCACGAACCCACGCCCCCCGCATCGGCAGGCGGACTCCCAACCAGTGCGCCACCAGGGAAGCCCTGCTCATTCTTCTTTGAGTGGAGTAAGTTATACCCTTCTCAGAGTCTTTGTACTGTTTGTTTCATATGCCTGGAATATGTGCTTCCCTTGTCCTCATCACTCACATCTTCACTTACATTACCTTTTAGAGAGGCCTATATTTACCACCCAGCCGAAAGAAGCCACTCTGACAATATCTTATCATCCTTATTTTAAATCTCTGCCAAGAACTTAACATTGTCTAATATTTGTATTTGTTATATGCTTCCTCCACTAGAATGTTAGTTCCAAAACTATCCCCATGTGAGTTCAGACTGTGTCCCTAGCCCATAGTCTAGTGCCTGGCTTCACAATAAAGTGATGGAGAAACTTCCAAACATACAATTGCCTTTTATTTTTTACTTTATTTGCCAACCCTCTTAATCTGTAATACAGTGTCCTGAATGGACCCAAGTTCAGGAAAACAGTGCCTTAACTTAGCTTTTTAGTCCTTAAGCTAAAATCAGCTCCTAGTTACCAACTAGACTCTTCATTAAGTACATATTTGGGTTTTCCTAGGATTTGTTGACCACTGAGTTAACTGACCTATCTGAACATAAAAGATTTGATGAAGGGCTTCCCTGGTGGCGCAGTGGTTGAGAGTCCGCCTGCTGATGCAGGGTACACGGGTTCATGCCCCAGTCCGGGAAGATCCCACATGCCGCGGAGTGGCTAGGCCCGTGAGCCATGCCGCTGAGGCTGTGCATCCGGAGCCTGTGCTCCGCAACGGGAGAGACCACAACAGTGAGAGGCCCGCGTACCGCAAAAAAAAAAAAAAAAAAAAAAAAAAAAAGATCTGATACAGCTTCTAGTTTGATTTGGCTTTAATAGAGCGCCACTTGAAGTCTTGTTTTATACAATTCTTAACTATCAAAATGCTCTTAAATGAACCTAAAGCATTGTTTAAGTAGTTGTCACTTACTGATATTCATCTTGTTAAGGCATTGGAAGTTACAAAAATATGTAATAGAGCTTGATACCTGTCTAGAAACTTAAGATCATTTACCTCATTTTCAATAGTTAACCCATGAGTTTAAAGCTAATATGCTATTTTTAGTTTAATAAATGAAGACTTGTTTTATGTCACTTGCTTTAGAAATTTCTGTAACTCTAGTGGGTAAGGGCAAAAGGGGAAAATTATAACTTAATAGTGATGAAAGTATGTGAATGGCTCTATGAAATGAAGAAAAGTGACACAAGACACTAAATTATGGGACATCCTTCATTCTAAAGCTGGAGAAATTTCTAAAATAGCTTCTTTATTTTGAGCCACAGCATGGGCAACACCAGCAACACAATACCCTGCAAGGATTTCTTTTTTTGTATTTTACAGCTCGTCCAAATTTTTCTTTAGTAGTGTTAACATACTCTTTTGTGCCATTCACTAACATTTCAATATTGTTGATGCTTTCTCCCTGTTCCTCTACTAAAAGAGATATCTGAATGAAAACATCCCTTAAATCCTTTATTTTGTTCTCCAAATTAACAAGTTCTTTGTGTCTCTGTTCCATCTCTGAGAGTTGTGCTTTAGTGATACTGATTTCTCGAAGTAAGCTTTCATTAAAAACTTCCCATTTTCCTTGATGAAGCATATCATTTACCTCTTCTTCCGGCACTTCTTTTCCAGCAACTTCAAGCTGACGGAAAATAAATGTCCTGCACTTCTCTTGCTTTGCTGCTATTGTGTCATTGTATATAAACATAGTTTGCTGAAAATGGCGGAACATCGCAGCATGCTGAGATTTAAGTATCCTTGTGACCACTGATGATGGACCGTTTTCATCCTCTGACTTTTTAACTTGTTTTACTAAATCATCCAAACGTCTATTAATGTGTTCTGCTTGGACTTTTATCTCTTTTGTAATGCTAGACTCTCTCTTAAGTAGACTAAACCTTCTCATAGAAGCCACCAGACTTTTCTGTTGCTGCCCAAATTTTTGAACATCATCTGTCAAGTTGTTAATACTCTCCTGTAGTTTTTGTATCTCATGTAGGTGTCTCTCAGCTACAGGCTGTCTTTCATAAATAACAGCTTGCTGCAGAAACACCCCTTGTTCCTCTGCTTCTATAGTCGACACATCCTTTTCTCTAGAGAGCTCAATTTCCTTTGTTCTTTGCTTTAGTTCTTGAAGTCGGTCTTTCATCTTCCCTGTCCTCCTAAAAGCAAAAATGATTGTGTTGAACAAAGAAAAATTTGGTATTTCCCCCCAGTAGCAGTTGGCTTTACATAGCTATGTCTATCTCTCAGGAAAAATCCTCCTAGTTTTCTGAAAAGATGACTAAAAATTAGAAAAATCAATAATTTCCTCATAAAGATCACTGAAATAGCAAAAGTAATGTAAAATATTTTGTAAATCACTTCGCATAATGCAGGGCTTCTATGAGTCCCATACAGTTGAGTAAAGTAGCTGAGTAAGCAGTGATAGAGAAATAATTGCCCCCAAATAAGTTCTCAGTGTCATGATACTGCCACAGAATCGATTTTTCTTGATTTAGGAAGATATATCTTAGAATGGAAGATTTGACCATATCTTTTTAGGATTAAAAAGTCACTCTGAATGTGTCCTTATTACTGAAGATACGGTTCCCAGTTAATTTGGTCTATGTAATGTCAAAAAAACATACTCATTTTGCTAAATGTGTGTAGTTCAGCTAAAACCAGTATAGCGACAGGGCAGATTCCATATGAGAGCTTTAAGCAATATAGGTAATGTTGAATTTATCTCAAAATTTCTCAGGCTTCTGGATTGACTAACACATTATTTGACATAGCTTTGTTTTCTTATCCATTGCATATATATAGAAACATATTCTTGGTTTGATCATGCTGATTTCTCATTATTAGCCTTCCTTTGCAAAGATATCCAGACTGTGTTAGAAAAAAAATTTTTGTCAATTCATAATAAGTGATATTTTTACAAACATGAGAATATATAAAATCTTATTTGGGGGACACTGATAATATTGACACTTATTGTATGCTGTGTTGGTAGTTATTCATGGAATCAATTTGATGTACATAATTATATAGTGATATACATGAAGTAAATAAAAAGAAATCCTTGTTAATAAAATACTTTCTTTTCACAGCACATCTTGACTTTAGAAAGGCATTTAAAATGCCTTTCATGATATTTTTGTGGATAAGAGGAAGCTGTTAGGGAGTTACAAGTAGCTCATTGAACCACACATAGTATCAACTAGAGAAAAAGGTCTCTAATGTGACACTGTTATGCTATGGGATTCAGTGCTTGATATGTTTATGCAAATATTTTTATCAGTTATTTGGGTGTCGTAGAAGGCATACTTATCAAACATGTTGATGGCACAAACTTTGGAGAGTTCTTTAGTATGTTGAAATACAGAATTGGGATTTGAAAATTAAAATAGAACAGAACACTATACTAAAATAACAAAAATATGTTTAACTGGATAGATGCAAAGTATTGCACCTAGTTGTTTAGAAAACACCTTTACATCTATAAACTGGAAGACCCTTGAGTTCATAGCCGTGCTTATGAAAATCACTGGAGATTTTAGTTAATTTTGAGCTTTTAATCAGAACTCTCAGAATAGTTATTATGGTTTCATGAATAATAATGTGCTGTCTAGATTGACTAAGAAAGATATTTGTTCCACTGACTCTATGCTAGTGAAAGCAAATGGGAGAGGGACTGTGTTAAGTATGAGATGAAAATCCACAAATTGGGAATTTCCAAACTGTCATGGAAAGGATGAGATTGGAAGACCGTAGTATATGGAGAGTTGTTGAAAGAAATGGAAATATTTGTTCTGAAAAAGAGAAGGTCGAGGGAATATCTACAACTGTTTTCTAAAATGTGTAGATCTGTATATATGAGAGATTAGACTTACCTGGCGTAACTCCAAAGAGCAGTGTGGGTGGAAATTACATGAAGTGAGGTTCGGTTTAGTATAAAGAAGACTTTTCACACAAGTAGAGCTGTCTGAAGATGGAATGAACTGTTTCATGAGATAAAAACCTTGCCATCACTAGAGATGTTCAAGATGTTCTTGAATGATGACCCAGTCGAGGATACTGTAGAAATGATACCTGTATTACATAAAAAGTTAAACTAATATCCTGATAATATTCCTTTGATTTTAAAGAACTGACATTCTGTCAGATAATTTTTGAAGCTTACTATATGCAAAGTTTTAAATGCTATAGTGTGTATTCAGTAATACCTGTCCTTGAGTAATTAATATCTGAGGGGAGATGGACAATACACAATTAAACAGATAAATGAGATAATTTTAGATCGTGATAGATCAATTAGGCAAGGCATCTCTAAGGAGCTATTTGAGTGTAGATCTAAATGTTGAGAAGATGAAGAGCCAAGAAAGTGCATCCTGAGTATTGGAGATGGGGTGCCAGGGCAGTGAATAGGACTGGTATGTTTTAAGAACAAAATTAATGCTTATGTAGATAGAAATTAATATGGGCAGTAACATTGGAGGAGTGAAGTCAGGACGGTACGTGGGGATCAGATCACAAAGGGCCTTGTGGGCCAAAATAAGGAATTCAGATTTTATTCTAGATGCAGTGGCAGACAGTGAAAGGATAAATAGGGTATTGACATAAGATTTATGTTTTTAAAAGATCACTGTATAGAGAATAGTTTCCTGATAACCTCCAGGAGAGATCTGGATGGAAACTAGATGGAATAAATGGGAACCATCTGGGATATATTTTGCAGGTAGAAGCAATAGGACTTACTGGTGATTTTAACCCTTCAGTAGCATTTAACCACCATTACTTCTTGAAACGCTTTTAAGTGTTTCTCCTGGCTTTCCTCTTGCCTCTTTGGCTCTTCCTTCATCATTTTCTCCTCCCTGGTTTCTTGTCTTTCCTCCCGCTGAATACTGGAATGCCTCCACACACAGTCCTCTTTTTACCCACCGTTGTTTTCCAGTCTCACAGTGTTAAATGCCGTCCGTTAGCTGATGACTCAAAGTTATATCTCAAGTCTAGACTGTTCTCATAGCACTTGTCTACTCAATAGCTGCATTTGAATGTCTGTGTCTAAAATAATTTCCTGATCTTCCAACTCCCAAACTGCTGCTGCATCTCAGTAAGTGGCACCTCTTCCAGTCTCTTCTTCCAGTCTTCTTCCAAGTCACCCTACCAGAAACTTTGGAGTCATTCTGGACTACGTGACTACTCTGTTTTGTGTCCCCGTCCCCCCTCCCCCCGCCCACACACCCTTATATTCAAACTAACAGGGCATCTTGTCAATTCCTTTTTCAGGGTACATCAGGAACCACCTCCCTGGTTCATGTCACCATCCTTTCTCACCTGGATTATTGCAGTAGTCTCCTATATGGTCTCCTTGTTTCTTCCTTTGTATCCCCGTCTCCTCTGGTCTTTTCTTAACACAGAAACAAGAGTTAAAATGTAAGTCAGAGCATGTCATTCCTGTACCTAAAGCCCTCCTTTAGTGTGATCTCTCAGAGGAAAAGCCAGAGCCTACAAGGTCCAATATGACTTCTCCACCTCTCCTTTTGCCCTTCTGACCATGCTTCCTACAACTCCCCCTCCCTCTGCCTCATTCACACTGTGTTCCTGGTTATTCCTCACACAAACCTGGCAGGATCATGCCTTAGGGCTTTGGCACTTGCTGTCTTCTCTGTTTTGGAATGCTCTTCCCCATGTAGTGCTGCCTTATTCCCCCAACTTCTTTAAATCTTACTGAGATGACACCCTCTCAGTAAGGCTGTCCTTGGTGACCCTATCTAGAACTGCAACCACCCTTCCCAGCTTTAGTTTTTTTCCTAGCACTTTTCACTATATTTTACTTGTTTATCTTACTTTATTGTCTGCTCTCTTCCCCAAATATAAGCTCCATGAAGGCAAGAATCTTTATTCATTCTGGTATTCCCAGCACCTTCACAAGTCTCATTTATTCAAGTTCTGATATTGAGCTCTTTATAGTTCATATTTTTCTGAGTTCTTAATATGTGACAAGCACTGTTCTAAGTGTGTTGTATGTTCTTTTAAGAACTCTGAATTAAGTATTATCATGGTCTCCATTTTACAGATGATGACATTAAGACCTGATCTTAAGTAACTTAACCAAGATATCAGCTCGTGGTAGAGTTGGGCTTCAAATTCAGGCAGTCTAGTTTGAAGGACTCACTCTTTACTGTGCTATAAAGCCTTCTTCAATGGTATCAGGTGCTCTATAGAGACCAGTTCAGATAAGTTCTGAGAAGAGGCAATTAGGTAAGTGAAGTGGTTGGGAAAGGAGCCAGATCACAAGGGATACTAAGACCTTGAAATCTGTTTTTGATGGAAAAAATCTTTTATAGATATTAACAGTTCACTCAGAGACATTTGCTGTGTACCTGTATTGCTGAGCATTTTAAGTACTGGTTGGAAACATTTGACAGCAAGTTTTTGTTGCCTGTAATGCACTTACAGTTTTCTGCTGTTTATTTTAAATTATCTAAATATGTAATTCATATAGCTTGCAGTCTTTTATTTTACCATTGATTTGCTATATTAAAAGTAAAAAGCTTCAGTCTGTACAATTTATGCAAATAAGAGACTTCTAAGTAGGGAAAGGATTTCATTCCCTCTGTCTCCCCACCTTTCCATTGTCTGTATTCTACCTTACTTGCAAAGAATAATTTCTTTACCTTAGGAACAAAACTAACCAGATCCAGTGGTTTACTAAGATCTGTGGGAAAAAATAATAAGCTATAATATTAAACCTGGAAAATTTGTGAAAAGAAGATTAGTCAAGTAGGACTATGAGAAGGTGGCAATATAGATTGCAAACTTTGGGTGTTAGGAAATTAGATCAATATAAAACACTAATATATTGATCCATGTGTTGGGCATACCTTCTAGGAAAATATTGATATTTACTGGCCTTTGTCCTTACAAGTAGGAAATAAGCAAACTAGAGAAAAAATATATAATACCATGTGAGCATACTATTTTTTAAAATAAACTTATTTTATTTATTAATTTTTATTTTTGGCTGTGTTGGGTCTTCGTTGCTGCACGCGGGTTTTCTCTAGTTGCGGCGAGCAGGGGCTACTCTTCGCTGCGGTGCACGGGCTTCTCGTTGCAGTGGCTTGTCTTGTTGCGGAGCGTAGGCTCTAGGGCGCAGGCTCAGTAGTTGTGGCACACGGGCTTAGTTGCTCTGCGGCATGTGGGATCTTTCTGGACCAGGGCTTGAACCTGTGTCCCCTGCATCGGCAGGCGGATTCTTAACCACTGTGCCACTAGGAAAGTCCTAGCATACTATTTTTTTAAGTCCTTTATTAAAGTGAAAACAAAGTGATTTTAATTGAGAAAGATTTCAGTACTAGAGCAACCAATTAAATGTGCAGAAAGTTTGATATTATCATTTTTTATATTATTCCCACCTTTAAATTATAATAAACAGATTAATTTATATGTATATATAATTTCATGTAATTAAGTTATTTATAATTAATTAGTTAATTGTAATTAACCTAATATAATCCTTAATATAAACATTCAGATTTTAAGAGATAAATTGTAAAGATTTTTAGTTTTATAAACTAATTTAGGTTGGGATTTCTTGTGAGTTTTAAATATTCAATTTATGAAAAACTCCGCTTGGTCCCATTTTTATCAGTCAAGATATGCTTGGTTATGCCACAGTAATGTCCAGTCACCAAATCTTGATGGATTACAACCACAAAGATGTATTTTTCATTCACATTTCATGTCCATGTTGGGTTAGCAGGGGCTACTGGTTCCCATCTTGGTTTCTCAGAGACCTAAGCTCCACCTTTCTGGATGTGGTAGGCTGGTAGGGCAGTTGGAAGTACTGGAGAGTCTCTCATAGACGTTAAAATGCTGTAGCCTGAAATGATGCATGTCACTTTCCTTTGCAACTCCTCGACCAACTGAAGGAGGATGGTAGTGATATGTGGTCCTCACCTGTTCTCCAAAGGAGAGGTGAACCTAGTTTCTTCCACATCTATTGAATATTATAATTTGATTCCAAAAATAATCCTTAGAGGTTAACTAATCAATTTCTCATTTTTCTTATGGGGAAATTGAAAATCAGAAAAGTTAAGTGTTTTACCCAAAGCTTGCTAGTAGTAGTACTGGTATAATAATGCAAACTTCCTGGCTGCTAGACCAGTGCTTTTTTCATTATAAGATGTATAATATAAATTTCCTAGAATGTATATGTTATGTAAAGCTGGGATCATCTATATGCTCTTTTGTATTCAGTATTTTATAAATATTTGATGGTTATGCTGGAACAGATTTTTAAAAACACCTACAAACATTGGGAAGTGATTGTAGAAACTTTTTTTTCATGTGATAACTTTGAGAAAGCAGAATTACCGCCCATGATTTATTATATGCCTCTGATAAGGACTAATCTTTCTAGTACAGAGGGAGGTAATTACTAAAGTCAGTTAGCCTAATGATTTATCTTGAATAGCTCCATACTGTTCTTTGTTTGGTTTAATGTTTATCACTTCCTTATCTGTATGCTCCGTCTGGTATTACCATATTGATACTGAAAATAAATTCCTCCAAAAGTGTTTAAAACGGATGTCATGTTGCTTTTGATACAGCCATAAGCTTTTTCTTTTCTTTCTTTCCTTCCTTCCTTCCTTCCCTCCTTCTCTCCTTCCCTCCTTCCCTCCTCCCCCCCTACATGATTTGAACAAAGCCTTTTCTTTTAAAAATGTTTTTAATGTGATTATTTTCATCATTAATACAGATACACAGTTTAAGAAGTCAGACCACTTCAAGGCTTATGAAGATATACAGCTGACCCCTGCCTGCCCCACCACATTCTATTTCCAGTTCCTCATTCCCAAAGGCAGTCATTTTCAACTCCTTAGCTATATGTTGCTTTAAAACTCCCTATTTCTTGATAATTTGCTTATGTAGATGTTTACACTTTTTTCAGTTTTAAATAATCTTTGCTATGAAAGATATGAATTTAACTTATTTTTTTTTTGGCTGCACCACACAGCTTGCAGGACAGTTCCCTGACCAGGGGTTGAACCTGCGCCTTGGCAGTGAAAGTGCGGAGTCCTAACCACAGGACCACCAGGGAATTCTCAGATTTAACTTTCTCTTACACCCTCATCCTTCCCTCAAATTTTTCCTCTCAATGTAATTATATCACAGTTTTCGTTATAGTCAATATTATGTGTTTACGTTATTAGGACTACCCAAATACTATATTTACCAGAATCACATATTATATATACCAGAATCACACCAGAATCATATTATATATACCAGAATCACTAGGGTTATATTTCCTTTCTCAGAATAATTTTTTTCACTGTATCTAGGCTTTTTCAGTGGATAGAGCTAGGAGATGTATATTTTTATTTTAAGAAAGCTTTTCACTGAAGTATTTATGCATATACAGAAAGTGCCCAAAACATAAATGTATAATTTGATGATTTTTCACAAAGCGAACAGACCCATGTAACCACTACACAGATCAAGAACCTTGTAACTTTTAAATTTTTCTTGAAATTATTAATTACCTAAGTTTTTCAGTTGCCTCATTTTGTACATATGCATCACTAATTCATTCTAAAACTCTTCATTTGAACTGAAAATATTATCTTGATGTATATATAGCAGGTATTCTTTTCTATTTCATTTTATTGTTTTAGCTTTTGAGGCTTCTTTCTTGGAACCCTGATTACCACACAGCTGTTGTCTTGACCTGATTACCACACAGCTGTTGTGTTGGAATTTTTCTCTCCTTCTGTGTATTTTCTCCTCATTCCTTGTTCCTCTATTTTTGGTTTATCCCCTTGATTTGAGGGCATACCGTAGCTTCCTTTTAAAACATAGGTGTGGTGATAACTTGCATTTCTGAAAATGTTTTTATTCTGTCCTTACACTTGAATGATATATTTTCTGCAGATGTAATTCTTACTTGGAAATTGTGTTCCCTTAGAATTTTGAAAATTTTGCTGTGTTTTCTTTTAAGTTTCTTTGTTACCCTTGAGAAATCTGCCATCTGATTCCTGATATTTTGTATAAGATGTGGGGTTTTTTGTTTTTGTTTTTTAATTTCCTTCAATGTAATCCTTTGCCTTTTCTCTTTATTCCTCGTGTTTTGAAATTTTGCAATAACATGACCTAGGAACGTCTCTTTGCATGTATTTGCTAGATGTTTAGTGTCTCTTTCCAATTTGGAAATTCATGTACTTATGGTTTCTTTTGGAGGGGATCCTAACTTTTAAAAGAACTTCATCTTCTCCATTTTCTTTGTATTGTTTTCTTTGAAATTGCCCTTATTTGGATGTTGACTTTATTAACTATTCCTCTAATTTTCTTAGTATCTGAAAAGTAGAGTGACTTGCCTGAGGTCACACAACTAAAAAGTAGCAGAGCCTACATTCAGATGTACATCTCTTTGCCTGCAGATCTGTTATTTTTCTTTATTTCATAGTGGATAGATATAGATTATCCTAGTGAAACATGCTACAAATGAAGTTGATCTGTATCAAATATTGTATTATGTTGTTAATATAAATGCTATGTTTAAAAGAAAAAAGTTCTTGCAGCAGGTAATATAGCATATTAGATCTAAAATAATTATGTTAGCAGCTGTATTAGGATTTTTCATACAATCAGACCAAATTAAGCACTTTACAATTTAGAAAAAGAAAAAGTATTAGTTCAGGGACTTCCCTGGCACTTCCACTGCAGGAGGCATGGGTTTGATCCCTGGTCAGGGAACTAAGATCCTGCAGGCTGTGTGGCACCCCCCCCCGAAAAAAAAAGAAAATTGATTGGTTCTGATCCCACACACCTGTGTCACGGAAAATCTAAAAAATTTTGAATCCTATCCTTGGCACCATGTAGAGATTGGGATTCTTGTATTTTCTTCTGCTGTACCTCATAGTCATAGAATGAGATAAGACCAGAAGTAAGGTACACTGCATTCCTATTTATGTACACATGTTTCTGTTTCCTATTCATATACTAACCTGTTACTATGAATTCTTACAACTATAATGTATATAGCAGATATGATGTTGTTGTACTATTTTTTTTAATTGACTGTGTTCCTCATAATATGGGAAAAGAAAAGAGTGATAGTATTGGAGGCTCAGATGAGAAATGAGGGAGGTATCAAAACCAAACAGATTTTGATTTTTTTATTCATGAGAATTAAATCTAATCTAATGCTAAGTAGCCTGACAGTTTTTAAATTTCACAGTTCTCAAGAACTACAGTGTCTCTAACTTTCTCTTTGGTTGCATGGCTTGGAACAAATCCCGAAACAACCCCCTCTAATATACTTATGGCTAGTTAGGTCTTTCTTTTTTTCATTTTAATTACACATAAATGAACAATGTCATCAAAAGCCTTTTTCTGAAGCATCATAGTTTAACCTTTTTTTAAGAAATAGAATATTTCAAATTGATATTGTAGCACAGTATACTTTTGCAAAGTGCTTTTGAGAAGGAAAATTTTACTGTCACTGATTTTGGAAATGAAGATATTTGACTCTCCCTTATAAAGGTGGTCTTCTCCTGGGTTTCTGTGTTCTTGGGATAACAGTTTTCTGAAGGAATACCACACTTTCATATTTGAATAAGAGATACTTTAGAGAACTCTTTAAAATATATTGATACGTATTTTATATTCATTAATCTTAATAAATTTAGTAGCAAAAAGAAAGTAAATATTCTGAATCTTTTTTCTATAGATCTCTATATGTTACTGATATTAAAGGAAAAACAGATTTCCTTTCAGTGCTGTATATCATAGCATGCATATTATAGTAAATGATGTTTATATAAAATCAGCTGTAAAGTTTATACTGTGTTCATCTTGGTGTATGTCTTCATTTATTTCTTTTGAACATTTAAAATATATTTATGTTCAAGATCCTTTTACATTATTAGGTTATTTCTGGTTTCTTAGAAATAATTCCTTTTGTTTATTGTGGCCACCAATTGTTTTTCTTGGTGATGGGCAAGTATATTTAGTAAACTTTGTCAGCAGATTATCTTCAGTGGGGAATTATATTATACAAGAATGCCCTGAGTGCCCTGCATTATGGATACATTCTTAACCGCATTTTTGTTGTTGTCACTACTAGGGCCCCATGGAGTTTGCCCATCATAGCCCAGGTAGTATAAATACAGTTTCCCTCTATATCTGTGGGGAATTGGTTCCAGGACCCCCACAGAGACCAAAATCCATGGATGCTTAGGTCTCATATAAAATGGTGCAGTATTTGCATATAACTTATGTACATCCTCCTGTATATTTTTACGTACTTTAAAAGTATACTTTAAATCATCTCTAGCTTACATATAATACCTAATACAATGTACATGGTATATAAATGGTTGTAAATAAAATGTAAATGCTATCTAAATAGTGGCTGGTACGTAGAAATTTCAAGTTTTGCTTTTTTGGAACTTTCTGGGGTTTTTCCTGAGTATTTTCCATCTGAGGTTGGTTGAATCCATGCATGTGGAACCTGCAGGTACAGAGGGCTGACTGTATGGGCCTGATCTTTCTCTAGTGATTTCTATAGCCCAGGTAGTATAAATATGGACCTGATTTTTCTGTAGTGATCTTGTAGCCTGAGTGAATACCTCACTCCCTGCTGTACTCCTGGACAAGCCAACAGAGATTTTCCTGTGTCTGTATACAGGCTGTTCTTTTTCTGGTCCACTATTTCATATAGGAAACTCAATTTTAGTTCCCTATTATGAACAAACTCTAAACCGGAGCCTCTAAGATAAAAGTGTTTTCTTCTTGTAGCCCATGGAGTTAGCGTTAATTCCTACTCTCCACCTTGGCTATGAATGTGTTCCCTCTTCATTTCTGGCACCTGGAAATTTCCCTTTCTTACTTCACATATAATGATGTAGTTTAGAAATTTGTCTTTTTTTCCCCCTTAAGATTATATCAAACACTTCTCTACGTTTCTAGCAAGAGGAGGAGTTTCTGTATCTGTGCATCTTCACTGAAAGTCATAGGTGATTATCTTTACAGAGTTAACATAATTCAGAATGTTCCCTAAATCCTTATATTCATCTGTGCAGAAACTGACCTAATGTAGGTATTCAGGTGCATGCTATACATAAATTGCATTTTCCAGTAGTTGCATATACACAGCTACATGTATAACTATTTCCAATTTAACTGTTTAATCTTATATCTTCATAAATTATAAGCAAAGTGAGATATCTAAGCATATTAGAATTTAAAAGTTGGAAGAAACAGAGTTCAAGAAGGCATAACATTAAGTGCATAGTTGTGAAATCATTTAATTGCTTAGGTAAGTGAAATTGATGATACTACCATTTTATGCAATCTTCTCTCTACCTTAAATTTATTTTCTTAATATCCGAAGAGTTCTATCCAAATGTGAGCCATCTTTCAGCATGTTTAACTTACTGCTTTGCTGTACAGTTTTGAATTCTACTGTTAATAACTATCTTTGAGCTTAAATGTGATATTTGCAAAAAGAAAGTTAGAACACTAATTTATAAATATAGTAATCAAGTTTGACAATTTGTTTTGGGAAATACGAAAGTAAACTTGTATGACTCAAATAAAAGTTTCCCCACTCTATTACAGACAGGGAACATTTCCAGGAACAGAAATATGAATAAAAATTATCTAGTGCTTTAAGAACTATGCCCTGGGATAGATACTTTATAAATTTATAGATTTTTTTAACTAAGACATTTCTTTTTATAGTTACTATAATGATTAAATATTTTAAGAAATGTAACCAGTTTTTATTTAACGTAAAATAGAATATTCTTTTGCTTTTGTGTGTGAAGACATGTTGCAACATTTCCCTAGTTCAAGGTGAAAGCAGCTGTTACTGGAATGTTCACCTCTTTGGCTACTTAAATGAAGAAAACAAACTTAAAAAAAATTATTACAAATTGTGTAAATTCTATCTAAGTTTAAATTATCAGACTTTTTTTGTAATGCAGCCTTTCAGTGCTTTTTAAATTCTATTTTTTGTTTAGTGTAAATAAGTTAATTGTTAAATTAACTCATTTAATGTAACAAGACCATTTTTGTTTAAATATTAAGACTCATGTAATTTTGAACTCTCACTTATCTGATTAAAGTAAGCTCTACTTATGTAAAATTATTTTTATATAAATTTAAAACTGCATAGCCACAAATATAATGTGTTCTAGGTATTACATAGCCAACTTTCAAGTTTAACCTTAAAACATTTAGTAATAATAATTATTATTTTGATTTGAAATGGGTTATATATTAAAATCTAACATAACAATTGTAAAATAACTTTGAAGAAATATCAAAAAATAAAACATGTTTTGGTTAAGCCTCTATACACTGTTTAATTTTGAAAGTATCAGACCTACCTATGTATGTTGCATTTAAATGATACTGACTTAAATTGTTTAAATTATGAAATCAAATATAGATATTAAATTTTATAATTTAAGTACTTTCAGTACACTAGCTGAAACATTTCAAAATTGAGTACTTTAAAAAAAATTGACTACTTTGGTATTTTACAGTAGTCCTTTTACAGCAAGATTATTTTTTGATTTCCTCAAGTTAATTTTTAAGATTCTGGGAAACTACAATGAAGGAATTAAGGCCTTGTAGAAAGTTATCTTAAATTTTTAAACATTATACATATGTGTCATATTGGGCATTAACTTCTTTTCAGAATTTAATGGAAAAGTGTCCTCTAAAGCAAGCATTTTATGACTAATTTATATAGTCTGTTTATAGCAGAATTTTAAGTTTGTTTTTATAGGGTCTGACTTTCTAGTGTTTCCAAAATGAAAAGACATTTTTTTAAAGGACATAAAATAAAAAGTTGATTTTGTTTATGGTGGTCTATTTCTAGGAACTCTAAACCCAAATCTCATTCAGCATATCCGTAGTATATATGAGCACATCAGCTGCCTGTAGCCTCGTCCAAATCTGAGCAAAACAGGTAATTTTAATTATCTGTTGGGCTCTTTTTAAATGTCACAGATTTCAGTCTCTGGATATCTCACATTAAAAAGTACAAAAAAGAGTGGTATGTTTACCTTTGTCTTGTTCCTTTTGTTGCTTTTCCACCTGCACAGTTGGAGTCCTGCCTGTGAGAGGAAAACTGAGTACCACCTGTAATGTTTTACTCAAATTCTATTTGTCTCTGTCTTATAGTTCACAGGATAATTTCTGTATGGTTTTCATTTAGTTAACTTAATTGAAAGCCACATAATGAAGTCAAATAAGTTAAAGTTATCGTTTTGTTATTAATATCAAATGAGAAGAATAAATTTCTTACCTCACCCCTGGGGAATCCAGTTCTGCCTGTTAGCTGCGTGTTCTTTAGATTAAAGGAAGTTTGTTTTCAGTGGAGCTAGTTGGTAACAGGAAGTCCTTGTTAAACTGCCTAAGGTGTACTTGGCACAGGCTCTGTAGTTCCAGTCCTATATTACATACAAAGTACATTACTCACAAAAGAGGGGGTTTGTAATTTAGCAAAGATTACTTTGTTTTCTTTAGGTATGAAAACTTGCTAAATGTATGGAATTTGGAATAAATAGGAATGGAAAGAACCTTGGGTAAAGGCTTTTTGTTCAGTTTACTTTAAAATGATTTAATTCCGTCTTATTTTAAGGAATTCCAAGAACTTAACTGAGAAAATTACCAAATTTCAGAACTACAACAGCCAGAAAAGAGTTCATGTCTTTAAACCTGCCACCTTACCTTTCTTTTTAGTATGCCTGCTATTTTTAAGTTTCTTTCATAGTTTTCAATATCAAAAACTAAAATTGTGCAGCACTATATGTTATGCTATTTATTATATCAATATAACAATTCAAAATTAATTTTTACTAGAGTGAAATATTTGTAGGAAAAATCAGAAATAAAATTTCTCTCACACAACTAAATTTTCTTACATTCCCTTTTTCTCTGCCTGAGTTGTTATGATTTGAGAGTGAGAGGAGGGACATTGCTATAATATCTATCAAAATAACATCTGTATTTATTCTTTGGTCTAGTAGTCCTACTTCCTGGAGTCTGTTCCCAAAATAAGAAATAACATCTTCACACACTTTATTCCTCACAGCCCTCTTTGTAAAATCAAGACATTGGAAACAACCCATGATGAAACATCTATATAATGAACATTTTGTTCATTAATAAAGAGTATAGTAATAAATAAGATTTCTTTATGCTACTCAGAGTAATTTTAGGATTTACTGTTTTAACAAAAAGCATGCTGATGCACAAGAGTGCATCTAACTTTCGAGGAAGAACAGGAGGGTAGAGATACATGCACATAAACGCCCCTTAACCAGCCAATAGCAGTGAATATCCATAGTGCCCAAATTGTGGTCTTTAAAATACCATTTCCCTCTGTACATGTTTATATTATTTAAAAAAAAACAAAATCAATGGGAGGATGAATTAAAAACTAATGAAACCGCTTATACTGTTGGTGGATGTGAATTGGTGCAGCCACTATGGAGAACAGTATGGAGGTTCCTCAAAAAACTAAAAATACAGTTACCATATGGTCCAGCAATCCCACTTCTGGGCGTATATCCAGAAAAGACCAAAAACTCTAATTCAAAAAGATACATGCACCCCCAATGTTCATAGCAGTACTATTTACAATAGCCATGACATGGAAGCAACCTAAATGTCCATCGACAGATGAATGGATAAAGAAGATGTGGTATGTATATATACATGTATATGTATATATATGTATATATAAAAATAAAGGAATGTTATTAGGCCATAAAAAAATGAAATAATGCCATTTGCAGCAACATGGATGGACCATGGACCTAGAGATCATCATACTAAGTGAAGTAAGTCAGAGAAAGACAAATATATGATATCACTTATATGTGGAATTTAAAAAAAAAATACAAATGAACTTATTTACAAAGCAGAAATAGACTCACAGACATAGAAAACAAACTTATGGTTGCCAGGGGGAAGGAGGGGAGGGATAAATTGGGAATTTGGGATTAATAGATACATACTACTATATATAAAATAGATTAAAAAACAAGGACCTACTGTATAGCACAGGGGAGTATATTCAATCTCTTGTAATAAACTAATGGAAAAGAATCTGAAAAAGTATATATATGTACACATATATATATGTATAACTGAATCACTGCTGTACACCTGAAACATTGTAAATCACCTACAATTAAAGAATAGTATAATAAAAATCAATAAAGAAAAACTAATGAAAATGCTTACCTATAGGAGACTAGGAAGAATAGTGGAAAAGAGATAGGGAAAATTGTTTTTTCTGATTTCATTTTGTTTTTATAGTTTTAATTTGGAACCATATAAGTGTTCTAAAAATTAAATCTTAACATAAAGAATAAAACTATCTTTAAAAAACAAAAGCAGCCTGAAACAAATGAACCTAGTTATATATCTAGATGGTGGCATAAACACACAGAGAAGGATTACTTCAAGTAATTTTAAAATCAGTATTTTGACTGCATCTCTTGTGGGATATATCTTATAGGTTATTCTCAAGAATAACCACAAAGGGATCTTAATGTGCATTTAGTAGTGTTATTTTTAGTAATAATGTTGGTATTATTATGTTGAAACTCATAGGAGAGAGCAAATAGTTAACGATGGCGTTATTAGGAACTGTAGTTTTCAGCATAAGAAAAAGATACAAATTAAGAAGCTAAGTAAAAACTTGGTAATATTTTATTTAAAATGGAAAAATCAGTATGACCTCATGACTTAATTTTTTCTTTCTTAAAAACTATATTTTTCCTAGCTTTGTCCACTGAAATGGTGTAGAAACAATGGCAAGTCAATAACGATAAATGTCCAGAAGTGCCCAGATTGTGGTCTTTAAAATACCAGTTCATACTAAAAGGAACCAGGGCTCTTTAGGGAATTGGATGAGTTCAGGTCCGGACCATTGTTTCTTACAAAAAAGCAAAGAAGCTATCAAAGACTCTTGGAGTTGTACCAAAAGAAAACAGGATCCAACACAAAAGGGACTCCCACTAACCAAAAATGGGTAACTTTGAGCCTCAAAAAGAACAGTGACTATAATAAGTTGAGGCATCAAATATATTTTAAAAATCCTTGAGTCCATAATGATATCTCCCACAAACCAAAGAAAGCAACTTGATCACCTTTGGAGGTTAATAGGACATCAGTTCATTATGAAAATTAGGAAATGAAGGCAAAGGATCAAATATTCATCTTGACTTTTCTCTGAATTGTACTTGAGTCACCAAGTAGTTAATGAAAACTTACTTTTTAGCAAAAATCCAGCTAGTTAATGCAGATGGAATACAGAACTAAGAAAGTCATGATTTTATAGCCACTTATATGATAATGGTATTAAACACAGGTCATTAATGGTTGCTGAAACCATTAGATGAAAATTTAATGGAAAACTTTATTTTGGACAAATCAGGCTGACTGCAGCCTGAATCCATGGATCCATTTAACCATCACTGAAATTGGTGCACTCAGATATTAAATGCCTTCTAAGTACTAGCAGCATCTATGAAATATGCTTGCCAAAATATTTCAACTTGAAAGCCATTCAGCCTGTATATTTAACTACTAGATACAGGAAATACAGGGTGTGTGTGTTAAATGACTTCATGAGGAAGATATCAGCCAAATCCTAAACATGGGAGATTCTATAGAAAAATGACTTGTTTTGTTTTATAGGTAGATGTCATGAGAGGAAAAGAAGTGTTGGTCATAGTGTTGCAGGAATGGGAGGTGTTGGCGTCGGGGGGTGATACTGATTCAAAAACACTTAAAAGAATAAATTGTAGTAATGTGTATCTGGTTTGGATCTGGATTTGGACATAGCACTTGTAAAAAGATATTGAGGAATATTAATTTTTTTAAGAACTTAGGTGTGATAGTGATATTGTAATATTTTTTAATTTTTAAATTATGGGGTGACGTGATATGACTGATGGGGGGAAGTGGAAGATACGTAGATGAGCAAGAATGGTACAAAACATAATTTTTAAAGATAGGTGATAGGGTTCATTAGATTTATTTTTCTATGTACTTATTAAATAATATATATTTGCCTGAAACATATATCAAACCCTGACCAAGACTGTTTTATTCAACTTTTTGACCTCTGCCATCTGATGGGCAAATATGGTATTTTGTGGTAATTCCTATTTTTTTAAAACTTATTTTGTTTTTTTTATTTGTTGTGCCTCAATTCGTTCCTAATTGAGTGTAAGGTTTTCTATGCACAGTGCTATGCTAAGTAAATTAGATAAAAGTGGCCTCACTTCTCCAGTAAATTGCACATTTATGTGGACACATTCACACAGTGCAAATACAGGTGAGCTCAAATAATACAAGCTCTGAATGAATATTTGGGTATTTAAAACATGGTACAGATTGTATTTAAGAAGAAAAGGACATGGGATAAGAGCCTTTACATCATGATGCAGTGTATTTTAAGAGAAGGATATAATTAATGTGAAAGTTGGAATTGATGGCTGAGTGCTGTGGAAACTAGTCCACTTCTTTTTCTATTTGTACTTTTTTTGTTGGCCTGTTGACGTATTGCTTGTTTTCTTGACACTTCTCTTTACCTGATTTCCCTTTTATAGGCCAATTCTTACAAACTTACTTTAGTGGCAAAAAAAGGAAAAATGAAGAAATAAATTGTACACTACTCTCTAAAACCAGTATGTTCTGTAATCAGTAGGGTTAAAACTTTGGAATAAGAACATGGTCAAAACGTCTTTTAAGTGGCTGTCTGATTATATATTTGCTATAAAACTACTTATGTCTCTCTAGGTTGGCAAATAAACAAGATAAGGAAGGGGCTTTAGGAGAAGCTGATGTGATTGAATGCCTGTCTCTGGAAAAACTGGTCAATGAGCACAAGTGCTTATGTCAAATAGTAAGTTTTGGGGGTTCGTCTGCCCTATGAATTATGTTCGGTGTAACTTAGTTTTTGTAAAGGTGATAAGCAATTAGGGGGTAAGTAGCTAACAAAATAATTTATTAGTGTTTTTTAAAAAAAATTTTAACCTGTTCTCACTGTTTTTTAACAGTTCTCACTGTTCATTTGATATTATTTATTACAGTGATATTTGTTTTCTATTTAGTTGTTACTGATTTCTATAAACTATCTTTCATGATTTCAAAGACTTTAGGTTTGCTCTTTGTTTAAGACATTGCTGACAGGACCTGTAAGCTATACAAACATGTCATGCTATAAATTTTATAAAATGGTAGAAGTATAAATACAAAATTTATACTTAGGAGAAGTTTATAATGAATTTTGAAAAATTATATCAGGAGAGTTATCATACAGTCTTGAGAAGATGGACTGAGGATTTAATAGTTTATTCTGGTTTCAGAAAATGATTGTTAGGCTGTCAATCTTAAAAGATGGTTACTGGGAACTCTCCGGCGGTCCAGTGGTTAAGATTCCGCACTTTCATTGCCAAGGGTGCAGGTTCGATCTCTGGTTGGGGAACTATGATCCCACAAGCTGTGTGGTGCAGCAAAAAAAAAAAAAAAAGAAAAAAGAAAAAAAAAGCGCACTGCCATAAATTCCCTGGTATAACAAATTAAAACTTTCTGCTATCTTTAATAAGTAAGGGTATTTTTCTTCTGTAAGTTCAATTTTGTCTGTCAGTGAGTTTGTTTAAAATTTAACTGTCAACTTCTTGTGTCATAATTGCTCTCAAATCTTACAGATATAATCCATAAAATATTTCCACTCCTACGTACATACTAATGTAGTGATCATTACAAAGGTGTGTTTTGTAAGTTGAAGCAGGTGCTTCATATCATTTATTTAATGGGTTAATTAATTTTGATTCGCCAGTAATTATATCTTAATGGTTTATGAATAAATTTTTGTAGAGATCTTTTAGTTTTAATCTTTAAGTCAAACAAATTGCTGTTTTTAAGGAACCTTGTTCAGCAGTTTTGGGATATGGAAAGAAAATTGACAAGTCCATTAAAAAAGGCCTTTATTGGCTGCTGCATATCATTGCAAGAGACTTTGATGCCTTACATGAGCGCATCCAAAAAGACACAACAGAACAACGTGCTCTTGAGGAACAAGAGAACCGAGAGCGGGCTGAAAGAGTACGAAAATTACGAGAAGAAAGGTAAGTAGATTAATTTTGTAGCACAGTGCATATGAAAACTCAAAAACACCACACTTTTATTAATAATTTTTTTAGTTTTGTCTGTTTAGGTTCCTCTTTTTGTATGAAGGAAGATACCAGGTAAATTTTTTATTTCTGTAGACCTGCACAAGTTTGGTTGATAGGGTTCTAAGTTTGGTTGATAGCACAATTGGCATCTAGTAGGAAGAGGCCAGGGATGCTGCTAAACATTCTGTGATGCACAGGATGCAGTTTCCCATAGCAAAGACTATGTCAGTAGACTGAGAAATCCTTCATTAGTCTCAGCAAAGATAGAAGGTAAGCAGTTAGTGGATCAGCCAGCTGAAGCAAAATCTGATCTTCAACACTAGTTTTGTCTGAAAGTGGACTAAATTGCACTATCTCAGGTTTTAAAACATGTTTTTAAAATTATTTTAAAAATATGTTGCCTAAAGGGAAATTTAAAATATAAGTTTAGCAAACTCTACATTAAAAAAAAATGTTTACATAAATTCTACCACAGAATCAGTTATAATAATGTTAATGCTGGAAGAAAGTACTCAGATTTGATTAGAAGTTGAATTTAGTTCTTAATCCCAAGATTTCTCTTTCTTTCTCCACTTACATGGCAGGGGAGGGAAGAAACAAAAAGATTTCTAAGTGAGCTCCTGTGAGATCCAAAGTGGTCTTCCATCTACCTAAGTAATATTGGCCTTCCATTTGCTTTAACAGTTGCAGCCTGGTAGGCAAGAACCCACTAACTGCCCTTGGTGAGGTGCTCCTTTATGCTGTCAAGGAAATCCTCTGATTACTGGTATCTTTCATTTAATTCAGAGATAGGACTTAAAGGAAAATATTTGGAGAGATAACTCTTCTGTCCTCAAGGGCTCAATAACATGAGCAGGTCAGTCATCTCGGTCTCTCTTGATAACCATATGAGGTTTTAGTTCCTATGAGAATCTTTATTTTCTATTCTAGTGTATATTTTCATGATATAAAGCTCAGTACAACCAGTCATTCATACAAATATACCTTCCGTGTATTTATAAAAATAAAATATATGGCCATACTTTTCTAAAGGCTTCTTTGCTTTTCCTCTACTTAGAAAAACAAAAAGAACAAAAAAATTGAGTTGGGTAAAAGAAATCTAATTAGTATTTTTTTTCAAGTTTTTACTTTTTCCATAAAGATATTCCAGGTCATGTTATGGCAGGCTTTTCTGGTACCCCATTCCCCTTTCCTCCTTTCTCCTAGCCATGCCACTTGTGGTCTGAGTCCTCTTCTGTTGAGAAGAGACTGCATAATTAAATTTAGACAGGAGTAATTTTAAAAAAAACTTTTTATTGTTAAATACAATCTAATAGGTTTGGGTTTTTTTTGTTGGTTTGGATATTTTTGAAAAAAACAGTAAAACAAGCTATTATTGATATCTGAAAATAGTATATTAATACCAGATACCTGAAATTGCTTACTAATAAATGAGTAACATTAATGACTGTTGGGACTTCCCTGGTGGCGCAGTGGTTGAGAGTCCACCTGCCGATGCAGGGGACACGGGTTCGATCCCTGGCCCGGGAAGATCCCACATGCCGCAGAGCAACTAAGCCCGTGCACCACAACTACTGAGCCTGCGCTCTAGAGCCCGCGAGCCACAACTGCTGAGCCTGTGTGCCACAACTACTGAAGCCCGCACGCCTCGAGCACGTGCTCAGCAAAAAGAGAGGCCACTGCAATGAGAAGCCCGCACACTGCAATGAAGAGTGGCCCCCACTCACCGCAACCAGAGAAAGCCCACGCACAGCAACAAAGACCCAACACAGCCAAAAATAAAAATAAATTTAAAAAAAATTTTAAAAAAAGACTGTCCTGTAAGTATGTTTATATGCAGAGTGCTTTCACACATATTACTTTACCTGAAATAACCCTATGAACTATGTATTTTATCCACATTTATGGGAAGGCGGAGGCTCAGGTATCCAGATAGATATCCAAGGTCACAGAAGTAGTAAATTGCAGATCTCTGAATTTTGGCTTCCTAGGTTCAGAATGAAAGTATATATCTTTCCATCATAGAACTTAATAAGTGCCGTAGTAATGAACATTGACATTGTTATACTATATACTATTGTTATACAGTCTAGTTGCAGATCTACAATAGTTATGTTTCTATCTTCAGCTGCTTCTTTTAGTAACTTATTACCTTCATCTATGGGGCAACATTAGCTTTAAATCACAGAGTAATAAAAGTCTCAGTGGTGACTAATATAGAAATACTTATTTAATCTAAGTGATATAGGGCAGCTTATTTCTATAGCCTCTTCTACTTATGCAAAGCAACAGTTGTTATCTAATTCATTTATGATATATAACTAGACACAGCTCTTAAGATGAAGGTTAACAACAGGACTTATTTATCTGGTTAACATCAGTGAAGAGGACAGCATTTGTTTGGGAGCGTAATTAATAAATTGATAAATATAAACCCTTGTTACATAGAAAAATAATTAATATGCATCACTGACGTTAAGAACTCAGTCATAGGGAATGTCATTTTTGTCAGCATCTCTTTTTTAAAAAATGTCTCTCTCTCTCTCTCTTTCTTTTCGGCTGTGTTGGGTCTTCATTGCTGCATGCAGGCTTTCTCTTGTTGCAGCCAGCGGGGTCTACTCTTCGTTGTGGTGCGCGGGCTTCTCATTGCGATGGCTTCTCTTTGTTGTGGAGCGCAGGCTCTAGGCACGCGGGCTTCAGTAGTTGTGGCTCACGGGCTCTAGAGCACAGGCTCAGTCGTTGTGGCGCACGGGCATAGTTGCTCTGCGGCATGTGGGATCTTCCCAGACCAGGGATCGAACCCATGTCCCCTGCCTTGGCAGGCAGATTATTAACCACTGCACCACCAGGGAAGTCCTGTCAGCATTTCTTTCTTTTAAAATTCAAATGATTAATCTTTACATGGGGATAGTGACCTGTTACCTGCATAAAGATATCTGAAAATCTCTCAGTAATTCAAAGCCATGTCCAGATGTTTAAATTACTGAACTCAATAGCCTTAAACCTATTGGAAATGTTCTTAAATATGGTTCAGCATTTTCTCATAAGGAATTCCAATTTTTTTCCCTCAAACAATAGAGAACAAAGAGAGCGAGAGCAGGCTGAACTCGATGGAACCAGTGGTCTGGCTGAGTTGGACCCAGAACCGACTATTGTTAATCCTTTCCAGCCGATAGCATCTGTAATCATTGAGGTATGGATGGTGGCAAATGTAATTTTTATGTCTTAAGTTATAACGTTGGAAGTTCAGAAAGGAGGCAGGGAGATAGAAGTATTTCACCAGAGGTTGATTATTTGTAAAAGAAATTAAATGGGGGAGATGGCTTAAAGGTTTGCTGCTTTTTCTTCCTCTTCAAATTTACCTTCTGATCTAGTATAAAAAGGGAAGATGACTTCAGAATTAACTGAGAATGAAAATAAAGATTGAATGTAGCAACTATGACAGTTACTGTTCTGATAATTTTTTTTGTCACTTATTTCATATGATAATAGTATGTTTACTCTTATTTACATTATCTTTATCCCTGTATTGCTATTACTATCCCTTTACAGTAATATTTAGATGCTTATGGTGCATTATAGTACATAAATGATTTTCTAGTTATTTTCTTAGGATACTTAATGTTTGAGACTATAATAAATTCTCTTATATCTGAATATTATTTATTTTAATTTTAAATGTCAGAAGGTTTACCAAAAATTAATGTGTAGATTTTAATCATGAAGAAGTTATAGGGTTTTGTGTGTGTGTGTGTGTGTGTGTGTGTGTGTGTGTGTGTCCGTGTCTGTCTCTCTGTGTATCTGTGTCTTTGTTTTCATTTGCTACTGGTGTTCAGAGTTTGCATTGGCCCTGCTTTAATCACCTTCAGCAGCTATGCCTCCTCAGTGGTAGAGCTTCCTAAATCTCCTCTCTGTTCCCTCAGAGCTTAATGTGGCAGGTGGCTTGCTGGACCCGCCTGTATGTTCTCTATTCCTCTTCCCTTTCACTGCCTCCTTCCACACAGGTACTCATCCGGAAAGGTGGATAATTATTTCTTCCTTGGGGCTGCTGCTGAGGAGGGAGGCAGCTCCACAGGTAAGAAGATGAGTGTAGAGTTTTTGGTGTTACTTTGTGTTTGCAAAATAATTGGTAGTATGAGATATTTAGTCTGAAGTTAGTTAGATACTAGAAGGTTAGCTGTATTTAATCTTTTTATTAACCCCATTGCATTTACCTTAAGCGTGTGCTTTTCTAAGTATAGTAAAGCAGTCTTAATAACTTGAGCTATTGTTTTGTGTCCATACTATTAAATATTGTGTTTATCAAGTTTTATATTCTTTTAAAAATATTGGTAGAGGAAAAGAAAATCAAGTTTGGTTTTTCCCTTTGAAACATTGATTTACTCTATATGTGTAATAAAGCTCAACTTATAAATAATGACCAATTATTTTATAGTACCATGGTTGTAAATTACTTAGAAGGCCTTAGCATTTCTACCAACATTGTATTTTTCACGATATAAAGATATGAACAATACTGGTATACAGCACAGAATATCTTATATTGAAGTCCCTGAATTAATTAGAGGCATGGGGAAAGTACAGTTATTATGCTTTTAAAATACAGTAATTTTAAGAAGACCATCAGTAAAAGAATGAAATAAATGGAAATAAATTATCCATAGTCTCTCTTTTTTACCAGGCAAATTTTCTTTTCTTCCCCATAAAACTTCTCCTTTAAAATATTACCTTACATTCATTCCTTTGATTTTATCACAGACAATAAAAATGGTGAGGTATTGGTTCCAGAATAGACAAACAGATCAATGAAACAATAGTAACAAACCAAATTATATATAAGCGTTTAGTGTAAGATAAATGTGGCATTTCAAATCTGGGAGAAAAGGATATTGGGGCAACTGAACAATCATTTGGAAAAAAGTAAAATTATTGAACACTGTATACCAAATTAAATTTCAAAAGACTTAAATGTATAAAAAAATAAGCCTTAAAAATACTCACATAATACAGTTAGACATTGGTATACACTTGGAGGAGGTTGAAACTTTCAAAGCGGGACAATGAGGCCACAAATCATAAAGTGAAAAATAGGTAGATTGTATTATATTCAGTATTTAAAGAGATGTTCTGCAAAGTTAAAGACAGAAAAAAAAAACCCAAGCTAATCCTAATGAAAAATGTTTGAGACCCAGGGAACAACAAAAAAAGAATCCTTAAAAAATTACTGTGTAATAATGAGACTCTAGTAGAAAAACAAGCATTGGGTTATCATGGGTAGTTCCTTAAAGAAAAAATTAAAATGGCAATAAGCATATTTAATAACTTATCTTCAGTTGTATTGATACCAAAAATATTCAATGATAAATCAAATCAACACTGAGGTAAAAAATATTTATTAGTTTGGCAGAGATATAAAAGATTGATAATGATTAAAAAAGCATTAAAAAAGATGTCATGGGGAGGACTTCCCTGGCAGTCCAGTGGTTAAAACTCTGTGGTTCCACTGTAGGGGGTGTGGGTTCGATCCCTGGTTGGGGAATTAAAATCCCACGTGCCGAGTGGCGAGACCAAAAAAAAAAAAAAAAAAAGATATGGGAAAATACACTCTCTCAACCCTTTGCCTGTGGTGTAATTTTACTTTAGTTTTTCTGAAGGAAAGTTTGTAATATGGAACATTTTAAAATGTGCTTACTCATTGATCCAACAGCTAGACTGTTAGGAATTTATTCTAAAGAAGTAATTCAATAATTATATTTCTTATAATAGTGAAAGGTTGAAAATCACTTATTTGTCCATTGATTGGATATTGGTAAAATAAGATGATAGAACCATTCAAAATGATTGTATAATTGATGAAAGTAGTAATGGCTTACACATATAGCATTATATAATATTTTCATAGCTAACACTTTACTATGTATGTGTCATGCAATATTCTAAGCACTTTATAGGTTCATTGACAAAGAAAGAAATGTATATTTTTAAATTAAAATTTCAATTCTTTTTGTTTAAAAATATACATAAATATGTATATATAGACAATCAATCACATTTATGTATGTTTGTGGATGGTGTATGTCTGTACATGTGTGGGGTAGGCAAAGAAAAGCACCTCTTTGTGACTATACATCAAACAGTGGTCATCTATAGATTGTGGAATTACTGGTAATATTTGTTTTCTTTCTTTATACTATCTCTGTTTTCTGAATGTTTGACAATTAGCATGCTTTAATGATATATTCAACAAATAATTTTTTAATAGAAATATCACATTGCCTGGAAGTTACAGAATGCTCTTGGATTATTTGATTTCTCCCTTAAAACTATCTTAGATATGACTATTATATTAAAAATGATATATTTCATTTTTGTCAGAATGAAAAAAAACTTGAGAGAGAGAAAAAGAGGCAAAATGTGGAGGAAGACAGTGATGGCTGTCCCCTGAAACATAAAATGGAGTATGAGCAAATAGAGACACAGAGCCAGATCAGTGACAGTAGCCAAAAAACCAATGAGTTCGGAATAGTAGAAAATTATAAGGAGACATTAACACAGCAGTTGGAAAATGAAGATGAGACAGACCAGCAGTCATCAGAATCAGGTGATAAATCTAGTTATTAAAAATATATATACTTATTTATTTTTATATTTATTTTATTTATTTTAAGTTTTATACATTACATATAACATAAATAATATATATAAAGCTTAAAAATACCTCTTTCATCTGTCATGATTATTTTCATAAAAAATGTATCGCAAGATTTTTCATCTCCAAATGCATTGTTTATCATGGTTTTTTCTTGAATTTTAGGTAATCATTAGTCAGTTTGCTAATTTATGTTTTTATTCATGATGCCTTAAAATCTAGTCCTTTGTAACTTAAAAGAATTTCAGCTGAAAATTCATTTTTAAAAATTGGGAATATTGCATAGCCCCAGGAATCTTTGGAATGTATTTAAAACCTTTAAAGCTTTTGGAGGTTTGTTTTGTTTTTCTTAATGTTTTTTCTCTTTGTTTTGTTTTCTTTTTGTTTTTCTTAATTTCTTGTTTTTCATAATGTTATGATCAGCATCATTTCCTTTATTTACTTGTTATTTCTATAGGATGCAGACATAATCAATAGAACATTTTGAAAGTTTTATCAAATAGCCATAGTACTCTTATTTTAATATTATACATCTTCAATTCATAATTATTTTACTTTTTCTAAGTGGTTATGTAATTTAACAGGAAGTACACATCTTTTGGTATCATAGAGCCTCTGCCTTTGGACTCAAGACATCCTGGGGTAGCATCCAGATTTTCTCACCTACTAGATATATGTTACATTATATAGTCTCCTCTCTAAAATGGGGTTGTCATCTTTTTTTTTCACCAGGCTTTTAGGTTTACTTATAATAAAAGTAACCCTATAGTGTTCCTAGCACAGGGACTGACACATGGGAAATACTCAATAATCATTGCTTCCTTGCCATTCCTAGTTAGCAATATGGTTCCATGGTATATAAGAATTTTTGTACAGTATCAAAGAGTTTATGAAAATAAGATCTCAGTCCCTGAGCTGCAGATTAGCTAAATGGATATTTTGCTATATAGAAATAATTAGATTTGAAAGTTATAGTTTTGTAATTTGGGAAGTTAGGGTAGCCACATTTGTACCCATATCGCTCTATCAACAGGGTAAAACAAAAAGTAGACTTAAAGTGGCCTCTCAATATATTGGAAGAACTCTTTCAAACACTAATATGTTGTTAAAGAACAAAATGATTTGGTAGATGATTTGAAAATATTATTTAACACAGCACTATGTTATTTACCATAGCAGTCCTCGAGTATATTATTCTCAGTTTACAGAATAGGAAACCAGGGCCTTGGGGAGGTTGAGTAATTTAAGATTATACGTCTCATCTGTGGCTGTACTGAGACATACTTCCCTCAACTTCAGGTCCTCTGCTTCGTATCCTATGCTTGTCCATGACCCTGTTCTACTGCCCATCCGAAAGTACCATATGGTCTGGGGTTCTCTTTCCTTTCTCCCAGCTGTAAAGCTTACAGCTTTAATTGTAAAAAGATGTCTCTGTTTCTATCTAGAGTAAAATGTCTCAAGTGATACTAATTTACTTAGAAAAATAATGTTTCTAAATATATTTGTATTTCTCATTGCTTTATAGGTTTTATAGATGTTGGCTGCTTGTTGTGTAACAGATAATTTCCATTTTAGAAAATGTATTATATATATAAATTTAGCAATTTGGGATTGTCAGTGAAAATATTTCCGTGACTGTGTTGTTTGGTTATTTAACTACTATGCCATCCTGGTTCACATTGTTAAAGTTTACATGTCAACAACACAGTTGCACTTAAAATGTTCATATGTGCTTAAGTGAGAATCTGTAAATAGTTATTTTTAGAAAGATTACAAATTAAATTCTGTAAGGTCTAACAATGTGAGTTTTGGTTACATATATTTAGATTGGGCATATCTTATTTGGGGGTTATTTTCATGGATAATGTGTTTAGATTTGATTGGGGTGTTTTTTCACATTTCAAAGGATTATTTTTGAACTTACACCTAGAATCATTCTGTATATCCTATTGAGACAAACCAATATCTCTTGTTTTTCCCCAGGTCATTCTGAGTTTCATGGAAATCCCTGCAGCTAGATAATTCCATTTACTTAGTATGATATTTGGGGAAAAAAATGTTACTTTTGGAAATATGGACTTTTTTTGTATTCCAAATCACCTCTCATAGAACTTAAAATATGTCTTTTTGCCATTTGTGTCATATTCATCAATCATTCATCCAATAAACCATCACTTAAAAATTTATTCTTAGTAAAGGCAAGTTCACAGTTCATTATTGGTAACAATTTTTAAGTTGAATTGAAGATATATTCCTATGGTAATAATAATATCAATATTCTAATTCTGTTCTTTAGTTTTTATT
This sequence comes from Hyperoodon ampullatus, assembly GCF_949752795.1. Classification (NCBI taxonomy): domain Eukaryota; kingdom Metazoa; phylum Chordata; class Mammalia; order Artiodactyla; family Ziphiidae; genus Hyperoodon; species Hyperoodon ampullatus. Next base: position 103,844,036 of record NC_136918.1, on the reverse strand, counting down.
ATAGAAGTAACTTCTTCACAGAGGCATAAAGTTTCATGTTTATATTCTTACAGATAACAGTAAAAAGAAAACTAAGAAGCTAAGAATGAAAAGGAGCCACCGTGTAGAACCTGTTAATACAGATGACTCTGTTCCTAAGAGTCCAACACCACCCCCACCTCCTCCTCCTGGTGAGTTAATTGATGTTGATACTGAATTTAGAAATACTGCTTTAAACATTGAAGAAAAAGAAAGAAATTATGCAGTTTTTATTCAGTATGTTTATTATCTTGTGAACTGTGAAAAAGGTAGAATTCTTTGCTCCATCTACTTTGTTCAGAATTTATCAACGTAAATATCTATTGCATTTTTTATTCAGAAAAAATGTTTTATGAAAGTAAAAAAATAAGTAAAAATTAATAAGAAAACTTTACCTAAGCACTTCTTATAATGGATTCAAGTCCTATTTGAAATATCAGTACCCAGATTGCTAAAAGGAATTTAAGTTTAAGGAATGGATGGCTAACATGAGCTTTTAAAAAATTAGATCTTTCATCCTGAAAGTTAACATTTGAAACCAAGATGTGTGTTTCCATTACATTTCCAACATTCATCCTGACCTTCTAAGCTGTTATGAGGATTAAGTGGAATACTGCATATAAAGCACTGGGACATACTAACTGCACAATAATTGTAATTTTTTAACACTGGGCATAGTACCTCACATACTCAATAAATATCAAATGTATATATTTATAGTTTCCTTTTAGCCCTGCTAGAAGACTTTAGATGGTAACATTTTCCTTTGAGAATTATTTTAAGACTCATTTCTAGTATTCCATTTAATAAGTGTACATTTCTTTTAGTCTCTGTTGGGGGTTAGAATAATAGCCTAAGGTTATTTATGATGGTAGTGAGGATGCTTATATTTTTAACGAAAGGTAAATAAAAACTTTAAGCAGATATTACCAACCTATAATTACATTTTTAAATAGAAGCCATTTAAAATGGGTTTATGGTTATTCAGTACTGCATCATTCAGTATATATGAATTGTTATTGAAGTTATATACATTCCTGTCAAGAAAGGGATCCTCTCAACAGACCTAAAGAGATATTGCTTAACAGTGTTTTTAAATGCTTTTCTTTTTCTTTAGTTGGCTGGGGAACCCCCAAAGTCACTAGACTTCCAAAACTTGAGCCTCTTGGTGAAACACGTCATAATGGTAATGCAAAAGGATCAGTTTTCAAAGCTCTATGTATCACATTCACTTTTCTTTACCTCATTACTTCAACAAACTTTTACTTTTGGAAGCCTTTCAAATCCACAACCATCCTTTTTCATTATACTCCACTTTTTTTCATTTATTTATTTTTTTATTCTTAGGTGCCCTCAGCCTCTATATAATTTGATTTGACCTTTACCTTAGAATACAGAGGTAAAGACCGTCAGAGCTTGTGTTTATCCATTATATATTAGTGTAAATAGTTGTGAAAGGGAAAGATTTTTAAATATCTTAAATATGAGACAGTACATTTATAGTGTTAAAAACTTCATTGTCCTATATATGCTCAATATACTCAATGATAATGCCATGTAATTGTTCTTTCTCTGCTTCTAATGATACTCAGCTGCTGTATATTACAATGAAGAGAAGAGTAACACAGTTTGTAAGATCAGAGACCAAATCAGTAAGCCAAATAAAGTTCAGCTAAATAGAAAGTTACTAAAGGCTTCATTGATTAAAGAAAACACTTTTTTTTGGATGAAATTAACACAAGGTTTAGTACAGCCAGTATAGGGCATAAGAACTTCACCTGGAAAACTAGAGAAAGGACAGTTGGGAGTAGAGAACTGCCTTATACAACAGGCAGAAGTTCTGATTTCAGACCATCAGCCCAGATTATTTTAATAAAATATTTCTAAAATGCAGAAGGATAATTTTATATATAATAGTAACTCAATAAACTTCTTTATCAAGAACATTTCATTTCCTTTCTGATAGCTCTGTTTACCTGATCTAGAACTTGGTTTCCTAAGAAGACCCATTTACTACGGAAAAAAAATCAGAAGTTTAATCTTTAGAAAAGCATTATATATAATTTGAAATTATATTGAACTGTATAAAATATTTTATTCAAAAAGTATATAAATTTAAATGTGCTGGTTGCTTTCTTTTTCTGAATACTGTGTCAATAATGAAATATTTCTTCATAATCATTAGTGAAAATTAAAAGATTTTTTTCAATTCTAAAGACAGAAAGTTTGTCCTTAGACTATATCAAAATTACAGTGAAATCACATGTCTTTTTGGTTGCTGACTTTACATCATGATGTTTTTATTGACTATAATAGGTTAATTCCTGTTTTATTACACTCTGAAATTGTGTATGCTAGACTATATTATCAGTTTAAATATTCACTGTGTTGTTAGAAACAATTAGATGATGCTAATATATATGTGTATAAATACATATACATGTGTGCATGTATTTATACACAGATATATTAGCATTACCTAATTGTTTCTAACAACACAGTTAATATATATAAATACACGTATATAGAGAAAAATATTAATTTCTCATATAACAGGTACTATTTTTTCTTACTGAATTGGGCATCCAACAAACAACTGTTTTATATCTGACACCACCTAAAACATTGGTGATGCCAAGATGAATAATACGTAAATTCTACTTTTCTGGGGATCCTAGTCTAACAGAAAAGATAATACTCCCGCTTACTATAGTATATGTGACAATTCACAATATATGGTAAAAGGTTCTATGGTGTACAATTGGAGTACTGTGCACAAACTGCCTAGAGTGAAAGTGGTATTAGAACTGGGTCTTTGAAGAATGAGAAGAGTCAGTAAGTAGAAGAAACAGACTATTCAGAGGTGGAGAGGTGGGAAAAGACATCGCTTATTTGGAAAATAGTATGAAGTTACTTGTGACTAGAGCTTAGGTTCATGTGGGTAGAATGGGTAAGAAAGAGGAAGTTTAAAGTTATAGAGAGTGCTGATCCTTGAATTATGGCTTATAGCCAGATTGTTCAGGGCCTCACATGTATGTTAAGATGTCTGGACTCGCTATAATTTTACAGGAGACACTATACATTTTTAGCAGAGAAATAGTATTACAAGATTTATTGTTGAGGATAATAATTTTTGTCACAATGTAAAGTATAGAGTAGATTGTGGTCACACCTGAGGTAAGGATCCCAGTTAGAAGCTTTTGCAGTAGTGAGAGTGAGAAGTGAGGAATAGGAATTGGAATTGAGAATAAAAATGTATGCAAGGAATATTTGAACAGTTATAAGTACTGTATGATGAATGGATGTATGGGCTAAAAGGAGAGAGGAACAGGAAATTATTTGGCTTAATGAGCTAGAAGGTTGGTGCTATTTCTAAGACTGAAAATACATGAGGAGGAAGGAAACCTGCTCTGGAGGTGTCTGTAGTCTTATCTATTTGGAAATTTCTATAAGCCAGTACAAATAAGATTCTGGAGCTCTGGAGAAAAGGGACACAGGTGGGTGAGAGGGTATGTAGGTAGTTTGTTTTTTTTTTCAGTTGTCATCACACAATAGGAACGCTTTGTTCTGTAATAGGTGTTCTGTAATTGTTTACTGAATGAATGCAGTTGAAAGAATGATAGTTTCCTGTTTCTGAGGGAAAGTATGTAGAATAAGGAGAAAAGAACTAATGGTAGCATCTAGGGGGAACATTATAGTTACAAGCAAATAAAAAAGAGGTTGAAAATGGGCTAAAAAGTTTGTTTTTTGTTGTTTGTTTTTGCTTTGTTTTTCTTTGTTTTCCTGTATTTATTTTTAAATTAGAACTCCTGGGAAAGAATTATAATCAATTAGTTAAGTTTAAGACCACCATTGTTCTAATATATCAGTTAATTTTAAGTATGTATCAATAAATTTAACTTCTCAGAGCAAAGAATTAGACATCCTAACTTCACAAGTTTTAAAATATCTTTATTATTTTTTCTCATAAATTTTAAGGCAAAGTATACCTTATCTAGGTAAAAAAAGATGTACAATCAACTGTGCTTTCATTAATGGAGAAGAAAGTAGGTATAATAAATTTACATTTTTAATTAAAAAGCTTAAATTAGTTTTTAGTGTTTATCATGAGATTTTCATCTGAGATGCTGATAGTTGCCAATTTTATAATTTCATTCTCTTCTCTTCCCTAACTTTGTTCACATTTATTTGAATGTGGTTGATGGCAAGTAGACAACAGATATATGACAAACAAAGGTAAATAATTAAAAGTTAACTACATTTGGGTTTGGCACTTAAAATTTACTGAGATGAAAAACAATTTTTTGTAGTCAAATTAGGAATTAAGGCAGATTCTTATCCATTCTTTGATTAGAGACATTTACCTTGATGGCAATTTAATTTTATTACTTTTCTAATTTCTTTTATTTTCTGTAAACCTCACTCTGTGTAACAGGTAAGACAGATGCATTCTTCACTTTGTAAATACTCTCAATCTGTACTTCATCAACATGTTACATGTTATACATTATGAGAAATAAATCCAAGATTCTGTTAGCCAAAAATACCAAGTGCAAAACTAAAGAATATTTTCAAATCTTAAAATATGAATCAAGATTAAATTTTGTATGTTAAAAAGTTTGAAACCCTTTATAAAAATGGGTGTCAATTAATTTGGTCATATCAGTTGGGCACTATGATCAACTTATATCCCCTACATTTAAGGCAATAAGAAACCTATTTTGTGTAGAATGATTTAATTCTGGCAGTTAAATACAGAATCACATTTAATCAAAAGAAACTTTTTCCTTGTGATGATTAAATTAAATCAAATACAGAATTAAATACAGAATTATCCTGAAATAATACAGAATCAACTGCAAAAAAAAATAATTTCTTGGGAGGGAAAAAGATACTTCTTGCCATGTGTATGTGATTTACCTTTTTAGTCGGGTACTTTTAAATTCCACAAGTAAAACATAATAGAAACGGTATTCATTCTGATTTAATCTTGAGTTCTGTTATGTGTTATAATTCTCATTAATTTTGAAATCAAGAAATTAGAAAAGGCATACTTTAAATTTATCAAAATAGTTGTCTCTGTTATAATTTTAATTATAGCAATAGTAATAACTGTATATACTATGTGACTGGCATATTGCTAAGCACTTTAGGTACATTATCTCATTTTAATTCTTCTAATAGCCTTGTAAGATGGGCAATTTTTTGTGTGAGGAACCTATACCCCAAGGTCACATAGCTATAAGTGGCAAAATCAGGATTTGAACTTAGGTCTGTCCAGCTTTGAAATCCATACTTGGAATTCATTATATTATACTATTACATTAAGATTTGTTAGAGCATCATTGCAGCTTAGTAGTTGCTTTAAATTTATAGTTGCTTGAAGAATCGTTTTCTCCTAATTTTTTTTAAAGAGGCAAGAGTATACAGTTTATTATTTAAAAATTTTTTTTTGTTAAGCAATGATATAGCTGTGGCAAATCATGTATTGTGTATGGTACACTCTGGTAGAGGCTGCAAATTGATGACACAAGAGCAAATCTGACTGTTTAACCAAACTGATGTTCAAAATGTTTGAAATAGGGGGTACATGATGTTGGTATGTCTCATTACTGGTGCTGTTAACCTTGATCATTTGGATAAGGTGGTATTTGCCACATTGTAAAATGTTACTGTTTTCCCTCTTTGTAATTAGTAAATAGAAGTAATTCTTTGAGATTATGAAAATATTCTGTTCTCCACAAACTTTAGCCTATTAGTTTTAGCCTCCATCATTGGACTGTGTCTGCAATAATTATTACTGTGGTATTTGCCTAATAGTAATTTTCTATTTCTCTTTCTTACGTTGAAATTTATTCAGATTCATTATTTTATTTATTTTTTATTTTTTCCTTCCAGTTTTATTGAGATATAATTGATTTAAGCACTATATAAGATTAAAGTATACAGCATAATGACTTGACTTATATACATCATAAAGTGATTATCACAATAAACTTAGTGAACATCCATCATCTCATACAGATAAAAACAAAAGAAAAAGAAACTTTTTCCTTGTGATGAGAACTGTTCGGATTTAACAACTTTCATATATAACATATAGCAGTGTTAATTAATTAATCATGCTTTACATTACATTCCTAGTACTTACTTATTTTACAACTGGAAGTTTGTACCTTTTGACCACCTTCATCACCATACAAAGATACTACATTATTATTGACTATATTCCCCATTCTGTACATTTCATCCCTGTGACTCATGTATTTTGTAACTGGAAATTTGTACCTCTTAATTTCCCTCACCTACTTCACTCATCCCCCCCGCACCCTACTGCCCTTGCTACCCACCTCCCCTGTCCAGCAGCTATCTGTTTGTTCTCTGTATCTATGACTGTTTCTGTTTTATGTTTGTTCATTTGGTTTTTTTTTAGATTCCACATGCTAGTGATATCATACAGTATTTGTCTGACTTGTTTCATTTAGCATAATACTCTCTAAGTCTATCCATGTTGTCAAAATGGTAAGGTATCCTTTTTTTTTTTTTCTGGCTGAGTGATATTCCAGTGAGTGTGTGTGTGTGTGTGTTTGTGTGTGTATCACATCTTCTTTATCCATTCGTCTATTGATGGGCGCTTAAGGTTGTTTCATATCTTGGCTATTGTGAATAATGCTGTAATGAATATGGGGGGTGCACATATCTTTTTGAATTAGTGTTTTTGTTTTTTTTGGAAAAATAGCCAGAAGTAGAATTGCTGGATTGTATGGTAGTTCTATTTTTAATTTTTTGAGGAACTTCCATACTGTTTTTCATAGTGGCTGCTGTGCTGTTTACTTTCCCACCAACAGTGCATGAGGGTTCCCTTTTCTCCACATCTTCACCAACATTTGTTATTTGTGTTGTTTTTGATGATAACCATTCTGACAAGTTTGAGGTGCTATCTCATTGTGGTTTTGATTTGAATTTCCCTAGTGATAGTGATGTTGAGCAACTATTCACGTGTCTGTTGGCCATCTGTCTGTTTTCTTTGGAATAATGTCTATTTAGGTCCTCTAGCCCATTTTTTAATTGGATTGTTTGTGTTTTTGATGTTGAGTTGTATGAATTTGTATATTCAGATGTTAACCCCTTATTGGATATATCATTTGCAAATATCTTCTCCCATTCAGTAGGCTTTCGTTTTGTTAGTTTCCTTGCTATGCAAAAGCTTTTTAGTTTGATGTAGTCCCATTTGTTTATTTTTGCTTTTGTTTCCCTTGACTGAGGAGACATCCAAAAAATATCGTTAACACTGATGTCATAGAGTGCACTGCCTATGTTTTTTTCTAGGATTTTTATGGTTTCACATTTTACATTTAAGTCTTTAGTCATTTAAAATTTATTTTTGTATATGGTGTGAGAAGGTAATCCAGTTTGATTATTTTGCATGTAACTCTCCAGTTTTCCCAGTACCATATATTGAAGAGGCTGTCTTTTCTCCATTGTATATTCTTGCCTCCTTTGTCATGGTCTTTTTTTTAGTGGCAGCCCTAGAGTTTTCAGTATACATTCACAACGAATCCAAGTCCACTTTCAAATAATACTATACAACTTAACGGGTAGTGTGAATACCTATAATAACCAAAGAATCCTAATTCTTTCCTCCTGTCCCTTGTTTCATTGCTATCATCCATTCCATTTATATATAAGCATACATAAGCATATATATAAGCATATATAAGCATTTATATATAAGCATATATGTACATAAGATATGCATATAAGTATATATAATCAGATACATTGTTGCTATTAATATTTTGAACAAACTGTTATCTGTTAGATCAATTAAGAATATGAAAAATAAGTTTTCATTTTACCTTCACATATTTCTTCTTTGATACTTTTTCATTCTTTATGTAAATCTGAGTTTCTGATGTTTATTATTTTCCTTCTGTCTGAAGAACTTTTAACATCTCTTTCAAGGCAGGTCTAATGGGAACAGATTCCTTCAGTTTTTGTTTTTCTGAGAAAGTTTTTATTTCTCTTTTACTTTTGAGGAATAATTTTGCAGGGTATAGAATTCTAGGTTGGTGGCAGTTTTTTTTCTCTAAATACTTAAAAAGTTTCACTCTACTTTCTTCTTGCTTGCATGGTTTCTGGGGAGAAGTTGAATGTAATTCTTACCTTTGTCCACCTACTGGAAAAGTGGTTTTCCCCCCTGGCTTCTTTCAGGATTTTTTTTTTCCTTGATTTTCTGTAATGTGAAAATGATACACCTAGATGTAGTTTTGGGGACATTTATCCTGCACAATGTTCTCTAAGTTTCTTGACTCTGGTGTTTGGTGTTTGACATTAATTTGAGGAAATTCTCAGTCATTATTGCTTCAGATGTTGCTTCTGCTCCTTTCTCTCTTCTCCTTCTGGTATTCTCATTACATGTATGTTAGACCTTTGGTGCTTGAACAGTTCTCGGATGTTCTCTTTTTTTCTTTTCAGTTCTTTTTGCTTTTTAGTTTTCAAGGATTCTATTGATATATCTCTCTTTTCCCAGCCATGTCCAGTTTACTAATAAACCCATCAAATACATTCTTCATTTCTGTTACAGAGTTTTTTTCTCTTTTTCCAAAAGCATTTCTTTTTGGTTCTTAGGGCTTCCATCTCTCTGCTTACATTTCCCATCTGTTCTTGCATGCTGTCTACTTCATCCATTAAAGCCCTTAGCTGATTAGTCATAGTTGTTTTAAATACCTGGCTGATAATTCCAGTATCAGTGCCATATCTTGTTTTGATGCTTGTTCTGTCTCTTCAAATTGTGTTTTTGCCTTCTGGACTTTTTTCTTGATAGTCCAGCATGATGTACTTGGTAAAAGGAACTACTGTAAATAGGCCTTTAGTAATGCCATGGTGCTGTGTGGTGGCAGGGGAAGCATTCTATATTCCTGTGATTAGGTCTCAAGTCTTTTAGTGAGCTTGTGCCTCTGGACTGTTAACTTCATAAGAGTTTCTCAAATTTTTTTTCTCCCCCATTAAGTGGTACAGAATGGCTAGGGTCAGCTGGAATTGGTTATTGCTCTTCCCCAGGTGGGTTAGGTTCTGATAATTCCCCAGGTGGGTTAGGTTCTGATAATACCCCAGCGGGTTAGGCTCTGGTTAACTTGTTTCCTCTGAGTGCAGGCCTTGTTAAGAACAAAATACTCCAAGGTATTTCATAATGGTTCCTTTTCCCCTGCTCTGCTGTGAGCAGGAGGGGATTTTTCTCCAGTATTTACTGTGGGAATTTGTTCAGGCTCCTGGAGCTGAATCTCACAATATCGGGGTGGTGGGGTGGTTGTCCCCCTTATGACTTAATTTCCCTGGAGGTTTTAACTCTCAGGCTTGTCCACACTGAGCATCCAGCATTTTGTCAATCACATTTCAGGTTTTCCTACCTGGGCACTGGTTCCCTCAGCACTTTCCATTCATGAATGTCTGGCCTGGTAAACTGAGACTTCCTGTGTTTGCCTGTCTCTCCAATATTGAGGGTAGTGGTTTGTTTTGTGACCTCCCCTCTCTTATGGATCCCAGAAGAACTGGTGATTTTTTAGTCTGTTCAGCTCTTTACTTCTCGTTAGTATGGGGTGACTTCTAAGCTTCTTAAGTGCTGTTAGGACTTTGCTAAATTAATGTTTGTTAAGTAGAGCCCCTGGCCTCAGTTCAAAAAGACCAGAAGAGAAATTGAAATAGAGAAATTACTCACAGGTCCTGGAGGAAGTACATGACATGCTTCAAGGGTTCCACAGTGGGAGGTGGGAGGTCAAGGCAAGGTGTAGGCAGAGAGAACTGCAGTACCTGGGCCACATGCCTTTATTGGGGTCTGTGGATGGAGTGCTTTGGGGTTGCCAGGCTAAGGCCAGATTGGTCAGTTTAAACCAAAACAGCAGAATTTTGGTAAGTTCCTCTGGGGTATTATCTAAGGGAAGGTGAGGGAGACAGTTGATCACGAAGGCCATTGGGGAAGTCATATCAGGAACTTAGCATTTACCCGTGATTCTGCAGGCTGTTTTCTAGAGCATGTTCTTGCATGAGGTGCTAGTATGTATTTAAGGCCCCCACAGGCCACTTGGCCAGACAAAATAGATGCTGAGGCAGCAATACCATGGAGTAGCTTAGCTAAACTCTGGCACATGCAGAACTGGAAATGGGCCCCTAAATATATTTTTAATATATTTATTTCAAGTAATCTTGAACACCTGTGCTTCTAGAATAATTTTAAGGTAATAGGCCAGAAAATACTTACTGAAGGTTTCCATATGCTATTAAATTTATAAAACTAAATTTATGATAATTAAGGGCTAGGAACTTATTATGAAGTACAAATTAAGACTGTTTCTGTATCAAATATGCCCTAAATCAATGAACTATATTGAAGCATCATTGTAAAAGATTCCTATGTACCAGAACACTCTGATAATTAATGAATTTTTCTCTGCAAATTCCTAGAAGTAATAACCATTGGACAAGGACATGGATTGTACAAATACTGATTTTATCAGGGCTTTGGCAATAGGTTCCATAAATTTTAGATGTTTGTTGTTTGTTTTGTTCTAATGTGAACACTTAATTGGAAACAATAATAATAATATATACATTAGGTGCAGCTTTTTATTAAATCAAGTAGAGATTAATTTATAACCTAGAGTTATGAACTTATGCTAGTGGTTGTGTTTTGAACTTACTCAAGTTTTTTTGGATTCTGCCTTTTCTTTCCCCTGCCCTCCCCAACCACTGCTTCACCTGTAAAGTCAGAGTGTCTTACTCTTTTAAAGGTGGAAATTAACGAATTGTGTCAGAAATCTTGATTTACCATAAGACTTGTATACTTTTGGTATCCCTTCTTTGCACAGACTTCTACGGGAAGCCACTGCCTCCCCTGGCTGTGCGGCAGAGACCTAACAGTGATTCTCACGACATCATATCATAACCAGCTCATGTGGACGTGCTCTGTTAAGGTCGGCAAGATGAGCTGGAGGACCTTCTTTCTCAAAGGAGAAAAACCCTGAACATAGATGACTGGGGCAAGACAACCGTAGCAGTATCAGTGAGCCAAAGACCTGACTGTTTTGATAATTACTTACCCATGGTCTTCATGGTTCAAAGAAAAAAAAGAAGCAAAATGACCAGCAAATGGGACAAGCATTTGGACCAAGTTAGCAAAAATTGGTGTTGACTCTGATTTATACATCCCCACTCATGGGCATATTCCTGAAGGAAAAGCTGTTCAGAAAAAGAGCCAATGGACTCTGTACACTTTCTTTACTATTTGTTTAATAGTCTTTATTTCTGTATCTTAAACATTTGTAAGATATATGTGCATGGAAAGGGAATTCTTAGGAATTTATAACCTAAATTTTTAACTTTTTATATTTTTCTAAAACTTTGGTTTAAGAATTTTAATTACTAAGATACTGACTGTGCACTTTTCTAAAGATGCTTTGTTTAAACTGTGTCTGGAAAATGGAGTTGATTTACTTGACAGACATGAACTATACAAACAGGATATATTTATATGGTTTGAGGTATGTTTTATAATAGTACTGTTCTTGAAATATACATCCTAATTTTACCTTATTTTAAGATATCTTTTTAAAATCGATTCTCAGATTTTTATTTTACCAAATAATGTTATTTGAAAGCACTAATTAATTAATTGAGTTTTTGTTGTTGTTTTTCTTTGGTGATGTTCCCAATAAATGAGAGACACTTGCAATACCTTTTGACTTAAATGCCTTTTAAATTAATAAAAATGTTTTCTGAGATATTATTAAAAGTCCCAATAAACACCTCTTTCAAAGATTAGATCTTTTCAGAGATCAGGGTGCTCCTTCTCACTCCCTTGTTCTATCAGAAGCTTCAGTGACTCTTTTAGGTTATTCTAATTCTTTTTTGCCTTGAAATTAAAGGCAAAAAGACCAGAAAAGCTACTGTAGTCCAGAGACTTTATTTTATAATCGGGAAATACTTGGGTACTAAAGAAATAAGAATGAAATGTTGGTTTAAATTACATTTATAAAGAAATAATTCCAAAATAATTAATTAATTTAAAATAATAGTACTTCTCTTGCACTGAAGAATGGCATCTATAGGATTCTTTCCTCATCTGGCATTTAGACAAACTTTTAGATATATATTTTGAATAATTCAAATGTTTAATTAAAAGCATCCATTTACATCAAGGTGAAAATAGTCTAACCCAGCAGTCCCCAAACTTCTTGGCACCAGGGGCCATCCCCCTCACACACCGTCTGTGGAAGACAATTTTTCCACGGGCGGTGGGGGGGTGGGGTGGTTCAGGAGGTAATGTGAGTGATGGGGGGCGATGGGGAGCGACAGATGGAGCTTCGCTTGCTCGCCCGCCCCTCACCTCCTGCTCTGTGGCCCGGTTCCTAACAGGCCAAGGACTGGTATCAGTCTGCAGCCCGGGGGTTGGGGACCCCTGCCCTAAACAGTAATCACCTTGTTAAAATTGGTCAGTTTGGCAACTTGTACTGATAACAGACTTATACTGGTATCTGACAATAACATGATTAAGTATGTCTAAGACAATTTAATACGATTATTTACTTTTAAAATTTTCCTTTAGAGCATCACATTTTATTCACATTTTTTAACTCATTGAACGCGTTTATTAATCAGGTCACTTATTACTGTAGTCAGCATCATGTGCAGTTTTTTGGAGTTTTGTACATGGGACCTACTTAGCACACTGAGTAGAAAAAGCATTCTATTTCAGATACAAAATTCATAACAACCTAAATTTGATACGTGACTGAAGTGTAAGGAAAAGCAACACAAGAAGACAATGTAAATTTTGAATTGGATTTTAGAGAAAAAACTTGTTTGTATATCTTTTTTGGTTCCTTTTTGTAAAATTTACATTTATTCATTTTCTAAAACCTAAACTAACACTTTTGCCATTTTTAATATTCATCTAGTTTGGTAATAGATATAAATCTTTAAAATTTTTGTTTCCTAACAGTGATTACTGTAGTGTACAATAATTACTGAATCATTTAATAAAAATAAATAAAAATTATTTTCAAGATTTTGAAATTAAATATATGATAAAATGGAATAAATGTTTTATATCACTCTCTCAAAAATTAATTTGTATTCTTAAAGCATTCTAAAAATATTTTTAAAGTTTTGTAAATCCAGGTGGCTTTTAACAAGTAAATGCCTATTTTGTTATATGCTGCATTTTTATTCTTAATCATTATGAATTATGACATTTTCACACAATAAAAATAATTTCATCAGTATGCTGTTTTGCTTTTCATTTGAGAAACTTAAATGATTTCTTTTTGGTAACAAAATAAAGACTTTAAAAATATGATTGTTGACATTTTAAATCGATAGATTAAAATGATAAATTTTTTGTTACTTTACATGAAAAACTTTTTTCTCTGCATGCATTTTTATATATATGGGAAAGAACATTGTCATTTTAAATTCAGTTAAACATACATCATATCACCTTATGTTTCTAGATGATTTGATGTCTGTCTCTTGTTAAGATAAAGCTACTAACCAAAAGATAGTTTCACTTTTTTGAAAGATAATTCTCTATACTTATATGTGTAAAATGCATATATAACATATATACAATTCTGTATTAGTTGATTTAAGTAGAAAACTATTTTTAGAAGCAACACTAGAAAGAAATGTTGCAAAATGCTAATACTGAATTTTTTAGTTATTGGTCGTGTGTTTTCCTCAATTTTTCAAACTAGTTTTTTGTAATTTGCCTACTTTTCTTTTTTTTTTTTTTTAACCCCCACATTTGTTTATTTATTTATTTTTGGCTGTGTTGGGTCTTCGTTTCTGTGCGAGGGCTTTCTCTAGTTGTGGCAAGCGGGGGCCACTCTTCATCGTGGTGTGCGGGCCTCTCACTATCGCGGCCTCTCTTGTTACAGAGCACAGGCTCCAGACGCGCAGGCTCAGTAGTTGTGGCTCACGGGCCTAGTCGCTCCGCGGCATGTGGGATCCTCCCAGACCAGGGCTCGAACCCGTGTCCCCTGCATTAGCAGGCAGACTCTCAACCACTGCGCCACCAGGGAAGCCCTGTAATTTGCCTACTTTTATAATGGAGGAAGCAAATTCATAATTTTGTAAAAATTAATTGCCATGTTTTCTGCAAGTTTAAAATGAAATGCTCTTTTAAGTGCCGAATGATGGAATAGAATTCACCTAATTTGTAAAACTTTCTGTGAGTAGTCGAGAAACATTCAACAATTGAATATGCCATTATATTTGAGGCTGATCTCTTACTAAGTGTTCTTTTACTATGGCAATATTTTATTTTATTTGAAACTTGGTTCTATATGCTACGCTTTTTATGTTACTTAGTTTCTCCCATTCCACACTAAAGAAATACTATGCTTCCAGATGGCAAAACTTATCAAAAGTGAAACTGCTTATACAAATAAAGCCGTAGGTTATTCATTTTGTTATCCTTGGCTTTACTATTTAAGTTTTTCTCTAACTGAAGTATACTTTGCAATTGAGATTCTGCTAATACTGACCTTCTAATTTATCAAGAAATACATTCCAGTGGATCCAAAAAATAAATTCGTATATTTCAAACCTTACATTAAAGAATGGTATAAATTATCAAAATAGCAATAATCCATTGTCTTTGTGGAAACAATAACAGAAGTCTATTTTTTTGAGAAAAAGTAGTAAATCAGAAATGAATTTCCTTTAATGAAGGGGATCCGTTTATATTAAAGGGAAAATACGAAGAAAATCATTTGCCAGTTTAGAGCATGAGTTGTAAATTCCTTTTGTGTGCTGATGAGGAAACAATTTATGTTCTGGGTAAATGAACCAGTGGTCTCCAAATTTTATACATCCTCTTCAGTAAGCATTTTTAGTATACATTAAATATAAAGTTACTGCACTAGTTTGCTAGGGTTGTCATAACAAAAAGTACCACAGACTGGGTGGCTTAAACAACGGAAATTTATTTTCTCATAGTTCTGAAGCCTGAGTCCAAGATTAAGGTGTTGACAACCTTGTCTGAAACCTCTCTCCTTGGCTTACAGATGGCTGCTTCTAGTGTCTCAGTGTACCCAAATTTTCTCTTTATAAGGACACCAGTCAGATTGGATTAGGACCCACCCTAAAGGGCTCCTTTTAACTTAGTCACCTCTGAAAAGACCCTATTTCCACATGCAGTCACATTCTGAGGTACTGGGATGGGAGAGCGGGCGGGGGAGGGGGGAGTTAGGGCTTCAACATGAATTTTGAGGGGAAAAGTTTCAGCCCTTAACAATTATATACATGTTCTCCTGTATTTTGCATATACTCCCCTAAACTTATTTTAAAGATTAGAAAAAATTAAATAAAAATACAAGTTATTATATTCACTTCCCAGTCCCAGTGGATTGTCTGCTGGAGTTTGTACACACCACTTTGGAGGACTATGATTAAAAAAATGAGAGCCTCAGCTAACTAGCTACTCACCTAAAGTGAAGTTCAAGATTGCCTATAACTATGCTTTGTTCTCTTGCTTTGATGGTAGGTTTCTCTATTGTGTTTTTCTGCTATTAAATTTAAGGAGCTTACACTCTCTTGATGTCAGATTGTTTTACTACGAATCCTGTCTTTACCTTTTTGATGCATAAACCTGAACGAGAAGGGCTTTGAGAGATGTTTTATATAAATATGAAAATTCATAAAGTTTATTCTGAAACACTTCTTATATCAAATGACTTCACAATAAAATTGCTTAGGTATGTAAAAATTATTTTCCTGCATAGCAGTAAGTCCTTATATTCTTAAGCTGCCTCAGTCTTTAAAAATAATAATAATAACAATAACAATAATAATTAAAAAACCCTAGTACAATTTCTGGTATTTGTGTCAACTTAATTTCTTATCTCATGTCTGCAGAAACAAGCCTGCCTCTAGCCATTTCTATTCTTTTTTTAAAAATATTACATAGTATTTATTTTTATTAATTTTTTTTGGAGTATGGTTGCTTTACAATGTTGTGTTAGCTTCCACTGCACAGCAAAATGAGTCAGCCGTACACATACAGATATCCCCTCCCTTTTGGACTTCTCTCCCATTTGGGTTACCACAGTGTATTAGGTAGAGTTCCCTGTGCTATAAAGTATGTTCCTATCAGTTGTCTATTTTATACATAGTGTCAAAAAATTATACGTGTCAATCCCAATCTCCCAATTCCTCCCTCCCCATTCCTTTCCCCTTTGGTATCCATACATTTGTTCTCTACGTCTATGTCTCTATTTTTGCTTTGCAAATAAGATCATCTATACCAGTGGTCCCCAAACTTTTTGGCACCAGGGACCGGTTTCACGGAAGACAATTTTTCCACGGCTTGCCCACCGCTCACCTCCTGCTGTGCGGCTCGATTCCTAACAGGCTGAGGACTGGTACCCGTCCGTGTCCCGGGGGTTGGGGACCCCGGATCTATACCATTTTTCTAGATTCCCCATATATGCGTTATTATATGGTATTTGACTTTCTGACTTACTTCACTCTGAATGACACTCTCTAGGTCCATCCAGGTCTCTACAAATGACCCAATTTTGTTCCTTTTTATGGCTGAGTAATATTCCATTGTATATATGTATCACATCTTCTATAGCCATTCCTCTGTTGATGGATATTTAGGTTGCTTCCATGTCCTGGCTATTGTAAATAGTGCTGCTATGAACATTGGGGTGCATCGGTTTTTTGAATTATGGTTTTCTCTGGGTACATGCCCAGTAGTGAGGTTACTGGGTCATATGGTAATTTTACTTTTAGTTTTTTAAGGAACCTCCATACTGCTCTCCATAGTGGCTGCATCAATTTACATTCCCACCAACAGTGTAGGAGGGTTCCCTTTTCTCCACCCTCTCCAGCATTTGTAGTTTTTTTTTTTTTTTTTTTTTTTTTTAGCTGTACACGGGCCTCTCACTGTTGTGGCCTCTCCCATTGCAGAGCACAGGCTCCGGATGTGCAGGCTCAGCGGCCATGGCTCACGGGCCTAACCGCTCTGCGGCATGTGGGATCTTCCCGGACCGGGGCACGAACCCGTGTCCCCTGCATCGGCAGGCGGACTCTCAACCACTGCGCCACCAGGGAAGCCCCTGTAGATTTTTTGATGATGGCCATTCTGACCGGTGTGAGGTGATACCTCATTGTAGCTTTGATTTGCATTTCTCTAATAATTAGTGATGTTGAGCAGCTTTTCATGTGCCTTTTGGCCATCTGTATGTCTTCTTTGGAGAATTGTCTATTTAGGTCTTCTGCCCATTTTTTGATTGGGTTGTTTGTTTTTTTGATATTGAGCTATATGAGCTGCGTGTAAAGCAGTTCCATAAAACTCAGTGTGGAGCTTTGTTTATTCTTCAGTAGCTATTTGGTGTCAGGGAAAATCCATTAATATTCTCATGATACACTGATATTGATTTTAGATAGATTAGCAGGTGAAATGAGAAAGATCAAACTAAAGAAAAAAGGGAGAAAGAAACAGAAGTATCTCCCCTCTGTGGGAAGAAATTTCCAAGCAATGGAATCACAAACTCAAACAATTGATTGCATAAAAATTTAAAACATTTGCACATTTAAAAAAAATTTATTGATTTTATTTATTTATTTTTGGCTGCGTTGGGTCTTTGTTGCTGTGCGTGGGCTTTCTCTAGTTGCAGCGAGTGGCGGCTACTCTTCGTTGAGGTGCGTGGGCTTCTCATTACAGTGGCTTCTCATTGCGGAGCACAGGCTCTAGGTGCGCGTGCTTCAGCAATTGTGGCACTCAAGCTTCAGTAGTTGTGGCTTTCAGGCTCTAGAGTACAGGTTCAGTAGTTGTGGTGCATGGGCTTAGTTGCTCTGCAGCATGTGGGATCTTCCTGGACCAGGGCTCGAACCCATGTCCCCTGCATTGGCAGGCGGATTCTTAACCAGTGTGCCACCAGGGAAGCCCTATTTTCACATTTAAAATCAAATGTTTGTAAGAAAAGTTGGCAAAGTAGTTGAAAATGTGATATGGTTAACATCTCAAATATAAATATAAATATAAATAGCACTAAGACAGCTCTAGATAAGTGGATATGAGCAGGTAGTTTACAACAGAAATAAAATAATAAGATTTGAAAACCTACCCAGACTAAGGACATAATTAAAAGATTATCAGACATGCAAAGATTCATGAGCAAAAATGTCTATCAATAATAGGATAGCTAGTATGTTAACCTCCATACCTTCAAATACTATGCAACTTCTAGAAATTATGTACTGTATATGAAGAATTTTTAATAAAGAAAATGCTTATAAAAACAAAGAGGAGGGCTCCCTGGTGGGGCAGCAGTTGAGAGTCCGCCTGCCGATGCAGGGGACACGGGTTCGTGCCCCAGTCCGGGAAGATCCCACATGGCGCGGAGCGGCTGGGCCTGTGAGCCATGGCCGCTGAGCCTGCGCGTCCGGAGCCTGTGCTCCGCAACGGGAGAGGCCACAACAGTGAGAGGCCCACGTACCGCAAAAACAAAAAAAACAAAAAAACAAAACAAAGAGGGTACATTATACATAGTCTTATCAAACTTGAAAATGCATAAAATTAGAGAAACACACCAAAATGTTAATAGTGATTATCTCTAGTGGCATTACGCATGATTTTCATTCTCATAGGCTTAAAAAATTTTTTTTCTTCAATGAGCATTAGTTTATTTAAAATTCAGAAAACAGAAATGTGCTAAAGAAGTCACAAGACAATATAATAGAACAAATATGACCACTTTCCAAGCATAACATATCCCCTTTCCCTAATAGAAAAATAGTAAATATGATTTCTACTACCTCCTTTAAAGATTTTTATGTCTACATTGCACATATACTACCACATTGATTCACTAAATGCAGCAATCTAATGAGTACAGAAAAAAATAAAGTAAATAAAATCTCTGAGGCTAAAAGGTAGACTAATGACTTTTCCTTAAACTTTCAACAAAATAGTTCATTTAATCATCTCACTCCTTAGTACTATATTTTCTTTTGCACCAAACCTAAATTCATTTTTAGATTATTGGGTAACCTGTTTAAATAAATAAATATATTAAGCTTCAAATCACATTTGGGGTAATGAAATTTATCTTTTTACATGGTCCTAAGATTTGCACCTATATTATACACTATACTGATATTTGGAGCATCAAGGGTCTCAAAATGATGATGGTCATTAAATATTAGGGACTACTTTCCTGAGAACCAGTAACACTTCCCCTAGTAAAGGTGGGTGAGGAGGGTCATTTTTTAGGGTGTAGGGTGTAGGGTGTAAGGTCATTTTGGTCGTCAGGCATTTGGTATCAGAACTTGATGATAATCATGAAGATCAAGATAGTGAAAATAATACACAGTAGCAGCTAACATTTGGGCATTTACTATTCCCTAGTCTCTGTGCTAGACGCTTTACCTGTGTATTTCAATCAGTTTAATCCTTTAACCCTCCCCATTAAAAGAGAGATATTATCCCAATGGGCCATCTCTAGGAAATGCGTGACAATATCTTTTTCATCATATCCATTCTTTTATCTTGAGTCCTGAATATCTGGGATAACGGGGGTCTTCGGATTTGGTAGATTAACAGTAACTAGCTTCGCTTCTGAGAACATCTTAGAACAAAGATCATACAATGTACCTAATGGTGACAAACACTTCCATCCTTTTACTGAGGCTCAAGCACACAGTAGTGAGAGACTGTTCAGCGTGAGGCACGACTTTCTGAGGACAGGCTGCCGAAGGCTCCGCCCACGGGCCCCAGCCACGCCCCCGGAGCAGGTAGGCACCGCCTCCTTCAGCCACCGGCAGAAGTAACTTTGCGCTTGCCTCTCGCGGGACCTAGGGTTTTTGGCGAGATTTCGATAACTCAGGCAAAGCAGAATCTCGCGAGAAGTTGAACCGGAAAAGTGAGGGATGGGAGAGAATTCCGGCGAAACTCGGAAGACGGGCTGAGTATTTGGTTCCCTGCAAGCTTAAGATGCCCGGTGGTTTTGACTTCTTGTTTGACCTCTCCTGACGGAATGATGTTGACCCGGGTGAGGGCTGGGATCCAGCCGGGTGCCTGTGATTGAACCAGAAACTTTATCGACCGACGGCGTGGCGAGGGAGGGCGCTGGGATGTGGGAACTTTGTGATCTCTGGGTTTCTCTGTCTTCAGTCCAAAGCTCGAGAATAATGCCGAGTGTTTTGACGCTTGTTCGTGAGCGTTCTCTGTCGTTTTCTCCCAAGACTCACATCCGCTTCAAATAACCTGTCTGCAGTCCCGCCTGCAGACTTTAATATCCACTCCTTTCAGCTTTGAGCACAATGCAAGCTCTTGGAGGGCTGAGACTCTGTACTGTCCTGGAAGCTTAAAGGATATCTGTTACATAGGTAAACTTTTCTTGGTTTAGTAAATGAAATAGAACTGCAAGGACGTTTCCACAGGAAACTAGAGTGACTTTTCTTCTAAATACATTTCATTTTGGAATAATTTTACATTTCCAAAAAAATTGCAAAGATAATAAAGACTTCCTGTGCCCATTTCACCCAGTTCCCCTAATGTTAACATCTAGAGTGGTTTATTTAAGTTAATTTTGTTCCTTTGACACACATTCCTGTGTTAACACCGCAATTCTGCTTTACCCTTTGCTTTACATTTGAGCAATAATCATTTGGAGAAACCTTTTTTTCATAAGTAGATAGTCAATACAGTTTTTTTATGTGTGAGGTACAACTCCTGTTGTAAGAACTAGTAATTATCGGGAAAAAAAGTGTTGTTAAGAAAAAAGACTGTGCTGATAATGTTGAAGTTCAGTAAATTGGTAACATCAGAGTGTGTCAGCAACCTTTTCTTATCATCATAGCTGAAAGCAAAATCAGAGAGGAAGGTTGCAAAACAGATTTGCAAAGTTGTATTGGATCATTTTGAAAAGGAATATTCCAGAGAACTTGGAGATGCCTGGCATACAGTAAGGTTAGTATAATTCATCTCTTGATGCTTTATGATAGAACAAGAAATAAACCCATCTGGGGGAGGGGTGCTGTGAAGATAAAAGATAAAGGAATCTAAACCCGGTTTCCATTTCCTGCTGAGGCTTCAGAAGGGAGAAGGAGGAGGAAATAGATGGGCTCATGGGAAAATGGAAAGGGTAGAAAGAAAACTTTGTAGTGATAATTTTGTTATAAGCAAAAGTTGTTATGCCCTTGCCTTAAGAAATTGCTTTGATCTTTGAAACAGGACTGCCCACCAGTTTGACAAAATTAATTATACTGTAACAAAAATCTGAAAGAAAAATTTTGAGTATATTTGACTAGTTCTGAAATTCAGGAGATAATGCAACAAGTCTTTAAAGCCAACACTGCTTTATCTTAGCTGAAGTCACTTTATTTGCTAATCATATTTCTTCCCCATATCTATAGCTGACTGTGTTTTGAACACACATGCCTGTGCCCCCCCAACACACACACACAAATTATTTAAATGTATTATAGAAAACAGAAATGAGAAATATTTAATGTCTAGATGTGAGAGAAGTTCGATTTGTATGTTTAGTGAGTTTTGTGTTTGGTCAGTATGTTGCTCTATGGTTTCTTTACATGGAGTGCCTGATACAGTATACCATACACTGTGAAATACAAAGAGCAAGACAATCCCCAGGACCAGTTTTCAGACAGTCTGTTCATGGAGGAGGAGGCGCATGATTAAAACTATATAAACTTCTAATTCCATAAATATACCAATAGAAATAGGCAGGAGTACCTAGTCTTATCTAACAAATCCTGATGGTGCCAGCAGAGACCTGAGGAAAAGCCAGGTCTTGGTGATTTAATAAAGTATGAAGTGGTTCTGAAATAATTTTAGACAAACTGTTTTAGAAACTTGTAAATACTGTAACGTGAAAATATAGTTTATAGTTGTAGTTTTATTTCAAAACTAGATTTTTAAATGGGTGTCTTCTATCACAGAGAAGAAAGAGGAATGAATAGTGAAGTATATAATTAATTCATGAGGTTTTCAGTATGCAGAGTTGCTCAAATAGAATAGCCAAATAACCAAACACCTATGGCATTCTTATTATGTGCCAGGCAATATTGACTTTTTTTGACCCTTAGAACAAACCTCTGAAGTTTGTTTCCCACTTTTCACCTGAGGGAACTGCACAGACTTTTAAGTAATTTGCCCAAGTTCACTCAGCTAGTAAGTGGCAGAACTGGGATTTGTGCCCAGGCTCTCTGGTTCATGAACTCCCACGGCTAACCCCTATTCTATATGCCTCTCATACCTGTGATGTAATTAGGCATAAATGGATGATTTAAAAAATAAAAAAATTTCAAGAGCTGTATTGTCTTCAGACTTTATCTGCTGCTCAGACCCTGTAATGAGTTATTTTTCTATTTACTGTGCTCAGACAGATTTATAAATTATTATTTGACCCTAACCAAAATGAGCAGTCCATTTAATAAGCCATGCCTTCTGCTTCACCTACCTTTTTGTTGAGTTTTCATGGTAATTTAAGTTTTGCATAAACATGCGCTAAATTTGCCATAGGCAGAATAAAGGCTTTCTCAGCTTAGAAAGTAGTCTGAGCATGGAGAATGGCATGGAGAAATAAGGACAGAAATACTTTTGTTTTTTAACTATTTATTTGCAAGACGTAGTCTTGTGCTTGCAGAGTCTATGTACTTCCAGGGAAAGGTGAGTGCATTTTTGTGCTATCTAGAAAGCTAATAATTTACTCAGTACTTTTAGTTTTCTGTAGTAGTGGGGTAGGGTTAGTGTTTATTTTAATTTTATCGTTTTGTAAAAACTCTTCTTGCCATCACACTCTTAGCAGTCCTTTGAAGTTGAGAGTTTACCCAGATTCAACTTTTGCCCTACTTGTTACCTACATGTTCTCCTTAAGGTGAGCCCATTCATGGCATGACTCTAAACTTCCCTCAGTGTGCTCTCATCTCAAGTGATGCAGCCCTTGCCAAGCTTAAGTGTTTCCTGATAACTTTACTTAGTTTCGTACCAGGCAAACTCAAAAGCAGATTATTATTTTCCCTTACCAAACTTATGTTGCCATTTGCTGCTTGCATATTCTATCTCAGTTGAAGGCATCACTATCCATTCAGTTTCCTTTTTCCTCCTCCACACTTTTACTACCTTTTAGTGAAGAATGAACCTTATTCAGAGGTAGGTCTGACATTTGCCCTCAGCTCCTTGGAGGTGATCTCTAAGCCCTTGGAACGCTCTGCCTAAAAGTCTTTGTTTGCCTGAGGGCTTGGGCAACATGGGGGAGTGTAACAACGTGATGTGAGGTGCGGGCTCTGGGCCACCGTATCAGCTAGGGCTCCTGCCTCCAGCCTCCGGAGGGGCTGGAGACTGAAGGTCAGCTGAGTGGGTAGTCAGTCATGTTTGTGTGACTGAGCCCCAGTAAAATCTAGACACCAGGACTCCCTGGTTGGCAGTACTCCTGTGCATATTGTCACACATGGTTACAGGGAAAGGTTATCCTTGTCCATGATTCTACTGAAGAAGACAACTGGAAGCTTCATGCTTTGAACTGTCCTACACTCTGCATCCTGCATCTCTTACCTTGCGTGATTTTAACTGTAATAAGCTGTAACCATAACCATGAGTGTAACAGTGAGTTATAGCTTATAATATAGCTAATAAAATAGCTTTTAGCTAATAATTAACCTGAGAGTGGTCTTGGGGAACCTGAACTTAATAGTCGGTGTCAGAAGTAAGGGTGGTCTTGGGGTCTCCCTAACTCTGTACTACCACCACACACCAGTGCCCTGCCCCCATCAAAATCTAACTGCCCACCAAGTGCTTTTGCTTTTACCTGAGAAGTTTCTTAATTTGGATCTCCTTTTTATCATCACTGTTACTATTTAGTTAGGCCTTCATTGTTTCTTACCTGACATATTGCAACAGCCCTTTTCCATAGTCTCTCCCCTTTAGTATTTGTTTGTTTGCTTAGTTTAGCATCCACTTTTATGACACTATATGCCAGACAGTGTTCTAATCACTTTACATTTGATAACATAATCCTGTACAACCCTTCGAGGTAGTTATTATTATTTCCATTTTGTAGATAGGAAAGCTGAGGCATGCAGAGGTTAAGTAACTTGCCCAGTGATACGCAGCTCACATTTGGAAAAGCCCTGGGAGTTTGTCTTACCCACTCTGTCATGCTGCTTCTCAACGCTGCCGTATTGCAACGTGTCACTCCTGGAATACTAGCCTCCTGCTCCCCCACTGTCTGCAGTATTACATTTGGACTAAATGTCTTATCATGACTAGACAGGCTCCATCATCTTTTCGGGCCAGGAATGACGCTCTCCTTTTTCCCTCTGTGCAGTGGTTAAAGTGGGGGTTCAGATCCCACCTGTGCATCTTGTATCTTGTGACCTAGGAGAGTTCTTTAACATGTCTGTGCCTCACTACCCTTGTCTGTAAAGTGGGAAAAACAGTATCTATTTCATATAATTATTTGGAAAGAGAAAATGAATTTACATATAAAAACGAAGTGTTTAGAATATTGTTTGACGTGTAGTAAGCCCTCAGTACATGTGAGAATGATTTTTATTACTATTACTGTTATTCTCCATCAAGCTGTCCCATATGCACTTGGCAAAATTAGTTCTGCCCTTTGTGTTTCCATTGCATTTTGATGATACAGCTGTTGTAATTCGTTCAAGGTTGTATTGTCATAATTTACTGACCCGTCTCTTCCCTGTCAAGGGAGGGTCTTGAAGAACCAGTATCTTAAGACTTGTGCAAGTGGTCTACATATGTATTCACAACTTAGGCAGTGTTTATATACCAGGCATTGTGCTAAGCATTGGGAATACAAAGATGGATTATATATAGTCTGCCCTCAAATATATATGAGGGGAGGATTAATTGGAAATCTTTATGAACTTTGGAAATTTTGTGTGCACTTTGTGGAAGGCAAAAAAAAAAAAAAAGCCATAGTTAAGTCTGGCCTGTCTGTAAATATATATATGTATATATTTTAACATTCTCCTCATTAACCCAGAGGTCACATAGTTCACATATAGCAGTAAAAAATATTGTATAACCAGATTGCATTACCACAATCTGTGAAGGGGGGGGTGGGGGTGGAGTGGGCTGGTTGAGGAAAACAAAAATGAACTAGTATCTAGATTTCTATTTTGACCCTTATTTGGCTTTACACACATTTTCAACCTAAATCTGTGCACACCCTGTGTAGTAGTAACTTTTAGCCCCTTTTAGAGTCAGAGGTTAGAAAAATTTCCAGGTGTCTCAGTTTATGGCCAGTCCAAGCCTGTGACTTGAAAGTCTGTGCCTTTTCCTCTACCAAGTGTGCTGCTGTGAAGGGTCTGGAGTCCCAGTCTTGGGAGTGTATGGACACATCTCCTGATACAAGGGACATAAAGGACTCCTTGTGTGCAGTCTTTTCAACCTTTTGTTGTCTCCACCAAACACAAACCTCCACTCGGGACTTCCAGTCTGAGGTACTGTGGCTAACAAATATGGACATAGATTGCCCTTCCATGAGAAACAAGGAGGAAACAATGTCAAGAAAGAGTAGGAGGCAATCAGCTCATTATTAGACTCTCTGAAGAATAGAAATTAAATGGCACGAAAACATACCTTGATGCACGCACTTCCATGAGCTGATTTAGTCTTGATTTCTAAACCAGACTTTTAAAATGATTGAATGAGCGCCCTCTAGTGGGTAAAAATAGCAGTAAAACAAAAGGGATTTCTGTATTTTAACCATGAACGTTTAGTGGGTTCTGTAATCTGTGCATTTACACAGAACTAAGCAGTTGTGCTTAGTGATGTGTAGATAAGATAATATTTCATCCTCATCATTCGTTAGGAAGGTAGAATGGAGAATAGAAGAGTAAGAGAAAAGAAAATCACAGAAAAGTTGAAAATCATGTTATCATATAACAAACATTGTCCAAATAATATATTATGCAATTTTCAAGGGATATGTGAGCACAGGCAAGTTATAGCAATCAACTTCCAGATCCTCGGCTTTCATGTATGCTTTTTCAGGAGATTACTCTGCTCCCCTGTTGCCTAAGGGGGTACTTATTCCCCTTTACCAACCTGCCCTTCTACATTGTCTTTGTCCCACTTTACAAGAAGGGTCACACTTTCACCATCCTGACATAGTTTTTTTCAAAATGGTATCAGTGGAAGTACTAGCAAAATATTTGCAGGTCACTGATCTTCTAGGTCCCCGTTCTGCTGACTGCTGGTGTGCTTCCACTTCTGGCCTTGGAGTTTATTAAGTGACGCAGCTTCAGACTCCTCCTCTTGAGAGGAGACCTGGAGTGTGGCGCCTGGCCAGTGTCTTCTTGAGTCTTCTAATATGTGCTTCCTCCACTGTCTGCTGGGCTACTTGCCCATCCATCAGAGCTTTTGAAGTGAGTAGCCACCAGCATCAGGGCATCATCCCACCAATGCAAGCGCTGGAGGGTGTGTGTGTGTGTTGGGGGAAGACGAGGTTACTGGCAGGTGGGTGCTGAGACCCACATTAATACACAGCTTTGCTTTCTCAGGGCTGGGAAGTACCAGCCTGAGCAGCCTTAGCAGTCACTTCACTGAATTGATCTGTTGCAGCTGGTTCCCAAGGGCTGCGTATGTCAGGCTTCAGGGAGAACGGGGCCACTGGCACTAGGTGAGGGTTGGAGTAGAAATTCTCTTCTCCTTCCTGTCATATACCACTTGTGCTACAGTACCAGGGCCTCACACTCCTATTAGGCTTTAAAGCCAGTGGATTTTGAATCAGGGACTTCTCTTTAAACAGTGATGTGACCTTGGGTAAGTTGCCAAATCTCTGACAGCCTCAGTTAGCTTGACCTCTAAAATGAGCATAATAGCTGCCCCTCATGG
The DNA here is from genome assembly GCF_949752795.1 of Hyperoodon ampullatus. Classification (NCBI taxonomy): domain Eukaryota; kingdom Metazoa; phylum Chordata; class Mammalia; order Artiodactyla; family Ziphiidae; genus Hyperoodon; species Hyperoodon ampullatus. The sequence continues at coordinate 103,817,122 of NC_136918.1, read as the reverse complement.
TTGTTGTGATGGTGAAATGAGGTAAGCATGCAAAAAGCACATAGTAAGCATCCGATCAGTAATTTTTAATATTATCAGGGTGAGATGGAATGGGTGGATTGGGTGGTAGATAGAGAGGCTTCTCTGGGGAGATAAAGCCTAAACTGCCCCATGAATAGCAAGTAGGAGAGTTAAGTCAGGCTGAAGGGGGTGAGAGAGGAAAGGTCATTCTAGGCAGAGGGAACAGTCTATGCTGAGACTGGTAAAGGCTAAAGAAAACTTGCTCCAGGAAATTCAGGCAGTTCAGTAGGCTGGGTGTAGGTTAAGAGGGATCAGAAAGTTTATTTGTTCTGAGCAAGGGCTTATTTTATCTAGTTGTTGAAGAATGAGATAGAATAATTTCTGAAGATTCCTGCCTCACTCTGCCATAAGTACATGTTTTTAAATCGAATGAGGCTCTCCCCCCAGAGTCTTTCAATGACTTCTCATTTATAAGAATTTTAAATTTATGCGGTAATATTTTAAAACTTTATCTTATACTTGACCCATATAATCTTCTGCCACATTAGACTACTTTTAATTCCCCAAATGCACTGTCCGTCATACCTTTGTGCCTGTACACGTGCTATGGCCGCTATGGCCTTTGCCCTGGAATTTGTATTTTCATTTCATCCTGTGGCTAATTCCTCCTTATCCTTCAAGATTTAACATATTGGATAATGTACAAGAATCAGTAGTGTTCCTAAACTAACAATCCTTTTATACAGTAAGGTTAAGTGAAATATGCAAGATTAATAATCTTTACTAAGGGATATGAAAGAAAATGTGAATAAATGGAGAAACATATTGTGGTGAAAGTTGGAAAGAGTGAATACAATAAAATGTTAATTCTCCCCAAATTTAGTGCATTTAATATAATCCTAGTCAAAGTTATTATCTATTTATCTATACAAATATTTTATAAAATATTTTTAACTGACCAGTTGATTCTCATGTTCATCTGAAACAATAAACATTCTAAGATAGCTTTGGAAATTGAGAAGAAAAAAAGAAGAAAGGATGGAGATTTGCCCTGCCAGATATTAACCAATTGAAAGTGTATAAAGCCAATTGAAAGTGTCTAGCCCTTGTTAGCTAAGGGATGGACACATGATTTAAAGCCAAGACACTTTAGTCTGTATTAATAAAATTATGTTTCTGAGCATTATTTCCCTGTTACTACATGACTCAAAACTCTGGCTAGATATTCATTCAGTTTAGAGGGTACCCGATTAGGATGGACTGACATAAGGTTTACAACCGTGGCCTTCATAGATTTCCTTTTAGGGTCCAGTGTAATGCATTGGTTCCCAAAGTGTGGTCCTGGGGATCAGCGCATCAGTATCACCCGAGAACTTGCTAGAAATGCAAATTCTCAGGCTCTACCTCAGACCTACAGAAAGCCCCGGGTGGGGCCCAGCACTCTCTTACAGGCACTTGATGCACGCTAAAGTTTGTGAAGCATGTTTTTAAAGAGACTGTCATCCTCCGGTATAGCTGAAACACTGGGCTTCTGTGATGCACCATCATAGTAAGAGGCAGTGAAAAGAGAAAGCAATTTCACATGTTAGCCTCAACTGAAATTCACATGGCACACATCCAGAGTCGCAGGTGTTACATTTCAATCCAGCCATTCCTCACATAGGCCACACCAGGGTGAGTAGCAGCTGGAATTTACTTAATTGAGCGTGGTTAATGAGGCTCCCAAAGAACTCCCCTAGAAAGGTCAGCTCGTAAATAAATATTTCCTGCTGTATCATTTGTCAGTTGATGTGAGCTTGTGATTGTCAACAGATCTAACTGTTGACCCAAGTAAAAAATTAGGAAGGTAAATCTGTTGGAGAGGTGGGGGCAGGGAAAGCCTGCACCATCAATCCATGAGTGATTTTTAAACCATCCTTGGTTTTGTATCATCTGAGCCACTGATTGCCTTATTAACTCTGTTACTGTAGTGTTCACTGTAGTTAGCTTTCCATACGTTTATCTTCATCGGAGCAAAACTTGAACACTCATTCCTTTAAACACCCTTTAATGATGGTACTTTTCCCTTTAATATTAATAGACTCAGGTTTTAAATTTTGTCTCTAAGAAAAATGCTTCCTTGCGCAAAGAGTGATAGACTAAAATCTATTTTGATGGATTTCGAGGTATGTTACAGACAGGCCATGTTTTTTTTTGGCAAGATAATCTGCAGGGAGGGACTAGACTGAGGCAAGTGAGGCATTCCTCTCTGGTGCAGAGCCCCTAAAGCTTGGTAACCAAGGTAAATACTATTTTAATGACCAAAACTGATACAAAAGAAAAAAACCCACGATGAACAAAATATCAAAAGTTTTAAATATAGACAGGAACATAACAGTACTGTGTTGAGCAATATGGGAGCCTGAGGCAAAAGAATACTACTGTAATACTACTCCTGGCTCTGAAAATCACAGGTAAGTAAAGCGTAGAACTAGGACCACATTCCCTCACTTAGTTATATAAGATTGTATTGCTGTGTATAATATTAATATCCCTCTGTTTTTCTTTTTCTCTCTAGGGATATACTAACATCTCCATCATGTTGGCAATATGCTGTGCTTCTTAACCGATTCAATTATCCTTTTGAACTGGAAAAGGATTTACATTTGAAGGGCTATCACTCACTCTTTCAAGGATCTTTACCCTACTATCCTAAGTCACTGAAATGTTACCTTAGCAGAACTCCACACAGAATGCCTTCAGAAAGACACCAAATTGGAAACCTAAAAAAATACTATCTCCTGAATGCTGCCTCTCTTCTCCCAGTACTGGCTCTGGAATTGAGGGATGGGGAAAAGGTTCTGGATCTGTGTGCTGGCCCTGGAGGCAAATCGATAGCTCTGCTACAGTGTGCTTATCCAGGTAATGTACTTTTCTTTTCATAACTGACAACTTTTAAATATCCACACGTTACAAAATACTTTTAAAGTACGCGGGGAGAAATGTAAGACTGAGTTTGTGGACTTTGAAAGCCTAAAATCCAGGATAGTGTGGAAAAGAATGGAAATATTAGCTGAGGAAATAGTGTAAATAACATTTTTTTTTCCAGCTACTTAATTGGCGGGTAATTGGGAACAAAACTACAACATTTTGTGAACACAAATCTATCAGATAATGTCATTAGCTGATAAGCTAATGATAAAGATTTTTAAAATTTTATTGTTACCTTTACATTTGAGAGTCTTGTATTGATATCCTTGTCATACTTCTGTGCAACAAAAACATATACATTAAAACAATATACATTTAAAAACATATACCTTTAAAATCAATTGTTGTATCATTGGACCACAAGGTTCTAAGAGAGTTCTGTCCAATAGAAATATAACATGAAGTACATATATAATTGAACATTTTTGAGCAATCTCATTAAAAATAGAAACAAGTGAAATTAATTTTTTTTTTTTTTTTTTTTTTGCTGTACGCGGGCCTCTCACTGTTGTGGCCTCTCCCGTTGCGGAGCACAGGCTCTAGACGCACAGGCTCAGCGGCCATGGCTCAGGGGCCCAGCCTCTCTGTGGCATGTGGGATCATCCTGGACCGGGGCACGAACCCGTGTCCCCTGCATCGGCAGGCGGACTCTCAACCACTGCGCCACCAGGGAAGCCCGTGAAATTAATTTTAATAATACATTGTAACCCAATAAGTCCACAATATTATTTGAACATATAATCAAAATAAAAATTATTAATGAGATGCTTTGCATTCTCATTTTCTTACAAAGTCTTTGAAATTGGTGTGCATTTTATACTTATAGCACATTTCAGTTTGGACTAGCCACGTTTCAAGTGCTCCTAGCCTCATGTGGCAAGTAGATGTAGTATTGGACAGTATAATTCTAAAGATTTTAAAAGTTCTTCTGAAATGACTTATCATTACTATTATTAGTAGTACAAAAATGATGAAATGTATGTAATATACATTTTTATATATATATTTGTTAAAAGTAATGCATTCATTATATTTTCTTAATGAGACGATGGGACGTTTAAACTATTACTTTAGGTTTCCCTGAATGAAAATTACTTATGGTTAGATAAGACAGGGCTCAGCATCAATTCTGTCTGGTTTTTGTTTGTTTGATGGTTTTGTTTTTATAAGTGCAAATGCTGTTCACATAGATAAAAAGATGGTGGGAATTGTGTTATAGTAATCTCACTAGTTCTTTAAACTCCTGAATTATAACCCTAAATCACAAAGATATCTTTCACCAAGCATTATTTTAATCATTTACTATGTGAACACTCTTTAGGTCTGTTTTTGATTTTGAAGAAGGCAAAGGATTAGAAACCGTCTCAATTTAAAAAGGCTGTGTTGCCTAATTAGGAGACGCATGCACTTTCTCAACCAAAGCACCAGTGTGTTGAACTGCCTTTGTTTGGAGGGCTATGAAGGTTTCTATGCCCTGGAACAACTTGTAATAAGATACTGGATGGATGGGAAGCTTGCTCCTCATTTGTAAAGTTGGTGAAGGGTCATTATCCTAGGAGAAGCCCTGACCAGAGGTGTTCTCCTTTTTTAAGAAGTTGATGATCTGAAAATTAATTCTTTTGAAACTATCTAAGCCTACTTATCCCTTAAAAAGTTGTTATGTATCCCCAGGGCATGCATATGCTAGTTTGAGGACTGCTACTTTATATCTTCCTTTGATAGCATTCCTATTGAAATAGATTACAAACATTTTTATGAGAACTGTGAATCCAGTTGTACCAGGCATTGGTACAGATATATCAGTTAACTGTATATTTAGGTGAAACCATACTGTGTGTTTTCAAATTGTGGTTAAAACTCTATTATTGAAGCTTGCTGTATTATTTTGTAAGAAATCACAATGAAAGAGATTATTTTGTAAGGTTATTTTATTATTTTTACAATTTGAGCTGAAAGTGAAATTTTATGGAATCGTGTTACAAGGAGTATTTATTACTTTCACTGTGTGTTCTTTGACAGTACTCTTATTTTGTTTGTTGCATCAATTTTGAATATAGAATTTTTAGTATTGTGAACGATGGAAGAGAAATGCCAAATTTGGGTACCATTTTGAAAAGAAGACATTTTGATCCTAGATTATCCTCATTAGTAGGCTATAAATGTTTTACATGTTTATGGTAAGGAAATTCCAGATTAGGAATCCAAGGGCAAACAGATATATTCTAGGAGTTTGAAGTGCAGAAGAATCGTCCTGTTCTTACATCAAGGGCAATGAATTACAGGCAGTGTTCCAAGTAAAGTAGCTTTTCATCTATGAAGGGCTAATGATAATGGTTTACTAAGAAGTACAGATGTCTTCATGCTGATGCTCAAAGCCCAAATTAGGTTAGCTACAGTGCTTGAATTTGGAATGCAGAAGCCATCTAAAAAAAGCTTTTATAAGCAAAGCTTAAAATGATGGCTGCACTAAGTGTGCATTTATCCACTGAATTTCTTTAGATCAGTACTGGCCTTTATTCTGGGCCAGGAGGCTCACAGCTTTGAATGATTAAAAAGCTCGTATTTTAGGATGATTAAAAAATTAGTCTACTTCTCTTCTGGTCCAGCTGCTCCCACCTAACAGCACAGTGAGGGATTGTCCACTGTTTTTTGTTGTTCTGCTTTTGTCAGCGTAGCCTTCATAATGTCCTGGTGTTGATAGAAAAAGAGAAAACAATTCTAAGTAGGAAAGCATTAACATATTAAGAATGACCCAGCTTGATGGAGTGGCTTCATCAACTTTCTTACCGAGGGCTGGCATGAAATTCTCTTTGCTGTCAGTAATACTCTTTTTACATCTAGTTGGCCTTTGGTGGTAGAGAAGATTAGAAAGACTCCTTTCTTTACTGAAATTGCTTTTGCCCTCCTTCCTGCTCCCTCATCTCCTAGAACTCCCTGCATTAGGTGCACCTTCTTTTTGGAAATCATACTAGCAATGACCATTTTGGAACATGTAGTAAAAAAATAAAACATAAAGCCAAGACTCCAAAATGCTATTCCTGAAAAACCACAATGACTTCTTCAAGAATTTTTAAAATTCACCCCCTTTTCTACTTAGCTGAAAAAAAAAAAAAAGATTTGGTTTATTTTTGACAATTTAAGCATGAAATTCTGTCTCAATATAGTGAGTCTTAGTATATATATGAATCTTGGATTGTGATGCCTTACGTTATATATTTTTAAAAGTTTAACCGGGCTTCCCTGGTGGCGCAGTGGTTGAGAGTCCACCTGCCGATGCAGGGGACACGGGTTCGTGCCCCGGCCTGGGAAGATCCCACATGCCGCGGAGCGGCTGGGCCCGTGAGCCATGGCCTCTGAGCCTGCGCGTCCGGAGCCTGTACTCCGCAACGGGAGAGGCCACAACAGTGAGAGGCCCGCGTACCAAAAAAAAAAAAAAAAAAAAAATGTAAGCCCAAATAAATCCCAAATCCCAAATACACAATGCCAGTAGCATCTTATTTAAGAGGAAGTGTTATAAGATTCTTATATCTTTTAGGAAAAATGGTGGCGATTGCCTTAGTTTAGATTTTTCTTCTACATATGCATGTTAAAATCTTTAGGGTTACCACTAAAAGAATAGAAGTAGAATGTAAAATATCTAAATCAGAAAAAGAGAGAAATGGAATGAAATTAAGATGTGATTCTTTCCTTTGAGGCTCCTAGTATTGTTAGACAGGGTGGAGACAAGGTATGACTTCGGGGGTTGTCATGGCCCTGGTTTACACATCATCACAGATATGTTTGGCTTCACCTTTCCTGCTACCCTTCACCTTAAGGCTTGAGCTGCTTGAATTGTTTCCACACTGGAGAAACCCTAGCAAAGGCTCAGGCCATCCTGCAGTTTTCTGCTGCTATTGCTAGTGCCACAGATTGAGGATGCCTTTGGATGGGTGCCAACTGACAAGTAGAGGTCACCACACCTGAGTGCTTGCTGCACCTGGGCTAGGGACTCTGTGGCTTCCTTAGTACTTGCCCGGAGGGGCCAGATAACACAAACCTGAAGTGTGTGGGAGTTATCAACTCTTGGAATGGACTTTAACCAATGAGAGGCTGGATACAGGAGGAAGCCAGTAGATTATTTGTTCTTCGTCTCTGCTTCACTAAACGCCAGTTTCTGACAAGGGTCAGTAATTTCAGACTATGGACATATCCTGAGAGACTGACCGAAGCTGTAGCTAGCATTATTACAAACGCTCTTATATTTGTGCTCCCTCCTTGCATCATTTACTTCCTTTTTTCTCTCACTCTTGTGTCCCTGGGACTGTACCCCTTCTATAATGTAAACTTTTGTCTTAGACTGTTTTCTAGGATTTCAGGCTAAGACAGAGCTTTCAGACAACTATTCATAAGCTGCATTAATGAATCCTCCAAACCCCCCCCCAAAAAACAGTGTAAACTAAATAAAAAAGAATGTACTACCTGTACAAATGCAGCTTTAAGGTGATTTTCTACTCTTTTCCCCACTAACAAAATTGATGCCATCTCTTGAGCTCCTTCCATATAGAAATTTGGAGCCCTGGTAGTGGCAAAGGTAAGCAATGCACATGGACTCTGCTATGACATAAACTATGTTAAGTACTATAGGAGAGGTACATAGTATGTTTGAGAAATAGGCGAGTCAGTCAAGTTTGGTGGATCACAGAATATTTTGGTGAAATAATTGAGGTAGTGGTTAAAATTGAACAATTCTCTTGAGGTCTCACTATTACAGACATTTAATTAAAGCTAGGTGTTTGAACTTTATTTAGTGGATGATGGGAAGCCATTACAAGTTTTTAAAAGTGGAGTGACAACCAGAAAAACAATATGTGTGTGTGTGTGTTTGTGTGTGTATACACACACACACGTATACACAGATATTTTTGAGCAAAGAGTTTACAGAAAGTTTTCCTACTCTGCATTAGAATTTCACCTTCAGTTCTCTCGATTTGTTTCCCTGGTAACCTGACAGAAATTGTCACTTTGTTTCTAGGCTTTTGATAAAAATGACTCTGACTGGTAAAATGAATGTGCACTGGGAGAAAGAGTAAATAAACCCTAAAGACCTGATGGGGATGCCATGCTTTGGGCCTGAGTGCAGTGACTCTTGTAAATGGGCATGTCCCTTGTGGGAACCCTGGAAGCTGTGCCTGTGGAGTTGTTAGAAGAGGTATAGGCTCCTGTGGGACGTGAGGCTTTTAAACCAGGACAGCTCCTGCACCTGCCCAACATGAGGCTCATGTTCTTGCACCTGAATTACCACCTGTGTGGACTGCCACAAGGCCTTCTAAGAAAAAGCAATGTCTCACCTGTCCTTTTGGCAAAAGGCATAGTTTCTGTCCTGTGTAGGATGATGCCCAGTGTGGCCTGTGTGAATGTTTAGTTGAATTAGACCTGAAAATCTAATGGTTGAAAATACCACCTTAAATAAGATAAAAAAACCTAGAAATTATAAAAGTGATATGATTGACTATTAAAAAAATTGTGAAACTTATGTACTTAAAAAGACACTACAAATAAATTCAGAAGACGATTTAGGAAACATTTGCAAATCAGATGGCAGATAAAGGGTTAATATTCAAAATATGAAAATACATCTTACCTCTTAGTAAGAAAAATATAAATAGTGCAATAGGAAAAAAAAAGGTCAAATGATAAGAATAGGCAGTTGACAGAAAAGCAAAACCAAATGATGAATAGACAAATGAAAAGAATTGTGTTAGACAGCAAGGATTATACTACAGCATAACAAGCCATATCAGACTAATAATAAAACTTACTTCTGTGAGAGTTTGGTGGTGGGACAGGGTAGTATTTACTAAAACTAAACATTCCCCTACCCAAACCTATCTATGCCTCTGGTAATATCCTGTTAATAATAAAAGCACATTATGAAAGTACACTTTTATAAAGATGCTTATTGAATGTTATTATTAGTGACAATAGTGTGAATACCCAACAATTAGCAATGGTTGAATAAAGGAGGACACATTTTTTTCTATGTACTATTTAGCAGCCTTTAAAAATGATTTATAGGGCTTCCCTGGTGGCGCAGTGGTTGAGAGTCCGCCTGCCGATGCAGGGGACATGGGTTCGTGCCCCGGTCCGGGAAGATCCCGCATGCTGCAGAACGGCTGGGCCCGTGAGCCATGGCCGCTGAGCCTGCGCGTCGGGAGCCTGTGCTCCACAACGGGAGAGGCCACAACAGTGAGAGACCCGCGTACCGCAAAGAAAAAGAAAGAAAAAAGGAAAGATTTATATATCTACTGATTGACTTGGTGGTATTGCCTTTGAAATATTGGCATATATGGAGAGTAATGGGATAGAGAAGTGTGTAAATATAATCCTGGGTATGTAGACAATTATATAAGCATATGTATATGGGGTAGTTGGGCAGTTGGGCAGTTGGTGGAGGGGGTAGATGAAGAGTAATGTGAAAAAAAGACACTACAAAAATATATAATTCCATTATATAAGTTTTATATGTGCATATAGGCATAAAGAAATATGGTATGATTATTTATCAACATGTTAGATGGTGCTTATCTGAAGACAGTGGGTTTTAGATAATTTTTGATGTTCTTTATATTTTTATGCATTTAAAAATATGCTTGTCTTTAAATATATATTATATGAAATTTATGTCACTACATAATAAATATATATTTAAATAAAGGAAGAACAAAACAACTGTTTTATTAGGGAGAGAACCATTTGCTAAATGCCTTCTATTACTGAGAAGCAGCATGGCATGGTGCTTAAAAGTAAGTAGGGCTCTGGAACCAAGTGTCTTGGTTTCCTGCTCTGTGAACCTGGGCAAATTACTTAACCTCTCTTGGCCTCAGTTTCCTTATCAGTAAAACAGAAACCATAAGAAAATTATCTCATAGGTTTGTGAGGATTAAATGTGTTACTACATGTAAAGTCTTAGAACAGTGCTTATCCTTTAATTGGGACTCAAGAATTGTTAGTAATTATTATAAACATTTGTTGTTACTACTTTTGCAGTCCTATGCTAGATATGTTACTAAAATATCACAGTTACTTTTTTAATTCCAGTTTCATTGAGATATAATTGACATACAGTACTGTATAAGTTTAGGGTGTAGCATTTAATCTTAACAACCACTTTGTAAGGTAGAGCTGGTAAAATTTCTCCTGTGTCCTCTTAGGGCTTCTGGCTGTGACCAACATAAGACAGAGTAACAGGAGTCAAGCATACAGATTTTTTTCTCTTGGCCTTGACTCTGTGTTTCTGGTGATAAGAAAGTTTCTTTCCTCTTGGTATAGGCAGGGTATCTTTCACATGGGAGTACACCTCCTGCTTTCAGGAAGAAAAAGAAAGGTCAAAATGCCGTTCGTGCATCAGCTGTTATTCAAGTGCCTTTAACTCAAAATAATCAGTATGTCAAAGCAGCATACTTTGAAGTGGTGTGTTCTGAACCCCTTCACTAGGGACAGTCCCCATTTTCCAGATAAGAAACTGAGACTCTTGAGGAGAGCTAAGTAAGTTCCCCAAAGTCTCACAGCTCATAATTTGAGCCCATGTCTTTCTTATCATAAAGCCAATTACATTTTACATGCTTTTTTCCACATACCACATTTCGTTTATTTAAAATGAAGGTGTTCTGTCCTAGAAGGAACTTTATATATCATGTACTCTTACGAATATATCATTTACTCTTAAGAGCTTTAGGAGAGAACTGTGTCTGAGGTATTGGTTGTATAGCATATCTTTAGGAATCCATAATTCTCTAAAGGTTTTCATCTTCAAAATGAAATTTGAATGAGTAAATGGTGAGAGCTTCTGAGAGGCTCTGTAGGCATGACTATGTTAAATGTTTTATGAAGTGTTTGTGAGTGTATTTCTGTTTTTAAACATAAGAGAATCATAATGTTTACCTCTGAGCCCTTCTGTGTAATTATGATGAACCAATTCTTTCTGAAATTTATTTGATCAAAAGTGGAAATTTAACAATTCCGTTGTGTTCGTTTTAAAACTTTTTAATCCTTTACATTTAGGTTATCTTCATTGTAATGAATACGATAGTCTGAGATTGAGGTGGCTGAGGCAGACGTTAGAATCTTTCATCCCACAGCCTTTGGTAAATGTAATTAAAGTATCTGAATTGGATGGCAGAGAAATGGGAGATGCCCAGCCTGAAACGTTTGACAAGGTACTTTTATTACATTGTGACAGACTGATAGACTCCCAGTGATACTACTGTTATGTTGCTTTGTTGTTGTTGTTTTCCATCTGCTTCCAGACATAGCCTCATACAATTTCTCAGTACCCTGGGAAACTTTGATAAAGTGAACATGGAAGCAGTTTTCATTTGATGGTCAGCATGTTCAAAGGAAGTGGAAACATTGAGATTGGGGATTATAGAATGCTTTTTATTTCCAGGTACCTCAAAGATACTCAGGAAGAGATCAGATATTATTTGGGTCAGTACTCAAACATGTGCACAGTATTGCTTTAATTGGGTAACATTTCATATCAGAGTATGACAGTTGAAGGCAAAGAAAGCATTTCAGTAAACTGAAGTTATATTATTCTTAAAAATAAATGCTGAGAATTCAGAAGTATAGTAACATCTGTTTAAAATGAGTAACTTTTGTAAAAGTTTTTGCTGTCATCAAAATATGAAATATTGGTAGAGATTAGTAGACTGTTAGTCCTCTCATTCCCCCTCCCCCCTAAAAAACCCAAACACTGAAATTGCACAGGAAATTTTTCTGTCAAGTATTAGTGAAGAAATGTCATAAAGAACTTACCAAGGTGTATTTTCGGTTTTAAAATAAATTTATTTATTTGCTACTTTTTGTCATGATGTACTTAGCTTCCCTCTATACTTTGTGTCTGAGGATATATTTTCAGTTCATATTTGCATTACGTGTCCTTTTTTTTCTGTAGGTGTTAGTTGATGCTCCGTGTTCAAATGATCGAAGTTGGTTGTTCTCTTCTGATTCTCAGAATGCAGCCTGTAGGATAAACCAAAGGAGGAATTTGCCTCTTCTACAGATAGAACTCTTAAGGTGAGGGCTATTAATATAAAAGCTTACTTCGGTTTCTAATATAATTTAAGTAGGCATGAGAAAACATGACACAGGGCAGCTCCCAAATGGAGGGTTTCCCGTGTAGGTGTCAATAATTAATCCTCCAAAGTCTGCACCCAGAAAATTCTCTATCTCTTCCCTTTCAGCTCTTGTATTATAATGCCACCTCTGCCCCCTCTGTACCCCCAGCCCCTCAATGAAATCTAGTGTTGCTGTGCATTGTCTTTTAAAGGACACAAATGATTTTACTGTGGTTTAAAGCTGTTTGCTTATCAGGACCATCCTGAGCGTAGGATTCATCACCATATTCTTTCACCAGAATATGAGCAGCCCCCGTAAGAGTAGCTTTGGACCAGGACACATTTTTTTTTAGTAATGAACACATTGTTCTGGGTGAGTAGGAAGTTGTAGTTTGTTGTTAGCACTTATCTCTCCTCTAAGAATTTTCCAGAAGTGCATGACCACGAGAGATACTTGGTTTCTTCAGAACAGAGCCATTTTGGGACATCCTATCCTGGTTTCAAAAGAAATTTTTACTTACACCCTAGTCCCAAGTAATTCCTACTGTTTAATGTGGAACAAAAATTCTTTGAACTATTTAAAATATAGTTAAGTGATAACTTATCACTCATTACTTCTTACATGTGGAATGATCTTACGTGTGGAATGAGAATGAGTGACAGTTTATATGCACTGCTGACAACATGCTTTACTTCCAACTTCTGATTGACTCACCACAGTGAACATATGCCATTACCAAAGTATTACAACCAGTACTAATACATGGTCTTGTTTTTGTACCAGATTATGTCTCAGCTCATTCTGGTGATTCCAGGTAGCACCAACCAGCGGGTTCTTAAACATTTTTCATCTGGCAGTTAGACTATTTGTTTGTATTCTTCCAAGGTCAGCCTTTCATTTACTGTAACCCTGAGATAGTTTGAGGATTCTATGCCACCTTTCCCTTCTACCTCTTGGGGTGTCGCACTGATCCAGCTCTAAGTCTTTTTTTCTTACCTACACTTTCTTGATCTGGCTCTTTAGTTAATTATTCCCGTTACTTCGGGCTTTGCCATTGTGATGCCTTACACCAACAGACACTAAATCTTATGGTGGCTTATTAGCATTGTGACCTCTAATTTTTTTTTAAGCTGTAAGCAACCAGGCTTCCTGCGGATATCATTTTTCTTCCCTCTCATGAAAACTATATATATAGAGAGAAATATGTTAAAAAAAAAAACCAAACTGCTGTTATTGTGTGAACATGTTCTGAAACTGGTTCCTTTTTGTTCTTAATATTTCTTGAAGTCTTTTCCTTGTAAACCTACTTTGTTCTCTTCACTCTCCACAGTAAGCCAAATCTGATCTGAAATGTAAATCTGATCATGTCATTCTCCTGTTTGAAGTCTGCAGTGGTTCCCCGTTACTGTTAAGATATCAGATTCCTTAGTATGATATTCACATCTTCTTTGAATATGGTTCCTTATTCTGAGGCCAGTGCATTTCCTGTTTCTTATGCTTAAGAGTTCTTCTTCTAACTCATTCTCCCCGTTCTCTTGGCTATCTCTGCTGGTTCTTTGGGAATCAGCTCTGAGATCTCCTTATTGAAGCCGTACCTAACTCCCTAGGACTGGGATTGGTATTCCCCTCATGTCCTTACCTTCATTTAAAAATATATTGTTTGTCAGTTCCTCTGATGGACATCTACCTAGTACTTGTCTCTTTCTTCAACAAGACTGTAAGCCCCATGGGAGAAGGGATTGTCTTACTGTTTTTATTCCCAATATGCAATTTGGTGTCTGGCATGCAGAAGGGGGTTCAGTAAATAATTGTTTAAAAACACTAAATTACAAGGGCTGAATATTTAGAATTTACACATGTAATTAAATTTATAGCAAAGTTAATCTGACAAAAATAATGACAATCATTATTGTACTGCGTGGTAATTAGGCATAAATGTAAAGCAATTCACATAATTTATTTTGATTAGTATTGCATTTACATAACCAAAGCATGGTTTTAGTTTCAGTTTAGTTTTTTCCCCCATTTAATACATATCCCTTAACATCGTATAGCATTTTGATCATCATCTCAAAAATCATGTATCTGAGTAAACCTCACATCCACACCGTCTTGTGCCCTAACAAGTGAGGCTCTTCTTTAGTGTCTACCCCTCTCTCCCATCATCTTACTCCCCAAAAGAAATGGCTTTAGCATCACATCACTTTAGTAGCATATTAACAGGGTGAAAAATTGACATCTCAATCACAATGGGTGTAGGTTTTCATGTAATTATATGTGATTGGGAAAGACTTTCACACCAGCCTCCTCCCATTCTTTTCCTTGAGCAGCTACTCTGCATTCCCTGCCTCTGATGCCTGGTCTGTGTGAGAGGTTTAGGAGTCACTTGAGGCAGCTGAAACTCTGAGCCCCTTGGCTGTGTGATTATGATGATAAAGGGGAAAAAGCGTGATACACAAGCTATAGTCACAGATAATGGTTCTAATTCCCTAACGTCTACAAATTTGGGGGTTAAAAAGATAAAGGAAAAAGCGATAATGCCAGCCACAATCTCTTTTATCTCCTGCCCCTGACTCCAAAAAATGAAAAAAACAAAAAAAGACAATAGAGACTATAGTAATTTTCTCATCAGGTATAGCACTTTTACTATATCACATACAAAGAAATTTCTCTTATTTTCTTCCAAATCTTCCTCATATAGTTATTGCCTTGTCATCCTTTAATAAAAGGCAGTCCTTTTATTCCACAATAAGAAATAGGTTTTAAATGCAAGCATATGCAAGAGAATAAATACATTGATGTGTATGAGTTTTAGTAGTCAAAAGTATAAAGGATTGATAGCAGATCCTTATTTGCATTTGCAAAGAACAATTAGAAAGCAAGCAAGCAAGCAAATATTGCCTAGCTTGATACTATAGACAGAAGATGGCACTCAGAAGGGAGAAAAGAAGTAAGAAGGATAGTTGAGTGGCAAATAAGGAAAGCTTTTTGTTTGTACTATTTTGTTGAAGACTCAATTTGTATGTTTCTGCATGTCTGCTGACAGATATGGTGCTCAAAGATA
Source organism: Hyperoodon ampullatus (assembly GCF_949752795.1). Classification (NCBI taxonomy): domain Eukaryota; kingdom Metazoa; phylum Chordata; class Mammalia; order Artiodactyla; family Ziphiidae; genus Hyperoodon; species Hyperoodon ampullatus. The sequence continues at coordinate 103,801,989 of NC_136918.1, read as the reverse complement.
TAAAATAGCTTCCATGGTTATTATTCATTCACTTTACCAGAAGTCACTCATATTTACATTAAATAGGCAACCTGCATAGTATTCAGAATTTTAGCTTCTGAAAAACCAATATGCTATTACCAAATATTCTACAGCCAAACATTAATCTTACACATGTTTTTATGAATGTGATACATCAGTGAAAATCAACACTTTAATAGAAGTTTCTTGATGTTAAACTTTTTAAAAGGAGTAATGTAGATATGTAATAGTTTTTTAGAAATTCTTTAAAAAAGGTAATGCATGTATATAATTATATATAACTGTGAAAATAGTAATCTGATTTTATTTTGGCATGAAAAGCGTATTGGAAGGCACACGATGACAGGAAATCCCAAACCATATGAGTTTATTGTACACTTATTGGGGACTTTTCAGTTTATCCATACAGAGATGGAAAAATTAGAATCTTCTATTAAATTTATACAACATGAACATATAAGTTATATACAACTCTCACATGCTTCACAAGATGAAAAAGTGGGACAAGGATATAAGGAATAATTGAGTGTAAGCCAGTTCTATTAATGAAGTGCCATTTGAAAGTACACCTTTATTATCTTTTCTCAAAATAATTTCTGAGACCAGTCATTTCTGTTACATACTATGTATGTGCACACTACATAATCAGATTCTCTTGGCTCATTTTTATTTAAATATATTAGGAAAAACAAAGTGGGATAATATGCTAAAAATGATATATACATAGTCTTTTTAGAAAGTGGCTAAGTTTGTGCAAGAGAAGTTTACATGATTTTTAGGTGAGAAAGCATGAACTGAAGAGTATGATTTATAACAAAAATATAAGTATTTTATTGCAGTAGTGTATCATGTCACCCATTTTCAAATCAATCACATTTAAAATACTGACCCTCTCTGGTTTTCTTTTCTCACTACTTGACAAGTAAAATCCAATTTGTGAACTCATTGAAAAAGGAAGCTTAGATTATTTGATACTGTTTTGAAAATCTGTAAAAATCATCCAGATAAGAGTCCTTAAAA